>NW_006443570.1:6157288-6212880 GCF_000325575.1 Pteropus alecto
CAAATTCTTCCTGATTTGGTAAGTAGTTTTGTGGGAAAATTTCTAATAAATGATTTCCTGAGTAAAAAAATAAGTAAAAGGGCTTTGGACCTAACCTTATATACAATGAAGATTGCTTCTGTTTTATTCATATAGAGCTACAATTCCTTATCCTCAACTCCAAAATTCAAAAGTTTTTTTTTTGTAAAACTTGAGTAACAAAACCAGACCTCACTTGGTGATACAATTTATAATCTTTATTTGGCCCATTTAGTGTAAATGTTTATATTAATTTTGCTTCATAAAATGCTCCAGAGTCTGCACGGAGTAAAATATATGCTACGTACACTGTATTTTTCTAAAATCCCCAACAATCTGAATTCTGAAACGCATCTGGCCCCAAAGGTTTTACTAATAAGAGACTGTGCATCCTGTTATTTTCCTTTCCATGTTCAAAGGACAATTTAAAGGCGTTAGAGATGATGCCATAGTATTAAGAGCTATTAAAATGTTACAGTTAACACACTACATTTATAGCTAATTTCATTTTTTTCCAGCTAATCCAGAAATTTAATGTTAAATGTCACTAAAAACTGAGATACTGATATTACCACTTCATTAATTTCATATTTCTTCCCATGCCTCTAAGCCCATTAATGCAAAATCATTAAACCCCATAGCTAGAAACAAACCCTGCAAGTCACACTGAGGGAGGCATGTGAACTGCGTATACAGTGGTCAGAAATTACTTCCAAAACGTATACATCATATAGCCACCGAGTAATAAAAAAACGTTCTTAATTCAACATCTTGGAAAGGAAATTCCGAAATCCTAGTCTTGTCCATCAGAAAGGAAAAAGATAGGCTAAAACAGCCTGTGCTGTTCAACCTTCCAGAAAGCTTAGTGATCACATTTACCATGATTAGTCCACTGACAAAGTTCCCAGGTGAATTCTTCTTAATCATTTCCAGATAAAGGGGAAATCAGTTTGGTATGCCTAGTCTGGCAATGCTCCCTAAAGTTCTTTCAGATAAATATCAAACGTGGCAAGCAGGTAGTGGGCAAAATCATTCTAGGCCTATGGGAAGCTTATGTCTGTAATATAAAAGAGAGGATGAGAAATAGGTCTGAAGCTTATCACTATTGTGAGGCTGACCTGGGTTTCATGCTGGGAGGAAACTAAAGCACCACTGCAGTGGCTGGCAGATTTTTAAAAATTCCCCCACAGAAAAAATTATAAAGAAACAATTATAATCGAAAAAAGAAGGAAGGATGTATTTGATTTTTCATGCTGCTTGTCTCTTCATCATTAAAGAGACATATGGCAAGTAGCTGAAAAAAATCTGTTTTAGTTTTAATCCTCAAATGTACTTTTTACTTTTAAGAATATCTTCACATGAAAAGAATCTCAGAATAAAATCGTCCATGACAAGCTTCATAGAAAGATTCTGTGGTTTTCTACGGTGAGGAAAAAGATTTTAAAAGAATCAAATAGAGCTATCAATATATTTTATATTATTTTGACTATTAATGTTAATAATCATTTATTATAATGTAAAATATAATATATAAAACATATTTAGAAAAACTTACTTAAGCCTGACCTTGTTAGCCATCAACTTAATTTCTTTTAAATATCATTCTAGAAATTTTTGGTTTTTAAGAAGGATGGGTTTATTAAGCTCCAAGTCTATTGTAAGCATCGAGCATTTGCTTTTTAAATAAAAAAATTTTCAGTAGGTTTACATATTATTCTAAGAATCACTTGTAGGCTCTATTCTTTACCATGCATGTTTTAAATATGGTAATCATTTTTTCTGTCAATTACAATACATGTTTCTCATTATTGAAAATGTTTGCCTTTTATGGCATACTGCACCTTTAAGCATAATACACAATGCACAGTCAGCAGCTCTCACAAGGGCTATCATTTTCTGTGCAAGAATACTATAATCTCAATTGGTTAACAATTTAGGAAATGTATATAAACACCATGTGGTGACCCACTTTTCTTATGTCCTTTGTATTGCTGGGACTTAGCTTTTTTCTTCTGTTTTGATGAACCTGACTGGCTTTCTCTTGATGCTGTAAAATAAAAGGGAAAATTGGTACCAGATAACTGTTTACAACTACATACATATCTCAGATGAACTATCTTTACCAAGACCATTATGCTTACAAAAGTACATAATGCTTTGGAAATAAGGGCACTTGTTTTGGTAAAACCATGACAGATTCTACTTTTTATTCAATAAGTACTTATTATGTATACATCAGTAAATTTTTAGCCTATAATCTTTAAACTCATTAAAATAAGTCTAGTTTAATTTGTGAGTGCTCTTACTTTTGTGTTTCTATGGTCATCAGGTAACTGACTATTGAGTTCACATGGCCATGGTACACATGGTCTGATTCTGTGATATTGTTGAGTCTTAAGATCTTACCTGGTAACCAATCAGATATAGGCATATTCTTGTCCTGTGAGCTCACATGATGATTATGTGAGACAGTCTTCTGGAGAATTGCTGATTTTTACAAAAGGACACCTTTTCTGTATACCAACTTACACTGTGATGCTGGAGGCTGTAGCTGATATCCAGTTAATTGACACCACCCTACAGGATAGAGGTCAGGGGACTCACAGTCTACCCACTGATCATATTCTTCTTCCCATCCATCAAAATGTATCCTCAAGAGACGATGAATAATTCGCGTTACTGTGGCTACACATATTAAACGTGGCTCCATGAGATCTACTGCTTCTAATTTCATTCCTACACGAAATCCGTGATTTGGAACATCCTGACATGGAGAGGGCAAAACATTAACACTGGTGAAAAGAAGAATGTATAACTTCACTATCACTAACAAAGGGAAAAAAAGGAAGCAAAGTAACCATAATATAACCATAATATAACAAGTAACAATTTAAACCACAGAAGTCCCAAATAATTCTCTATTTATTGAAACATATGAAAGTGAAGCATTTAAGAAGGGGTTAGGCAATGTATTCACATCTATTTTACTCAGATTAAAAAAATGAAACAAAGTTTGGAAATAAGCACTTCCTGAGTAAAGGAAATGTTTATATTGTTTTATTATTCTATATTTGTTTATATTAATCTCCACTAAGAAATTCTAATATAAAGCAAAGACATTTGGATCAATGATAATTTACATTTGTGTGGCATCAACAAAATTGCACATAATTATTATGTCATCACTTAAATTTACCTTATTAAATAGTTTTACTGGTGCTGCAATGGAGCCAGTTTCCCTGAGGTAGTCAAACCATTTAAAAGGAAGTTTTGTGTAACCTGAAAGACACAACTGGTTTTAGTTGCAATTCACTTAAAATGAGTAAATACAAAGTAACTCAGTACACTTAAAATCTCAGGTTTTAGGTTATATGATAAAATTTTAACTCAGGCACTAAAACTGTTGAGTCCAATAATTCCTCTATGTTAAAATAAGAATTTTCTTCTTTTTCTAGAAAGACACTGGTGTACCCACTTATCCTAAGGCAAAAGTGACTCTCCTCTCCTCTGTCTACCTCAAGTACAGACTTTTGCTTTTTCAATCCTAGGCTCAGAACAGTCTAGCATTTAACACTTTCCAGTGACATTTTTCTTTCTTTCCAAGAAAGAAAACTGGCTGGGCAAATACTATTTTTATAGACCTCTGGTTTTGGTTTTCCTTCTTCTTTTCTTAAGAGAAAGACCCAAGGCTCAGATTTTGAAATTAGGAATGTTACCAGTTAAGCCACAAGAACTATTTAAAGGTATATCTTTTAAAAAACTACATGGGAATCTACAAATGAAAACTTGCTTTCTCTCCAAAACTCAAGTATTTCTAAAAAAAGTTTATGTATTAAATAGTCTATTGAGACTATTGAGTCTATTGAGACATCACTATCTCAACAGGACTTGAGAATACTATTCATATTATAAAATGTACAGTAGGCTCAATAAAAATTCTAGACTAATGTAATTTACTGAAGCTATTTGGAATACAGTGCTTTGTGTTTTTAGAGCATTCCATAGCTCCTGTTATGTATGCATATATTTATATATGCAATATATACACATATATTCACCAGCAAGATATTTAGGGCTATGTTAAATGCTGTAAACAAATATCACGTAAAAAGAAATCAAGAACGAAAACCTAGTGTATATGTATTAGGATGAAGTACCTCTAGGTGGAGTAAGTTCAATCATGTTAATTTCACAGAAACCAACAGGGAAAATAGAAGGGGAGGTTGCATGATAACAGAACCAGTCAGATCCATCTGCTGCTTCTGAGCCATCGATCCCAATCATCAGGAATCCGTCAGCCAGCACCTTTTAAATTAAAAGAATTCCAAGTACTTAAAATTAGATACCACCATTACAAAAATGATCCTTTAAGTGACATACTAAAAGAAAGGAAAATCTATTACATAAAGGTCTCTTAAAAGTGAAAAATGTTTTTTTTAATTCAATTATGTTAAATAACTGAAATCATAATGGAAAATCTATGTAAATTCTAGTGTGTACTTTCTAGAAACAAAAGCAGGATTACACAGAAATGATTTCAGAGGTCTAGGAAAAATAGTGCCTTTGCCAAGGGCTAAGGCTGCCTGCTGCTGTGCAAAATCATGAAACTGGGCGGAGTGCTCTTTCTCAATTTAACTATCTAGTCTTGGCTAGGCTCTAAATCCTGCTCAGTAGTAACTTTAATTTCTTTTCTTTGAATTTATCACACAGAGGAGTTTTTCCAAACCTTTTACATCTTCAAGCTCCAACTTTACCTCTCTTATGGTACAGATAACCATGTTCCTTTGTGACAGAATCTAAGGCTGGCTATGCAAGGGTCCTCACATCCCTTCCTTCGTACCTCAGACTGCTGTAATCGTCCCTTTTTCACCGCAGGACAAACTTCACTGGTACTTGCTTCAAAACACCATGTCTTATACTCTAATGTCTCCCATTTTCCATGACATCAAAAATATTTTCAAATATTTTATTTTGAAACAGTTCACACTTAACAGAAAAGGTACTATTCTTGTATAATGAACTTCTATGTCTTCATCCAGAGACCCAGTTCAATAATATAGTATGTAACTGTTGCAGTCTGATTTCTGTTCTTACCCTACTAAACTGCTAAATTTACCAACGACCTAGTTTGTCAAATCTAGTGCCTTTTTCCAAAACTCACCCTCCTCAAACTTTAGACCCTCTGCAGTATCCAATTTCTGTTGAGGACTCTTAACTTTTTGAAATATATTCTCCCAGACTCATTACATTGCGATCTACTCTTTGACCATTCCTTCCACATCTTATTGGTGGCTGCCCTTTCACCTCTAACTCGGTGAGATTATCCACACCCAGTGCTTCAATAGCCGACGTCTATGCCAACAATTTCTCAAGCTTTATCATGAATTTGTCTCCCTTCTAGTTTCTCAGTCCTGCATTTTACTTGCAGGCTGAACAAATTCTCTGAGAGTTGATAAAAGGCATCAAAGCAACAACTCCTCTTACTCCTTTCAAAGGTAATCAATTATAGGTTCCACAATGCTTATTAAACATTTGGTCCTTTTATCTTTGCCATTAACTCTCTCCATATCCTATTTATAGCATTTAGCCTTCCTCTATGGACATTTCCCTTTTACACAGTTAAATTTTCCTTTGGTATGACCTGCTTATGCCAGAACCCTTTACCAGCTTTTCCTGTTGCTAAAGAAAGCTCAGATGGCCTGACCAAGCATTCAAAGCCTGTACTTCCTGATTCCACATTATCTCTTAGTATCTGCCCCCAAGGTCCTTTCTCCTAGTAGAAATAAGGTCCTTTCTTATAGTAGAAATATTTCTACTATATTGGATATGTATATAATTTCTACTATATTGGATATGTATATAATAACTTTTTCTTCGAGTGTAACAGCTTTGTCTAAGACCTCTGGAAAGGACTACCTGTCCTCATGCGGGAATCCTTTCTCCCTTTCTAAATAGCTGACTGTACCAAGGATTAGTATCTAACCTTCAGGGCAGCAAGCCGAAGGAATTAGACTTAGCAGACAGAGACTGTTGTCAAGCCATGGTGGCTCAGAGCTGAAAATGAAAGGCCGTGGTACAAAATAGGACGAGGGGCCACCATGTACAGATTGAGTGGGCAGAACACCAATTGAGAGTGAAAGAAAAGTGGCATAGATTCAGAACAAAAAAGAGATGAGACAAAGAAGACTCTAATAGGTCGAGAGTAATAAATAGCTTATGCCTTTCTAGTTCTCATCCCCGTGTCCTTGCACATATGTGTCCTTAAAGTAACTTTCCTAGAGTCAACTTGGATGGGTTTCTTATAAACAGAGATTGCCCACTGTGTCCTTAAAGTAACTTCCCTAGAGTCAACTTGGATGGGTTTCTTATAAACAAAAGCCTTGCCCAGAATATTCAATGCAACTTGTTTGATGTGTACTGTATGTGAAATATTCGCCATCTCCTAAACGTGGCTGATACCTTCCTCGATGCTTTTGTGCACATTCTTTTCTCACAGTTTTTTCCTGTATCTCTGCTGGGCCTGGTTTTTCCCATCCTTTGAGACGAAGTTTTCAAATGTCCTGTTTTCTAAAAAGCTTTCCCTGATTCCTCTGAGACAATGTGATCTCTCATTTGAACTTCAACAGGCTTTGTTGGTAGTTTTCTTAGGTCACAGGCAATTGTATTAAACTTGTTTTTGTACATCTTACCTTGTTCTACTAGACTGTAAGCTTTTGAGTCCCCACCAAATCTAGCACAGAGGGTTTTGACTAAGTATTTTCTGAATAAAACTTGATATTCTACTTATTGGACACTTCTTTTTCATTTCTTAGAACAGGGCATGGTATAAAGGCACTGGATCCCAAAGCTGGTTGATTGTTAAAATCACCTAGAGAACTTTTCCTTTTCTTTCTTTTTTAAACAAACAGATTTGGGGGCAATATTTCTTGCGATTCTGACTGAGTAAGTCTAAAGTAGATCATAGAAATCTGTTTTAAATCATACCAGGTGACTCTGATCACCAGTCAGGGAGAGAAAGAACAGGGTTTGGAACCAGTCTTGTCTAGCTGTGTGACCTTGAACACAAGTGCTTGGGACCTGGTGGCCATGATAATTGTGTTTAATTCTTTTGGCTTAAGGTTTTAAACTGTGTTGAAATGCAAATCACAACTTAAGTTATACCTTTATGTAAGTAGATTCTGGGTTAGCAGTTCTTAACTACAGCTGTACTTGAGAATCACCTGGGGACTTGAAAAAAATGCCAATGCTAGGGCCCCAAACCAGACTGATTATAGCAGAATGGGGGATGAGGGGGATGAGAGGCCTGGTTACCTATATATTTTTATAAGTTCTCCAGGCAATTCTGATGCTTAACTGAGAATTGAGAACCACTCCTCTAAGTCTTTTCATACAAGCAGTTTCAGAAGAGAAGAAGAAGAGAAAATAAAGTATTACCAAAAGGAAGGAAAAGGCACAAATAGTTAACAAATGAAACTGAATATAAACCTGGCCTCGTTACAATTGTGTTGGACTAGCTTTGACCAGAAAGTAACTTGAATAAATTTTCTTCCTCTAATTTAAGATATACTTACACAAATAAAGGTAGCTAACTTAAGATGACAATCTTGACAATAAACTATATAAAAAGAGAATCTCTGACAAGAGAATTAAAATTCATTTTGAAATTATTAGTAACCTTCTCCCCAGTAACAATCCAGACATACACATTTTATGTCAAAATGAGTATGCCAGGGGCCTCCTTGTCTATTACCTTACACCCAGTTGCTATAACTGCATTTCTATGTTTTAAAACCCATTCTCTTACCTTTCTAATAGTTGCGACACATATTGTGGAAAGATTTAATGGGTCTATAGCTTCCAATTTCATTCCTTCCTTGAACCATTCCCCACTCTGGTCTACTTCTTTTACCTAAAGAATTACATGAAAGCACATCTACTATTACAAATGTTATCGTTTTAACAATTAAAATATTACCAATTTGAAAAGGTTTACCAGACGAAAATACCAAATGCCTTCTCCTACCTACCTAATATTATAACTCAAACTTCCATTAGGGAACAGAGAGAATTCAGGCAAACAGAACTTAAGAATAATTATAATCAATGGTGTGACATCTATGAATTACAAGACTTAATTCTTTTAAGTGAACATATGTAATCGTGATTTCCATAATTTTAGGAAAAAAAACCCACAACCCTCTTTCAAACATAATTTACAAATGAGGGTTCTTATAAAAACTTCTTACCTTAGCAAATAAATGTGGTGGTGTATCAAAATGTCCATCCTGTTTCTTTGTAATATCTACAAGGAAAAGTTACATACTAATCTGTCAGCATTTGTGAGAAGACCAAAAACCACGTTTCTTTGAAGGTTTCAAACTCACAAGGTATGTATTATCTAAAACATGGCAAAAATACATGCCTTCTACATTTATGGTGAATATTCTTTAATAGTCATTCTCTCTTTAGAGTACATGTGCTATTAAATACATTCAGCCAATTAGAATGCTGGTAATTCCCTTATTAGGGAATTACAACTTTATAAGTATGTTTTAATGTGTTTAGTATTAAGTCAAGCCATATGTAATCTTGCTATTTTGATTAAAACTGAATGGAAAGGGAAAGGCTATCTTTAGATATTTCAAATGGGCTGGATAAGAAAAGTATAAGAAAACATGTGTAGTTGTGACCAAAAGTGCGTTATTCTTTAATTGAGAACAAGTGGAAGGAATGTAAAGGAATTAGTTAGGACACTAATATTCTGATGTGAAGCTTCCCTAATTAAGGCAGAATAAGCAGCCCAGACAGCTAGAACGCTATTTTTGAGAAAAATAACCAAGTAGTACAATTCAGCCTCAATATTTTCAACAGGATTTCTGTGACAGGTGCTTACCAGATCTTTTGAATCGATGGCCTATGCTTCGAGACCAACCAATATGATGGATTAATGGGCTGTGCATATGGCACCAGAAGTCATCTGTTCTATCTTCACTGTCTTCATATACTAGTCTTAATCTTCCTCCAATTACACTTTCCACCACTGCCACTCGTGTTCGACACAAATGCCTCTTGTCAACCACTTCTACTCTCATGCAAGGTTTGAAAGGATACTGCATACTTTCTGAAACCTCGAAACAAAAGCAGACAAAAACTGGAATTCATGACAAAGGTCTACAAATCATTTTAATACTGCACTGTGGAAAATACTGAGAGCACTCAATATTTAATAAAGATCTGGCTCACTAAAACAACTCCTTAAAAAACTTGGCAGTTACTCCTTTTTGTAGAGCTCTCATTTGATACGTTAGTCCTTTCTAAGATCCTATCTTTACCTTTTGTGAGAAATCAGGAGGAAGTGTTTTGGCACCAGTAAGTCGTTTCACTAGAAAAGCTTTCCAGTTTGTATACTTATGCTGAATAGCTAAAACAAAAGAAATAACCAGTTACACTTTAGCAAAGAGTAGAACTGCTTCATAAAGTATTTGTTAAAAAAAAAAGTAACAAATTTCCTTGCAATTTTCAGTATTAATTAATGTCCTGAAGAACAACAACAAAAATAGAGAAAACAAGTATGTCTTGCCAGCAAGTAAGTTACTTGAAACCCAAATGTAGTATTTTAATTTCTGTACAACCTTGATGTTATTATGTGTGAAACTGCCTTTAAGTACATATCTCTAAATGACAGTAAGGATACCTAAGCTACTTACTTCTAGGAGGGACAAGAGGTTTTCCACTGGCTGCACACCAACCAACTGGATGGATATCAGAACCACATATATTGCACCAGAAGTCCAGACCAGAGTCATTTTCAAATCCTTCATATCGTAAAAGGGCATTGTAACCTGAAACCAACAAATCAATCATCACATGAGAAAATGAAATAAAACAGGATATGGGTGCTGGTAGTGGCTGTCAAATGTTGTGCACATCTGCAACATAATCATGTGCAGGGCTTGTGAATGGACAGATGGCTCGACCCCATCCCAGGGATTCTGATTAGTCGATACTGGTTGGGTCTCAGAGTCTGCATTTCTAACAAGTTCCCAGTAATGCTGCTGCTACTAGTGTATGGATCAGACTGTAAGAATGACTTGTACAATGCAATCAGTTTAACTGTTTCAGAGCATGGTTATCATTTCTTAAATTCTAGAAAACAAATTCTCAGTAAAAACAAGGGTAGGAAAGTGCTACTAGAATGCGTAGTTCTGAAAAGAAAGAAGATTGTGGTGGTGAGTCAAAACTTGTCAAGTCACAGAAACCCAGTTAAAGTATATCAAAGAAATTGCTTTATCTAGCTGATCAGGTGACCAATTAATTATTCTTGGATAATTTGGATGTGGCTATTTTAAGAGTCTAAATTTTTCTGTCCTGTATATTTGGAAATAAGATTTGAAAATGTTAGGTAAGAAAATTCAATAAACACAAACAAAAGTAAACCACTTAAAAACTGTAGGTTCAAATAGAAAGCTGTATCTCCTAGAAAGAATAAAAAGTATTTGATATAACCTGTTTATAATTTAACAAATCTTATGATGATTTAATTTAAGGCCTTTAGTGGAATAAAAAAGGCCCAATAAACTTGTATTTCAGGCATGGAGCTAAGTTCAGTCCCTATTTTCATGTGTTAATACCTACAATGAAAATTTTAGTTTTAAAATTCAAGAATTCACAGAATAATTCATGAGTTTGTTGTCGAGCTCTAGTTCCTGATTAACATCAGGCTAATTTCTAAAACCAATAAAGTGGCTTAGAATAAGATATATGAGGCAATTAGATAAAACAGAAATGTAAAGCCAGAAATGGAAGGTAGTAATAATTCTTGGCTATTAAATGCATCTGACTTAAACATCTAAGACAGAAACAACATATCACTTTTTTAAATTAAGGCCTACAAAATAATAAAAGCATTTAGAGGATGCTTATGTGGCTGGGGAACTGTTTCAAAGAAAATGTGGGAATTGAATTGGGTTATATGCGATATACAAAGCATGGAGATCTCTCCAGGCAGAGGTGACAAAGAACATGCGGTATGAGGGAGGAGGGATATAAATCTCAACAGCTCACGTATGCTGGGATCAACAAAAAATTTTGTTTCTGGTGTATGGCCCAACTCAGTTGTAAATACTGACCATCTTGATCCTTTAAGAATAAAGAAGCTGTTAAAGACGCCTGAGCAGAAAAATGAAATTGAGATCATTTTTAGGTAAAGTAAATCTTTCAGTTGTATATAGTGCGCTATATACAGGGTGTTTTGGAGAGAATTGATGGAAATAGGCCTACAAAAAAGAGTCGGATGGGTAAGACACCTCTTCCAAAAATCTAAGGACAACTTTTCTTATTTGAGTGGCTGCTCCCTCATCGAAAGCACTGACTACAGTGCCCTCCTATACCACCACTTGCTGAGCACCTGGTCATAAATACATTCAACATTTGGCAGATGTGAAGTCGCTGGAAAAAAAAAAAAAAATGAGGCTTATAGGCTTATACTTCTGCACATCACTTGCCCACAGTGTCTAATAGGAGGTCCCTAACACAGGGTACACGAAAGCAGTGGGAATGAAGAAAAAGGAATAACCCAGGATACATGAAATTATCGACAGTTGTTTACTACTATGAACCTTACCACTATTTCTTTAGTACTTCAACTTGGTGTTACTTTTCCAAGTTATTTCCCTATACCAGAGGTTGGCAAACTATATTATGCTCTATAGAGCTGGCCTACTGCCTCATGTTTTTCACAGTCTGCCATCTAAGAATGGCGTTTACATTGTTAATTAGATGAAAAAATTTCAAAGGAAGGATATTTCACGATGTGTGACAATTTTAGTAAATTCAAATTTCGATGTCCATAAATAAAGTTTCACCAGAACACAGCCACACCTACTTATATGTATATTGCTATGGCTGTTTTCATGCTACAATGGTAGAGCTAAGCAGTTGTGACAGAGTTTGTATTGCCCACAAAGCTGAAAATATTTACTGTCTAGCTTTTTACAGAAAAATGTTTGCCAATCTATGCTCTATTACCATATTTATTACTTATTTGGCAACATTTTTACAAAATTTACAAATATGCTTTCTTATAAGTTACAAATATAATCGGCATTTTCTAGTACAATATTATGCATGCTTTTCACCTGCTAATTTTACAATTCCAGCAATCCAGAAGACTTTGGTAGGTAGGCTGCAGTCCGTATTGGGAACTTCTACTCTCACATTTTCTGAGATATCACCCCAGCAGGTCCCCATAGGTGCCTGTCATATAAAAATTATTAAATTATTATCTTATTAACATAAAGCCTAAAATATATCATTCAAAATTAAGCATTACCACCAATAATGGAAGTATTAAACTAAAAATGCCATTGAATTCACTCATTTTTCTCTGAAAATATAACTCTTACTCCTCCTCTTTCACAGAATTTTAATTGGAAAAAGCCAGTGATAGGGTTAAGCTCAAGATGAAAAGAATTCACATGTACTAGAACAGGTCCATGTCAACTTCAAAAGTCAATACCGTCCCAATACAAGACCAGAGCAGCAATTTTTGTAAAACACAAACTTGATAGTAGATTTCACAGGTTAAAGTTAATGTAAGAGCCTCATTATTATTTTAGTATTTTTAAAGTTTTTTTTTTTTTTTTTTTTTAATTTATGATGCCATGATGCTGGGCAGGCCCTATTCCACAATCTTGACATAAACCCCAGAAACTCATTATTTTTAATATGCGCTGAATGAAAACACTTTACCTTAACTTCTAATTTAAAAATATGTGGCCAAAGAGCAGAAAGAAAAATAATTCCAATCAGCAATGTGGTTTCCAATAATAAAAGAGAAACGAAACATACTTAGTTAAATTCATAGGCTAGAAATAAAACAGAAATATGGCAAAAGCCCTGTATAAAGTTATTTAAAAGGTGGAGTCGAAGAGTTTTTGGAGATGCATACCATGTTGTTATACAATTTATTATTTTTAAATTTCTCATGTAGGAGTTACTATAAACAAAGCGAAAACTTTCAATGTTAGAACTAGTTATCACTAGCCTCCACATCAAATGGTTAAGATGGGGACTCAGAAAACCGATCAAATGACTATTATGAAGGCATTTTCTAAAATCTAACATATATTTCCAAATTACAATTTCCATTACATTTTAATCCTTAAAATTTGAGGCCATTTACAATTATGTGGAGCTTATGCAATGGCTAATTAATTCAAATAAGTGAATTTAGTAACATAAATGCTAAAAATACTAAACAGTCTCTGTGGCCCTTGATATCAGCTTCTCATTAAATATAATTTAGAACCTTGATCATAGAGAAAAGGATTAAATGAGATTATAAAAGATCTGATAATACGAACAAATCAGGAAAAGACAAAACAGCTTTAAAGCTCAAAGATGAGTAAACAAAGATATTTAAGAGTTATACGAACTAGCCAATTTGAACACTGGGCAATGTTTTCCATGCAAGGCCTCTCATCATCTGGCAGATGCTAACCCAAAAGGAGGATTAGCCTAAAATAATATTCAATCCCTATCCTCTTAATAGTTTTTGAAATTTCTGAAAGACAGGAAGAACATGTCAAGTAATACTGAATTAGAACTAAGACTGAAAACCAAAGACAGAATCAATTTATGGCAATTGCTTTAAGTAGCAAGCAATGGATATACCTCAATAACTTGGAGATAGTGGCCTATTTCAACTATCTGTGATTCTGGAAGGGTACACTTAACTATTTCCCTGAGCTGTGCCAAAAATAATACGTCCATCATGACTATCTCTTTCTGCTTTTCTTAAATCGAAAGACTGGACTCTTTAGGTTCTGCTATCTCCCCCTGTATCACTCTAGACTGTAGGGCCATCCCTATTGCCAGCAGATATGATCAGAAAAGGAGAGGCTGGAAGGAAAATAGGTAACATAGATTAAACTAAGATATATTAACACAAAGATCATGTAGCCATTTCTGTGAGGATGAACCAATCAGAGCAGACAGATATAGTTAAATATATGTATTGAATTAAGGTAGGGTATTCGACCTCCTTTGTTTGGCTGCCAAATGTTATGAAATGGGCTAGACTTTCATTAAGAAGAAACAGGCATGGCTATGCTGACTGGTTGGGGGTTACGTTGGTATACTGCTAAGTGAATTTGGCATACAGAACTCTTTTTGAACTAGCTATGATAATGTCATACTGACTTAAAAAAAAAAGAAAAAAGCCTTGAATTGTTTGGAGAAAAAAACTTTTAGTCATATTTTATTAAAGAAAACAAAGTGTCAACATGTTGACTTAAAAAATAAAGTTAATATTCACTTTAGTGGGGGATATTATATAATATTTTGGTTCCTACAGTCTGGATTGGTATAGGAGAAAGTAGCAGAAAGTGACATTTGTTCTTGCCTGTAAGTTTGTGGTTCTGCTAGGCCCTCTTAAACCAATCCATATGGTTCACGCTAAGAAAAAAAGGAGAAACGAAAATAACAACAAAAAAGAGCACCACAGTCATTGCATAGTATGTGCTCAATGTGTTGAAATAAGGTAACTTCATAGACATAGCTGCCCTTTTGTTTAAAATGAATATTCTTAAGTGTGGAAGACTAAATGACCCAGGGCTTGACAGCCATCTTCATCCAAGTCATCTGTCTTCTCTTGCTGGCAGGAGGGATACCTCTGAAAGTCTGGATTGGCATAGCATGAACTAGCAGAACCATAATTTACAGGTAACAACAAATTTACCTTCCAGACTCAGGACGAGAGGTCCACCTCAGGCTCCTCCCAAACCAGGAAGATCTGCTTCACCACTTCCTGCTCCAGGGCCACTCGTGAGGGCTATCTGGGAGCGACTCTCCTTCCCTGCAAGGTAAGCTATCATCAGGTCCTGCAGGACATGGCCAAATCCATATGCTGAGGGCTCCCCAGCAGAAATGTATGACAACCTCCACCTGACTGTCTGGAAGAAAATAATTTGGTGGGAAGTCTTATTTTCTGAACTTCAAGAACATTCCCAGATAGTCCAATAGCCCAGATGGCTAGTACTTAGACTCTCAGAGGGCTGATACACTGCTCACATGATGCTTCATGGCAGAAATACAGTTTTCCTTCTATAGAGCTGCCAATCTATAAATTTTGATAATCACACACAATCCTCGATATTAACAGAGTTTAAGTGGGCAGAGGTTAGACTTGAAGTTGCACACAGATAACCAAAAAAGAACCAATCCCAATAATGATATGGCAAATGTAGACAAAGCCACCATTAAAATACTGTAAGACAAATAGGCGTATGATTACTAAAGTGCATCAAGTCGAGATGATGAAATACTGTTTGACTTAAAAAAGGAGAAAATTAACAGAAAATTAACTAGAAAGAAATTAAAACTCCTAAATAATACTTGCTGGAATGAATGGGAAGTAGAAGTAGGAAAAAAAATTGTTCCCTGTTTCTCTACCAAGTCCACTCACCTTTTGATTTGATATCAGAATCTACTTTTCAGGAGTGGTGGTAGTAGAGAGATGGGGAATGCAAGGAGAGTATAAAAGGAAAATGGGATGCTTGGGGTGGAAGTAGGATTACAAATGAGGGAATGCTATGGGAATGTAAAAACAGACAGAAGCAGTGGTTACTAGTTTGAAAGGCATAAAACAGTCCATAATTTAAAAAACCATATAAACCAATATTGTTTAAAAATTGGGAGATCGCAATAGAAAAATAGAAACGATTTTAGAAAACAGACCAAAATTAAGAAAATAATCTACATTAGTTAGGCTTTCTATAAAACAGATGCTTTCCTGAAGAGAATCTATCTCATGGCAACTCACAATAGTTAATTCAGATGGAGCAGTAACAAGTGCCAGAAATCAATTTAAGTTTTGTTTCTATTAGAAAGAAATGCTGTAATGTAGAATGACATAAGTGAAGATTCTAACTTTAGTTAAAATGGCCATGAAGTCATATTTATTTTCAACTTTTAATGGAGTCACGTGTAAGTGTGTATGTGTCAAGGCCAGGGAAAATTTTTTTTTACTTAAGATTATTTTACTAAAAAAACATATACCTGAGAAATAGATAAGTTTTACTCTGAAGATAAACTATTGTTACTGTACATACACAATCAAAAGGGCTTTTGTTTTTGTCCTTAAAATTAAAAAAATATACTGTGAAAACAGGTTGCAAAGAAATATGGATAACCTTTTCACCTCAAAACAGCTGGCGTACAAGTCAGGCACCAAAGAGAGGATTAGAAAATATCAGGTTAGTAATATCAGGTAGTATTTGTGGAGGCAGGATGAAAAACTACATAGTTAACTCAGCTTTAAAGTTATGACATACATGTACAAAGGACCTTTTTTTTAAAAACACAAAACTACAACCATTTTCAAGGGAGAAAAAAGTAGGATGATTATATTTCTGGTTTTAGCAATGACATTATCAACAAGACGCCAAGAGTATATATAGTCCAGGTACCAAACAAAAGAGTTTTAGCTTTTGTATGATTCATATACATTTGCTTTAGCACATTTTGGCCTGTGCCGTAATGCCTAGGAAAGAAATGTTTTACTTGATTTTATAAGGCAAGTAATGGGAAACAGGAGTCCTTCAATTTAAAAGATTACAGTCTTTTAAAAAAAATAAACAGTGCTTTAAAGCTAAATGTTCTGTCTACGGCCATGCCACCCTGAACAAGCCCGACCCCGTCTGATCTTGAAAGCTAAGCAGGGTCGGGCCTGGTTACTACTTGGATGGGAGACCACCTAGGAAAATCAGGTGCTGTAGGCTTAAATAAATAAAAAATAAGGGATGGTAAACTGACAAGGTCCTTGCAATCTGTGAGGTCAACCAAGGGTTGTCTCGCATAAATATAAGTAAGTAAGTAAGTAAGTAAGTAAGTAAGTAAATAAAGTTAAATGTTCTGCCTATACATAGAACAACCGGAGGTTCTCTTGGGTCCAAACATAAATTACTAATAGAAGAAAATAATCTGTGAATTTCATTAATGAATACAGTGCATCTAAATGGCATGTGGTACTTAGTAGTATTTTGGAGATTCTTCCAGTTAGGACAGATATGGTTATTGCTTTTAGGGCCTGTGAACTAAAAGAAAAAAATGTATTTTGGTCTTTGCCCCTGGTTCCTGGCACAGAGCTCTTAAAACCTTTCTAATTCTAAGTGAAAGGAGCACTGAGAGCATCTTTTGTTCTCATGTTTGGTCTTTGATCCTGGTTCCTGACAAAGAGCTCTCCCAAATCCTGAGGAATTTCTTGGGCGATAGGAGTGTCTTCTGTTCTAATGAGGTGACTCTGTGGGTTTCTAGATAGTTTCAGGATGGAAGACGGTCGCCAGAAAGACTAAGCTATGAGCTTGGAACCTTCAGCCCCATCCCTCATCCTCTGGGAAAGTGAGAGGGGCTGGAAAGGGAGATTTGCTTATGTGATGAAGCCTCCATAATACCACTATACGGGGTCTGGAGAGCTTCTATGTTGGAGAACGAGTGGAGGTGCCAGGAGAGTGGTGTGTCTGGAGACATGAAAGCGCTGTGCCTTTTTTCACATACTACGCCCTAGGTATCTCTTCATCTGTAGGGGTCATGGGAACCTAATTTATAGCTAGTCTGTAAGATGGACAGGTGACAATCTGGGATTTTTAACTGGTGTCTGAAGTGGGGACAGTCTTGTGGGACTGAACCCTTATCTTGTGAGATCTGATGCTAATTCTAGGTAGACGGTGTCAGAATTGAACTTAATTATAGAACACCTAGCTAATGTCAGAGTTGCCTGGTGAAAACACACATGTGCTGTCAGGGAGTATTATGTGGTAGTAGTGTGTGAAAGTAAAGGAAACACAGGAGTGCTTTTCCTATAGAGGCTTAATTTAAAATTATGTTAAAAAACAAAAAAGGCTTTGCATTATGGAAAGCAGTTTAAAGCACAAAGTTGAAAATTCAGCTATTAAAAAAAGTAGTAGTTTCTTCATTTATAATAAGAGGTGGATTAGATGAACTAGATGATTTTAAAGATTTATAGCTCTGTGACAACATGATTTAGGATTAATTAAAAGTGGTATTATCTAACTCAGTGGCTTCTAACATCAGAGACTGTCAAGGAACGGGGAGCCAAGGGCCAGGGGCCCAGGCTCTGGCCATACCACCCCAACCCTGCCAGACCAATGAGAGCAGCTTCCTCTTGTCCTAGCTATTAGGGAAAAGTGGAACTCTGATGTTTAAAAAATGTCTGAAAACCACCACCTATAAATGAAAGCTATATCAGATACATGGCAGTCATAATGCACGGAATTCTAAGTAGATACATTTAATGACAACTGGGCTCAATTTCCATTGCTATATTATAAAAAAAGTCAAATGTTGTTGTGACTGATTACAAACTACTATGCATAATTATAGCAATTATCAAAGAGAATATAGTCCCATGATGTACTTTGCAGAAACTTCATTCTCAGAAGTTTACAGACAGCCCATGGAAAGAGGAATTCTACTCTTGAAGTTCTATGATTTTATAACTAATCATCATCATATTTAAGTGCTGGAAAATATAAAGTGTTTACCTGGGATCCCTGCTCAAGGAGAAGAGGTTGGGTTATGTCAAAGAAGCAAGGCAGTCAACACTCTTAACACTGCCCTTACTCCCAACTGCTGCTTCAATCTGAATAGCTCTACATCTCTGTTATACACTGGATGTTTTTAAAAATTATGTTTGTAAACAGAATCCCCTAGGAGCAGGAAAAGGCTCCTGACCTGTGCTTAAGTTGAAGATAAGGCAGAGGTAGAGTCTGGTGGAAGGGGCCCCTACTGATGAATCAGTGTTAGAGTACCCGTCAAACCTTAGCAAGACCAGAAGACTGATGATACAAGGCAGGATTCTCATGCCCCTAGATGCTCTTGACAATAGATTTTCTGAAGCCAAAAGCCAGTAACTACTTGGGAGACCTAGAAAACTGTCTCAGGGGGAGCACCATGAAGAGTCAACACTAAAGAACAAAATCAAGTACAGCATGAGGCCTGACCTCCTAAACCAAAAGGCTTAAAATGAAGATGCTGGTTACGGCAACAAAGCAAACTCATTTGTTCTAAAATATACTAAGAAATTACCAATATTAATTTTTCCTATTTGATAAGGGCAAAGCAATAAAGAATGAATGGAATAAGAAGGTACTGGGTGATAAAGAGGAGGCTCCACAGTATTCACTGTTATTAATAATATCACTAAGGCTAGTTTCTCTATTCTATGATAGAACATTTTAATCTTATAGAAGCAAAGTCAAAAAAAAGTTAATCAATTTCACTGTTGTAATATTTTCTTGTCAAAGAACTTTAATATAGTTTTATTAAAGATATGAATGTGAAATAAAGTACTATCCTATTGGGACTTTGAAATGCTAGTTTAAAAAATATTCTGACTACTTAAACAAAATAGCTTGACATGGCTTATAATATTAAAACATAAAAAACAATATTAAACTAAGATAGGAAAGATATAAAGGCTATTCAAAAGGAGACAACAGGCAAATATTTCAGGAATCTGGGATGAAAGAGTTACTATTACTGAGAACTTAATCTAATTCTAAGCTTCTTAATACCAGAAGGAACTATCCCAAGAGAGGAGAGTTAAAGATTTGCTCAGTAGTTCTTGTTAAAGCTGCCGCCGCCAAGCATTTAACGTATCTCACAAATGTGACACTACTATCAACATCACAGTAAAATAAATCACCTACTTTACATAAGTATCTCAGATTTCATATAGGCTGGTTCAGATAGTCAGCATGCCACCAACTAAGAACTTAACACCTGTACTTTTGATAAAGAAAACTAGCAAACAAATGAAGTTGGCTTTAATTTATATCTCTAACACTGAATTAATATGCTTGGCCTTGATCAAGATCATTTATTGGCCATGAAAGAATGAAAATTCATTTAGATTTCCATAGCGAAAACTCAAACTCATTTTTGTTCACATGCTATTATTTAAAACTATAGCCTTAACTTAATAAAATGTTAGGAGTAAAAAGAATTTCATTCATTAATTTTCTAAATTCTCTTCTGATACATGGTCAGTAGCAGACAGAACCTTTAAAAATAAATTAAACTTGCGGTCAGGTTAAAAAAAATATTGCAGAGAATTTATTACAATTGAATCAAAAAAGAATAAAATCAAAAAGAACTTATCATCAGATACATTTTTAACATAATTTTGAATGATTTCAGATGCTCTGTAACAACCTATTGCTAAAAGAAAAAATGTATTACAAAGGGTTTCCCATGATATACAGGACATATTTTAGTCCACAATACTCTATTACTAATAGTTACTTCTTTGATTTTGTGATTTTACATTTGGAGACAAAAACAAAACTGGGAGAAAGATCCTTCCCTTTCTAAATTATCAGGCCGAACCATATGACGTTGTCAATACACAACTATTTTTGATATATAAAGCCAGCAGTTTTATATGGCTCAACTTAATATGAAAATTGGATGAGATCGGTACTATTGCCTATATAAAATGATTTTAGAATTCAATTTCTTTATATAAAGCCTTACTTAAAAAATTTACAGAATTTATTTTTTAGTTATTTGATTAACGTAGGGAAAAAAAATTCCATTACAATATATAAAATAAAGATCTTCTAAGGATAAGATGCTCAGGTGTTATTGTTCCTTCAGATTTAAACGACGACTAAGTATTTCAATATGAGATGAGAAATTCCATACTCACATGTTTAAAGCAGGTAACTGGAGCTGCTATAAAGCTATTGCTATTGATGTAGTTACCCCAGCTGAAACCTTCCATGGAGACTGCTGCTGAAATAAAATAAATTTAGATATATTACAATGCTCAAATGTTTTATTTGTTAAGATTTTAAAATCTGAAATAATGCAAAATTAATGTATCATCTTTAAAGTTTTTTTTCTGTAAAGATTAAATAACTTCTCTAAATAAACATGAACTTTGGCATATATCATATTTGCAAACAAATAGCAGTTTTAAGTCTTCTACATAAAACATATGCTCTTCAGGAAGTAAACTGAGTTCTCCAGTTATGAGAAGCAAAGAACAGCTGACAGCAAAAGTGTTTGTGATAACAAACGTGGCTATGGATGCTTCTGTTTTCATTCTCACACAGTTCTTTACTGTGCACCATCAGAAAGATGTCCATCTAATATTACCACTTAATACCTTCAACGAGGGGCTTTCATTGCCTATTCCCTACTTACCTCCTTGCCTTTGCACTTCTGTTAAGAATCTCCTATTAGATATGGTTCTTTCTTCTTATGACTCTCTTCTCTCCAAGCCCTTTGAAGCCTGCCAATTGTCTTATTTATTTACCAATTACCTCCACAATGCTTTCCGCCATCCAAAGCATAAAGAATCAGTACTTAAAAAATACTAAACCAAATAAAAAACATTAATATTAAGGAGACTGCCATAAGCACTGGACCTTGTGAATGCAACTATTTTCTTTTGGAATAATTTTTTGAAACCAAAACCATCAGGAAACCTAGTGTCATAATATACTAATGGGGCACAGAAATGGCTTAGTTAGCCAGAATTCAAAATTAAAAGGTCACTAATTAAACCCAGATGAATTAGTATCAAATGTTTCACGTCTATTACATTTACCCATATTACCTGCTTTAGTCTTTGCTTGATTTTGCAAGGTAGCTTGATACTGGGCGTATGCAGCTAGTTTAGCAACTAAAGGTTGTTTCTGAAGAACTTTTGCTTTCTTTGTTGGAGGCTTACCCTAAAACAAGAAGAGTTAAGTAAATAGGATTCTTTTTCATCTCTCACCCACACCAAAAACTAACTTGATTGCATACTATTCATTTTGCTTAAGTAAACATTGAGGGTTTAGAAAATTATTAAAGCAGAGGAAACATACAAGAAATTTTAACATGAAAAATGTTTTCTGGAGTTCTGCCACAATGTAGATATCTAATATGGGTAGCAGAGGTAGCATAGACAAAAAAATAATAGCAATATGCAAATTAATATGTTAATAAAAAAATTACAACCCATAAGATGTTAAAATACAGGCTGTGGTGGATATTTGATTTCTTCTCATACTAGATAAAACCAGTGGTTATTCACTCATGCAGGTTGCCAAGCATTGCTATTTATATGGTAAGAAAAGATAATTTAATGTTTAAAGAGCAAGTGACTGAGGTTTATACCTTTAGTGCTAACGCAAAAGATCAATGACAAAATGATCATGGGCCAAATTCACAGTGTGACAAACTGCCATCCATTTGGGTACAGACCACTGCTCAGGATCTTTAGGTACTGTCTTTCTGAAATATAGAAATACATCTAAGTGATGTATTTCCTTAATTTAGGGGACTTAAATAATCCTTTCAGTGCTATGTAATGATCACAATAATAAGTTAAAGAATAACAAAAATGTGATCAACAATATAAAATACGTTATAAAAATCAGGTATGTAATGCCTTTAAAAAGTTGTTTATATGCTACAATAGCAACAACTTAGACAAATGGTCAAATCTCCAGTCATTTTGTAGGTACTGACTATTGTACATTTAGAGAGATGATTTTCCTCCTACATCATAAATGTTTTCAAAGAGGTTAGTTGGATTAACCAAATACATTTGGTTAAGGTATCAAATGGGTTGTTACCAAGTACGATGCAAAGATAATGGAAAAATAAAACCAAAGGGTAAACCATATCCCCCCACATGTTGAAAGATTCTACCTTGATGTTAGCTCAAAAAAAAAAGGGGGGAGGCTGGGGGGGAGAAAATGGCTTCAATTTCTGTATGTAAAAAAGTATTTATTATATTCATAATTATTTAGAAAAAGGGTATTTTAAATTTACTTAGACAATACAGGTTATTCTGGGAAATATGCTCTGTCTATTTATAATAGCTATCAATTTTATAGACTGAACAAACTTTGGAGCTCACCTATTTCCTAAAAATGTGGGGTATAAAATGATAACTGGCCAATGGGGCAGAGGTAGAGCACAGAGAATCACAATCAAATGACAGATAAACGGTAAAAGCCATAGAAATAACAGATATAAGAATAAGAAGGTTTCTGTACCGTTACCTGAAGTCTGGCCAAAATGCTTGCCTTCTTGGAGTTTGACGAATAACTTCTTGAACATGAAACGCTGCAGAAACGTTTGGTTTTAGAGTAAAAAGCATCTCGCACACCAACCATCCCACACATTTCGCAGGTAGCTAATTAACAAAATAAAAATACTGATGTGATCATATAATAAAACCAATTTTTAGCGAACAGTTTAATAATTTCTCCAACTAAAGTTTTAATTAAAAAAATTTCCTTCTAAGGAAAATTTCTTATTATACAAATGATAGAAAAACCTAGACGAAAGTTAGAGAAAAGGTGGTATGATGCTATAACTAGGGGCTCCAAGTCTATGAAAGGCTTTATAAAGGGTCAAAAGACACAAATATAAGTCAAATTCAACAAACATTTTCTTAGTGTTCACCATGTGCCAGGCATTTTCTCATAGGCATTATGAGCTGCAGTGTTTGAAAGGATTATAAACAAAAGATGAAAAGCGCAATGCAACAGGATTAATTCAAAGTGCAGCATAAGCCTTTAAAATATTGCAAAGATTGAAAACTAAAAAGAGCCAACTCTTGGAAAAATGCTTAGGGTAATACTAGGATTCTTTCAAAATATGTTCAGGGAATGAGAAAAAAGGGGTAAGGTCCAAGCTTGAGGTTAAGTGCTCTATTATTAACTGATAATAGAGAGCAACAAAACTCCAACTACAACTGTACCTCTTCTATAAATTAGTGTAATGGACAATAACCCGAGAGGCAGAATAGAAGAACAAGGGTCATGAGAACTGAAGTTCAAAAAAGAAAAATGCATATACCCAGGAGTGGAAATGCTTAATTATAATGGTAGTTGCACTTTTCATTTTCTAAGGAATCGCCATAGTGTTTTTCATAATGGCTGTACCAATTTACATTCTCAACAGTGTACTAGGATTCCCTTTTCTCTAGATCCTTGCCGGCACCTGTTATCTCTTACCGTCTTTGACAACAGCATTCTAATAGGTGTGAGGTGTTACCTCACTGTGGTTTTGATCTGCATTTCCCTGATGACTGGTGATGTGGAGCACCTTTTCATGTACCTATGTGCCATTTGTATATCTTCTTCGGAAAAATGTTTATTCAGTTCCTTTACCCATTTTTAAATTAGATTACTTGCTTTTTTGCTATTGAGTTGTATGAGTTATTTACGTTAGCTTTTACTACCTGTGCTTTTGGTGTCTTATGCAAGAAACCAGTGCCACGAACAATGTTAAAAAGCTTTTTCCCTGTTTTCTTCTACGAGTTTCACAGTTTCAGGTCTTATATTTATTTAAGTCTTTAGTCTATATCGAGTTAATTTTTGTGAGGGATGTAAGAGAGAGGTCCAGTTTCATCTTCTGTATGTGGATATCCAATTTTCCCATTACGATTTATTGGAGAGATTATCCTTTCTCCGTTGTGCTTTCTTGGTTGGAAAAAAAAGAGGTAACATAGCAAACAACTGCGTGAGCAGGTTCAAATCTCCACTGTAACAGTTCATACTGGAGGGACTTGTAGTTTTAACAGTATTTGTAAGTCTATGGAAATCATGGAAAAAAGGTAAAGTACCAGAAGATTAAAGATGAACAAAGAGGGTCTAAGTGCGGGGGCGGCGGGGGGGGGGGAACCAATGGTTTTTTGCTGTATAAATTCCAGAACAGATTATTAAAAAGGTTTGTGATTATCTAGATTAAAAAAATTTGTGATTTCCAAGGGGACAATGTATCTTTGCCAAGGATTACAGATGTCGACCTAGAATTCCCATGACTAGGAAGTAAACCCCATCAGGGCAGGGACTTTATTCTTTATCGTTCATCTCTGTATCTTTAGTATTTAAAACAAAGCCTGGGACATATAGAGCTTCAATAAACTTTATACCCGATTGTGGTAAGATTACCAGACTGGTATGTTGTAACTAAACCATGGTGAGATACATATTAACATAAGTTAACACATTTGATAAAATCTCTTATGTAGCTTCGTCAACAAGAATTGAGAAATTTAAGCTGAAGCAGAAGACAACTCAGTAGGTTTTAATTGGTTGGATGACCACGCCTAGTGAACTCTAAAAAAGAAAGTGAAGATTTTGATATGGTCTGCAGGACTCTGTACTAGGCCCACTGCTGCTCAACTTTTTAATCAAAAAATGAGAATAGGACCTACGTAGCAATTTTGGTATCATGAATGGAAACACAGTGTTCTGAAAAAGGAAGATAAAAGGCTGAACTACCTTTTGCC
This sequence comes from Pteropus alecto, assembly GCF_000325575.1. NCBI lineage: Eukaryota > Metazoa > Chordata > Mammalia > Chiroptera > Pteropodidae > Pteropus > Pteropus alecto. The sequence continues at coordinate 6,182,631 of NW_006443570.1, forward strand.
CTAATCCCAAAGGGTAACCAAACATCTGCCTGAGGGTATTTTCCAGGGTGTGGGACTTTCAATCCTAAATCCAGGACAGTTTCTAGGCAAATCACAACAGGTTGTTGCCCTACTACCACATAATCTTAAGTATCTCCAAAAGAAAGCGAGCAGGGTATGGATGAATTAAATCACCGTGAAACTATGAGAAATGGCTGAAGCAACTACGATTACTTGGTGTGCCCTAGAGACACACTGATACTATCTGTTCTAGTGTGAAGAAATGTTGTCATGACAAAAATTAGAATTATTCTGTATATCTTTAAAAGCGAAATTAAGACCAAAGACAAAAGTGAGAGCAAGAATAACTTTGGTTCAATATAAAGAATATTGTAATTAGAAATATCCTATCACTGAAAGTGTTAAAACAGAAAACTTCTTATAATGTTCTAGAGGAACTTCTTACAATGTTCTAGAGGAAAAGTTTCTTTCAACCTTACAAGTCACTATATTATCCTACCCTTTACACAGGGATTTATTATCTAATTACGAAATTTAAGTCTACATTAAGTTTCTCAACAGCCTTTTGTTTTCATTTTGTTCTACTTGCTTTCCACCAGAAGGTGGTAGGTAGGCAAAATAAAGAGATCAAATACAAACCCAGTGATCTTATCTAGAACTATAAGTTTCAGACTGTGTTTCTTCAAAACTACTATTTAAAAATTCTAAGGGAGGGAAATGACAGAAGAAATGGAGTCGAAACATACCCTCAAATATAAAGTTGTATAACAGAGAAAGGCTATTCACCTGAAGGCTATATTGTTTATACTCACCCATGCCAGATTTACCATCTGGGTATGTGTAGACCTGTCCATTATTTTTGATAATTGGGAGATTAGAGGGTAAAGGAGCAACTTCTTCTTCACTCTCCTCAGAGCTGGAGCTGCTACTTGTGTCCTCACTGCAGCTATCATAACCGTCAAACATCCCGAATGAGTCTCTTCTTATCCTTTCGGATTGTGAAGAATGTTCTATCTTAAAAGTAGAAGAAATCAATAATACATGATGCAGCACTCACACCCCCTCCCCACTAAAAACCTTTGTTTGAATTTTGGTAAATGAGATTTGAAAAATGAAAATCAAGCCCTGAGAAATTATTTTATTTTATAATAAAAAGCTAAATGTTTGTGTCCGAATGGAGCCCCTCCCTTCCATGAGGCATAAATCTATTAGCTACTATGCTAGCTAATAAGAACGAGGAAAAGACCACTGAATCAGTAGATCATCACGTAATTCAAGTTTTGCCATAAACTAGGTCCGTCACTTCCCTAAAAGAAGAGATGAAATAAGATGATTTTTCTTCAAAAAACTTTGAAATACACATACAGATTTCTTAATTTGCCTTTCATCTGTAAAACTGCAAATGTCTATAATAATTTAGAACATCTAGAAACTATATAGATGCTTTTAAAAATCACTGTAAGAGTTCTGGAGAGAATAACTGAGATTTTAAAATTTCAGTAACACTTTTTAGACATTAACTATTTTGAAAATTATAAAAGATAACATTTTATACATTCGACCCCATTTTTTACCATAAATAATAGCTAAAAAATTTCCAATTATCTCAAGCTAAACATTTCCTTTTCAAAGGAAAAGGACAAGGACACTCTATCATCCTCAGTGAATGCTACTTAAATGTTCCCTCATTTAAAGCCACAAAATACTCCCAAAACGAATACTAATCCAAACTTTCCTGAAATAAATTCTAAAACTTGAGTTTAGTGAGAAGAAAATCAAAAGAAAATAGGAAATAATGAAGAGAAAAAAATATTAAAAAAAAAATCAAACCATCACTAAACATGCAGTGAGTTACAACTAGATCAAATACTATCAATGAAAGACTCTTTAGCATTCAGCCTCAGTTAATATATATATTTTTTATCATCTCATTCTTTATGTAAATTTCCTTTCTGGCTAGTTTAACTTAACATAGCCAATAAGAAAACTGAAATGTGTTGTCCAAAGCTTGACAAGATAAAACCATTCAAATGCATCTCTGAGTTTTATTAATGAACTGTATTTTCAGGTTATACTAGTATTAAACATGTGCATTGAGATGGGAAACTGATTTTCATTTGTATCAGGTATAACTATAAAAGCACCAAAATTGGTTTCTCAATCCACAAAATGGCAATATATATCCAAGTGAATACTGTCTTTTCAGTATTCACTGAATGAAGTCCCTTGGGAGGCTCTATACCTGTTCTACCTCCAGCTCTTTTTAGTATTCTTTCAGAATTCTCCTTTACAGCCAGTTTTAAAAAGAAAAACCTATTGTTTGTGATTACTTTAGAATTGTCCTATCTCCTCCAAAGTTTTCACTAGCCTGCTAACTTATTTTGCAGATTTAGTTCTGAATTACTTTCAGGTATTTCTATAAATCAAATGTATCTTCAAAGAATCAAAATCTACTACCACCAGGAGATTTCAAAAGAATAAATAAGACTCTGATGGCAACTCCAAAAAAAAAAAGTCTAACATTTTGAACAGATAAGGTGGCAGGGAATGGGATAGTCTTGTTTAGGTAAAGTGTGGGGCTAGGAACACAACATTCTAACAGATGTAGATTTAAGACTTTGTGTTTTTAAAACTTAGTATTGCCATTTATTAGCTGTGAACTTGGGCAACTTGTGAGACTCTTTCTTCTCTTATGCATGCAACGTTCAACAAATATTTATCAAGCATTTGTGTGTCTCAGTGACAGAGGCTAATGACAGAGTAGTGTACAGAGCAGATGAGATCCATGGTTCTCACAAAAGTTAGTGTCTACTGGTGGGAGAAATCTAAGCAAGGCCAAGTGATGACGGCAATTAAGATGGGGTAGTCAGCTAGATGCAGTGCTGAGGAAAGACCCTGAGGACAAAAGGGGCAATCATTTAAATATCTGGTGCTCTGTGAAAAAGGAAAGGGCAAGACAAAAGCTTTCAGGGTGGAATATTTTGGCACACTGGAAGGCCAGAAGAGGGTGTACTGGACACATGACAAGGGCCCTTGATGGCCAAGGTATAGAATTGATTATTTTTTTCTGAGGGCAATGGAAAGACATGATGAAATATCATGGTGACTGGAATACACAGTTAATAAACACTGGCTAGAATTCTAAGTTCTAATAAATTTGCACAGCCCAACCCCATGTAGAGATGATCTCTAATATCCACAGTTTCATATAAGCTTGTCCACTGTACAGCCAGCTCGGTTGGCAGCTGATACATATTTACTGACCCTAAATGTCAATGCAAAAATATCTGTTCTGACTCTACTTCTCAAAGAATATAACCCTAAGATTTTAGGGGATCGTAGATTACAAACATTTTGGTTTCAATAATTATAGGCCATTAATATAAAAAAATACTATGGTCAAATAAATTTGTGAAAATTTCATTACTTCAAGCCCTCTTCAAACATTTAACATACTTATGAACATTATGATAAAAGATATAGTATGCAGTCTTTCCCAAAGCATCTTCAAGGACTAATGTTCTAGAGAAATGCTCTCTCACCTTTTCCATGGTGACAGCATGCACAGAAAATGATTACATGACACAAGGGGAATAAGTCTCTGGATGCACACAGCCTGAGGCCTCTGACTGTCCCAAGTACTGCAGCAATGCATGTCTGGACATACACATAATCTAGGGCACACTAGTTGAGAAGCTGTATCCTATTTGGGGAATGCTGTTCCATAACTATTTTTTCTTAGGTTAGGATAGAATACTAGTGAAACGTATATAAATAAACTGTAGTCAATTTATCCTATGTAAAACTTATTTAATGTAGGGGAGCTTGACTGGAAACTCTGCCAGACCAAAAACCCCTAAGGGAGATGCAACTTCAATGAAAGGGTAGGTGGGGAAAAACCTGACTACATGCAAAGAGGATCCAACAAGGGAACTTTCTGCCCATGTTCTGGAAGGGCTTCTTTGGGGTACTGTAATCACAGGCCTGCCCTCCTGAGAATGTCTGAGGTCATAATTTACTCTATCCCTAGATAGTCTGGAAATCCCCAGGTCAAGAAATGAAAGTGGTTCCAGGATACTAGTGCCCCCTGATATCCAGTAAAAGCAATCTTAAATCATCTCAGGAAATAAATCATCTACAATTCAGGCCTTTCAGCATTCCCATAGATTTTATCAAATATGAGTACGCAATCAAATATCAAACACACAATAAGCAATCCACCACAAGCATGTGCCAGCATAAAAAGATCAGGAATCCCAAAGATAGGCACTGGAACTGTCAGAGACAGAATATAAAATAACCATACAAAAACTGATTAAGAATAAAAATAATGTTGAAAAATGAGCACAGGATTAAAACAATCAGCAGATTTAAAAAGAACCAAATATGACTTCTTTAAATAAAAAATATAACCACTGTAAGCACCTCAATAGATGAGATGAACAGCAGATAAGACATGGCTAAAAAAGAATTGGGAAATGGAATATAGACATTAAGAAAATACCCAAAGCAAAGCAAAGCAAAGCAAAACAGAAACATGGAAAATAAAAGGTTAAAAGAGCATTGCATATAATGATCGAATGTCTACTAATAATTCTCAAAGGAGAGAATGGAGAAAGGTATTGCTGAATGAGATACTGGCTGAGAATTTTGTAGAAATAACGAAAACACAACATCACAGAACTACAATATATATTAAGCACAACAAAAAGATATCCACATCTAAATAGATCACATTTACAAATTGCAGAACACCAGGGAAAAGATTTGAAAATCAACCAATCACCACAGTGATTCTCACTAGTCAACAAGTCCAACTCAGGCACATGAAGTCCAATCAGCTGTTTAGGAACTATTGATAGGAACAGACAGGCAAGGACCACCAATCATCTGCGAAAGGTCTCTAAGAATGTGAAAGACCAAAACAAATCTTTAGAAGAAAAGAATCTATAGGAAATAGAAACAAAACACCAAAAGCAAATTTCAAAAAGTGAACTTAATTCTTCAGAAATATAAGAATGGCATACCATCATTGAACATGACAGATTGTATGGAATTTAAAAACAGAAGAGGCAAAGTAACAAACTAAATAAATGGATAATAAAATTAAGGAAATCTTTCAAAAAGCATGTGTGTACATGAGACAAAAAGCCAGATAATAAAAAAGATAACATTTAAATGCAGAAAACCCAAAATCCAAAGAATAGAGATACTGAAGACAGACAAAGTAGATGAGGAAAAAATTATATAAAGGAAGAAAATTAAAAAAAAAAAAAAAACTTCCAGAATCAAATGCGTTTCTATATTGAGAGCATGCAAGCCCAGCTTAATGACCTAAAAAAAGCCAAAAAAAAAAAAAACCAAAAAAAAAACCAAACTATGCCAAGGTTTATTATCATAATACAAATTACAGAACTCTTGACTATAGATACTGAAAGCATCAAGAAAAACTATGCTACATAAAAACAGAAAGGAACTGGGGTATAAGCGGGCTTCCAATAGAAAAATTACTAAAAGTAATGCCTTCAAACTTCTAAAGAAAAAAAATCATATCAAAATCTATACTCAAACCTCCAAGTGAAAATCAATGAAATAAAAATGAAAAACAAAAAAATAAATCAAACAAAAGCTAGTTCTTTGAGGGCAGTAAGATCGATAAACCTCAAATCACATAGACACAAAATTTTCCACTATCATGAATGAGAGATGATATCACTGGATTCTACAGATATTAAAAGGACAGTAAGAATATTAGCAACAACTTTATGCTAATAAATTTGACAACTTAGATGAAATGGACAAATTCCTTGAAAGACACAAAACCGAACCTCACTCATAAGAGATTACCTGCATAGGTAAATAACTATAACCACCTGAATAGGTAAAGAAACTTAAGTTGTAGTTAAAAACCTTGCACAAATTACTCGGAATACTTCCATACAGACTTGTTTTCTGAAATAAAAACTTTCTCACTTCGAGGTTTTTCTCATGATTACATTTAGGTTGTAGATCCCGTTGCTCTCAGGAAGCAAATCCAGGTTACATGATGTCCATCTGCCTCTTATTGGTGATGCTAAATTTGACAACCTGGTCTAGGTGTGGTCTGGTTCTCCAATTTTCCCTCTTTTCACAAGCAATTAATGTATGGGGAGACATTTAAAAACAATGCAAATATTCTAATAAAAAATCCACTCTCGATTTAGCGTCCAATGATGATCTTGCCCAATCTATGATTTTTCACCGCCAGAATTCCTTCCATATTCCTCAGTTGACATCCTTCTGTAAGATCTCTCTTTTTTTGTACTCTGGGTACCAATTTGATTCCTATTTTTCAATGGCTTATAATTCATTTTTGTTTTTAATTATTTAGGAGCTCAAATTACACCAAACTCAGCCAGTGGGAGCCCTATCAAGCTGACTACTGTGTTATTCTGACATGCCTCTATCATGTTTTCAGCAACTCCTTACTTTCTGATGTAACAAGATATTCCAGGTTTACGTTATACTCATTTTCCTGTTTCAGACTCCAAGAAGAGCCTTTCAGTGGTTTCTTTCAGTGGGGTATATTAGAAATAAGGATCTTGGAGCTCTATGTGCTCATTGTTACATGAGTATCTCTTTGCCTGTGGACACTTCAGTGGATGGAACTGGAATATGTATACATATACATAATTTAGAAAATCATGGGTTTACACTTATATCTCCAATTCCAGTCCATCCCATAGGGCCTTTCCTGACCATGTCTCTCACACAGTGAAAACCCTGGCTCCCAAGAAAAATAACATTTACTAATTTGCTTGATCCTTTTATACTTTTAAATAGTTTCAGAAGCACATCTATAGTGCTACAAAAAAACAAACTTAAAGAGTTCAAAATTTCTTTGTAGTCCCTTCTCCCAAACTGAGGGGCAAGAGTAATGAGTTTAAAAATTACATGGATTAGATAATTTTCCTCTCCTTCAACATGGTTACTGATTTGAATGAAGTCAGGTTTGGTTTGCTTTTGGTTTTCAGTCTTCCCCTACCATCCTTATTTCATTCTTGGAGACTACCTAAAAAACCACCCTGCTTCCAAATATGAAGAACTAAGCAAAAAGTTGTAACTTGGAGAAATGTCATTTTCTTCCCTGTCCCACCATGCACCCCTGTAGGTGGGTAGCCAACTTTATTGCTTTCTGGTTCATCTTTGTTTATGTTTTAAAAAGGTAAACAGGTATATTTGCTTCATTTCCTCTTCTTTCTTACACAAAAGGCCACACAATAAATTCCTGCCCTTTGCTTTTCTTAATTTAGAACTATATCCTGGAAATCATTCATTTCAGTGTAAGACATCTTGCTCATTGTTTCTTCAGCTGTATAATGCTACATTGTGTATAAGTTTATTCAATCAATCTCTCCTGTTTGGACATTTAGTAGTTTTCAGTTTTACAATTACAGATATTGCTGCAGTAAATAAACTTATACATGTGCATGTACACGTGTACAAACACACACACACACACACACTTACACACTTTTTAACTGCTTGAGGTATATACCTTCAGGGTATATTCTCAGAAGTGAGATTGCTGGATGGAAAGGTGAATGTATATGTAATTTGTTATTCGTTACACTGTCAAATTCCCCTTCACAAAATTTTTACCATTTTGCATTTGCACCAGCAATAGTGAGTGTCCATTTCCCCACAGCCTGAGTGATTTTTTTCACAATGTGAAAGAGTTTTTGTTTCTAAACTTCTTTGAAAATAACTTCAAAATTCCAGAAGTTAGAATAGTAGTGAAATTTTATGAACCCTAGTCAGATTCACCAATTACTGATATTTGCCCCATGTTTTATTCCTCTTTAAACATATTTTTAAGTTGCACACATCTCTCTGCTCCGCCTCAAATGCAGTGTGCATTTCCTAATAAAAACATTCTCTCATTTCTTTTGTGTGTGTGTGGTCTGTCCTTTTGTCTTTTTTTCCGTAGGGCTTTTAGTCTTATGTTATTTAAAAATGTTTTGTATTTAGGAATTTACCCTAAATTTGTCCTTTGTCTGTTAATATGTGACAAATTTTGATTTTGTTTATGGAGTATTTTGCCAAGTAATTAAAAAAATATGTAGTAAAATTTATTAGTACTTTCTAATATTGATATTTATAAATATCAATACGTAATTTTTCACTTCTTGTACTGTCTTTATTACAGCAGTTATGTTTCAGAGAATTTAACAAAATCTATGTTCCCATAATTTATTATCCATTGTCCAATGGACTCAATGTCCTTTGTAACAGCAGTCCCCAACCTTTTTGACACCAGGGACTGGTGCTCTTATGAGGATCTATGCCTGATGATCTGAGGTGGAGCTGAGGCGGTGGTGCTAGCACTGGGGAGTGGCTGCAAATACAGATGAAACTTTGCTTGTTCGTCCGCTGCTCATGTCCTGTACAGACTGGTTTGTAATAGGCCATGGACTGGTACTGGTCCACGGCCCGGGGGCTGGGGACCCCTGCTTTATAGCATTTCTTTCTTCCGGTCCAACATCATATGTATTTGCCTCCTTAGCTTCCTTTAATCTGGAAGATTATTTTCGAAGAATATAGGTTCCTTCCCTCCCCTTTTAACAGAATGTTTTTCATTTAGGGTTCACCTGATGTTTCTTTATCAGGTTCAGGTTATGTATCCCCAAAGTACTACATAAGTGATGGATCTTTCTCAGAATATTACATCCGGAGGCACAGTATGCCTATCCGACCCTCACTGGTGATATTAATTCTGATCACTGTCAAGACATTGTCCAGTTCTTCCAGTGTATCCTTACCATTATTTCTCCTTACAATAAGCAATCTTGGTGATCATCTTTAAAAATATATATTCTCATTGAAATCCCACCCCATCCTGTCCCTAAATTTAGCATCCATTTACTTCTGCCAAACCAAATATTACTGATAGCTGCAAAATGATTTTCTAATTCTAGTACTTTCACCAGTCAGCAGCAAATTCTCCCATCATCCTCTTTACCCATTTATCTACCTATTCATTATTAGTATGAATTCACTAACTCCTGGTTATTTTCCCCAATGGTTTATAACTCAGTACTGTTCTTAAATTATTTGAGAACTCACATCATCCCAGATTTGGATACTAGGATCCCCTTGAACTGGCTCCAATGTCCTTTAAATGTGCCCCATCGATTTTTGTGTACTGTCTTATTTTTTAGAATATCAAAATATTTCAGGATCATTTCATACCTACATTGCTCCAGCCCTGAAATCAACCACTTCTTCAAGCTCTTTCCTTTTTTAGGGGGGACTGGTACTAAAAACCAGGATGAGCTCTGTATTGTTTTACAGAATCATTTTTGTATTTCTTTTGTGTGTGTGTGGTCTGTCCTTTTGTCTTTTTTTCCGTAGGGCTTTTAGTCTTATGTTATTTAAAAATGTTTTGTATTTAGGAATTTACCCTAAATTTGTCCTTTGTCTGTTAATATGTGACAAATTTTGATTTTGTTTATGGAGTATTTTGCCAAGTAATTAAAAAAAAATGTAGTAAAATTTATTAGTACTTTCTAATATTGATATTTATAAATATCAATACGTAATTTTTCACTTCTTGTACTGTCTTTATGAGAAATCTGTAGTACTGTTGCTTCATAAAAATGAAGTTTTTCTTCATTTTCTACATTCCGAAATAATTCATGTAGCATTGAGAATACATGGTCTCTAAAGGTTTTGCAGAAACCCTATGAAATACCTGGGCTTGATGTTTTGTGGGATAGAGCCTTGACACAACTCTGTTCCTTTTATAGAAATTATCTAAGTTTATTTTTTTTAAACCTCAAATGAAGTCAATTTTCTTAAACTATTTTCCTAAGCAATAATCCACTTCATCTATGATTTCAAATTTACAAAGAGGTGTGAAAAATAGTTGAATGATTCTAAATTTTCTCTATCATTTACCCCTTGCCATTTCTTATTTTGTATTTTTGTGCTTTCTCTTTTCTCCCTTGATTAAACTAGGTAGTGGTTTATTTTGTGATTTTTTCCCCAAAGGCCCAGGGTTGATTCATCATTTTGACATATAGTTTCTCTGTTCTTCAACTCACTAATATCTACTTACATCTTTATTATTTTTTTGTTTTTGTTTTTGTTTTCTTTTTGCTTACTTTGTTCTTTTTTGAGTTGGGAATTTATTTTTGTTCTCTTAGTGTGTTAAAGTAACCAGATTAGGCCCAAGATGGAGTTGCTCATGCTAAGCTCCACATCAACAAACCAAAACTTCTATTTCTATGCTCAGGTCTCCCAGAAAAGGCCTAGGTCAATCTATCAGTACTTACCTGCTCAGCACAAGTTAACTGACCCAGCTCCAAGACTTCCCTTTGCTCTATTAAGGAAAGTAATCCTGCTACAACCAATCAGCAAATGCCCATTGTAATTTCCTTGTTCCTGCTCACTTTGGTCTATACAGATATCCCTTCAGAGCCCCTTGCTATCCAAGACTGGATGCTCAGTAACTTATCAATTACTGAATAAACCCAGTAAGATATTCAAAATGTACTCAGTTGAATTTTGTTCCTTAAAAACTGACACAGGTATTTAGGAATATGAATTTTCCTGTGCTTGCTGCTTTTAATGCATTCCACGGATTCTAATATGTAGTAATTCATTATCATTTTTTAAAAGCTGCAATTTGTTTGCATTCCTCTTTTACTTCAAAGTTTTTTTTTTTTAACTGAGGCATTTTAATGCATATCAAGATCCAGAACTTTTCTGTCATTTTAAGCAAGCTACCTCATGTCCTTTCCTAGTCAATCCACCTCTTCCCCCTAGAGGAGTTGTAGCACCATTGGTTAATTTCACATATATTTAAGATACTGCATAAATGGGATAAAATTCTGACATTTTTATATCTTACTTCACTCAGCACAGTATTTTTTGAGACTTATCCGGATTATTGTATGTATGAATGGTTCATTGCTTTTTATTGCTGAGTAATATTGCACATTATCAAGATATTTCTCTCTTCTCCATCCAGATTTGACTACAATGAATAAAACTGCTATGAACGTTATTGTACAGTAAGTGCTCACTTGTTGTCAACAAGTTTTTGAAAATTGGGACTTTAAGTAAAACTACATAAAACAAAACCAATTTTACCACAGGCTAATTGATATAAAGGCAGATCTTCAAGTATATCCATCACTACATGGATTTAAGTTCCTATGGCTTATTTCTGGTCACAAATATATCATTAAACTTCTAAATAAAGACCTAAACCATTTCTAATATTAAACACTCAAGTAAATGTGAGTTGTACATACAATTATGAAAGATTAATTATTTTCCAACCCACTTATTCTAGTTCTGGGCTGAGGGTGTCCGGAGTCCACGCCAGCAGGCAGAGTGCACAAGGTGGAAACCAACCCTGGATAGGATGCCATTTCATCCCAGGGTGCGCTGTCACACACAACCATACTCACACTGGAACAATTTAGACACATCAATTCATCTAACATGAATGTATAAACTCCACACAGACAGTAGAACCAGCAGGGATTTTTCTCATCAGTGTTATGACAGAAAGACATTATTCGAGGACCTGTTGTACAAGACTTTTCAACATATAATTGGTTTCTAAATTTTAAGGTAGACGTGCCCTTTCGATTTTTGTTTTCTTTAGTTTACTGATGTTTTCATAACACATGGACAATTTTTGTGAATACTGTGTTTGAAAGAGAACATATTCTTCATTATTAGGATGTAGTCATGGATATATTTGAAGATTGGCTGATTGTTTAGACCTTTTATATCGTTATTTTTTGTCCACTACACCTTTCTTGTGTTAAAGTCTCCTATTTCTAGTGTTTCATTTTACTACTTGCATTTCTTAGTTTCTGCTTTATACAGACTGCTGTTTTATTTGGTATTTATAACATATCTTTGTTGTAAATTGTGGTTTTTAGAATTATAAACTGTCGTTTGTCTTGTTCAATGCTTTTTGGTTTGACTTCTACTTCGTTAATCCTGCTTTTTTATTATTTCTATTTGCCTGTTGTATATTTGCCCATTCCTTTACTTTTAGCTGTTTTAAAGGCCTTTCGTACGTAATGAGGTTGGGTTTTGATTTTTTGAGTCAATTTGAAAATTTTTTTCTTTTAATTGATGAAAGAATCCTCATTGATATGACCAGTATGATTTCAATTGTCATTATTTTGTTATTATTATTGTGTACACTATATTTACCATGATTTTTTTTTTTTTCCCCACATGATTGTTTTCTTTGGCCTTTTAAAAACTTCTTACAGCATTTTGGAAGGTTTGAATTAACACAAACATACCTGGGAGATATCATGCCCTTGGTTAATATTTGCACGTTCTGTTCCAGACCTCCGCAAAAAAGCGAATATTGCAATAAAGCCAGTTACAGAAGTTTTTTGGCTTCCCAGTGTATATGTTTTGTTTTCTATTACTCTTCCTTTCACGAATGTTCTCTGTAGCATGTGATATTGTTTGATAGCCTTTTACCCACAGTAGAACGTCTTTCAAAACTGGAGTCAATCCTCTCAAATCCTACTGCTGCTTTATCAATTAAGTTTACGTACTATTCTAAATCCTGTGTTATTTCAACAATCTTTGTAGCATTTTCACCAGGACTGGATTCTATATGAAGAAACCACTTTCTTTGCTCATCCACAGGAAGCAACTTCTCATCTGTTCTTTTATGGTAACAATACAGCAATTCAGTCACATCTTTAATTCTAGTTATCTTGCTACTTCTATTGTATCTGTGGTTACTTCCTCCATCAAAGTCTTGAATCCATCAAAGTCATCCAGAATTGGAATTAACTTCTTCCAAACTCCTGTTAATGCTGGTTTTTAATTTTTAAAACCTCTTCCCACGAAACACAGAGGTTCAAAATGGCATCTAGAATGGTGACTCCACTTCTGGTTTTCAATTTACTTTGCCTAGCTCCATTAGAGAAATTACTATTTATGGCAACTATATATAGCTTAATGAAATGTATTCTTACGTAATACTTGAAAGTCAAAATTACTCCTTGGTCCATGGGCTGCAGATGGATGCTGTTAGCAGGCATGAAAACAACATTAATCCTGTTGAACATCTCCATCACAGCTCTTGGGTGACCATGTGCATTGCCAATGAGCGGTAACATTTTAAAAGGAATCTTTTATTCTGAGCAGTAGGTCTTAACAACGGGCATAAAATATTCAGTAAACCAAGTTGTAAACAAATGTGCTGTCATTTAGGCTTTGTTGTTCCATTTAGAGAGCATGGGCAGAGTAGATTTAGCACAATTCTTCAGGGCCCTAAGATTTTCAAGATAAATTAGCACTGGCTTTAACTTATGGTCACCAGCTGCATTAGCTCCTGACAAGGGAGTCTGCCTGTCCTTTGAAACTTGGAAGCCAGGCACTGACTTCTCCTTAACTATGAAAGTCCTAAATGACATCTTCTTCCAATATAAGGCTGTTTCATATACGCTGAAAATCTGTGTTTAGGGTAGCTGTCTTCATTAATTAGCTAGATCTTCTGGATAACTTGCTTTCACCTTGCACTTTTATGTTATGGAGACAGATTCTTTCCTTAAACCTCACGAACCAACCTTTGGTGCCTTCAAACTTCTGCATCTTTCTCACCACTTTCAGCCTTCATAAAACAAGAGTTAGGGCTTTACTCTGATTAGGCTTTGGATTAAACAATGTTGTGGCCTGTGTGATCTCTATAAAAGCAAAAAAAAAATTCTTATCATTTGTGTGTTCACTAGAGTAGCACTTTTAATTTCAATAATTTTTCCTTTTCATCCACAACTTGGCTAATTGGCACAAGAGGCCTGGTTTTCAACATGCCATCCTCACCAAGCTTCATTATTTCTAGCTTTTGATTAAAGTGAGAGATGTGCAACTCTTCCTTTCACTTGAATACTCAGAGACTATTTTAGGGTTATTAATTGGCCTAGTTTCAATATTGTTGTATCTCAGGGAATAAGGAGGCCCAAGGAGAGGGAGAGAGATGGGGAATGGCTGGTCAGTGGAGCAGTCAGAACACACGTTAAGTTTGCCATCTAATGTGAGTGTGGTTCGTGGCACCCCAAAAACAATTACAATATTAATGTCAAAGATCACTTATCACAAATCACCATAACAAATATGATAATGAAAACCATTGAAATATTGAGAGAATGACCAAAATGTAACAGACAAACAAAATGAGCAAATGTTGGAAAAATGGCACCAATAGACTTGCTTGATGTGGGGTTGCCACAAACCTTAAATTTGTAAAAAAATCCCAACCAAACAAATCAGTATCTCTGAAATGCAATAAAGCAAAGTGCAATAAAGCAAAGAGCAATAAAACAAGATATCCCCATATCTTTTACAGTACCAGTTATCTTTTTGTTACCTAATCTTTTCCATTTTTCGGTTTCAGATGGCATCCTCTGAATCACTCATAATAGCTAAGCTGTATCATTAATCGTATTCTAGTTCCTTTTTCTTCCCTTTCTGCTCTAATTTCTTTTAGCTGCATTCTTTGTCAAAACATATAACATTTATGTACTATTCTTCTATGTCCCTACTCTTTATTCTAATCTTAGCTCAAAAATATGTGAAATACTCACTGTCAGTCTTTTTGAAGAAAATTTCCCAAACATTTCTTCCAGATGAAGCTCAGCCTTTAATAGTTTCCTTAGGAAGGGCTAATGAGTATAGTATTCCTCGAGTTCTTGGTATGTTCAAAAGTCTTGACACTTGAGGGACAATTGACTGAATATAAAATCATTGGTTAGCATTTTTACCTCTTGCTGCTCCACTGTTGTCTTGCTTTGTATGTTGCTTTTGAGAAATCTGGTAGCAGTTTAAATTCTCTGGCCCTTGTAAGTCACTTTATCTTTTTGCCTGGGGGCCCCGGGAATTTTTCTATATATATTTCTTCAGGCATGAACTTTCAGTATACTGATTCAGATCTTTTATTTCTAGAAAGTTTTCTTGGATGACAGCACTAAATATTAGAGCTTTATTTTTTTTCCTCTTGAGAGAAAAATTATTACACATTAGAATTTTAGACCCATCTTCCATTTAAAGTCAAGTTAAAAAAACAAATCTCATTTTCATTCTCTTGTTTCTCTGTTTTTCTTCAATGTCTTTTATTATATTCACATTTGAATCTATTGTCTAAGGGGGAATCTTATAGTCTTAATTTCTGGTATGATTTTGTTTTCTTCACTTTTCTGAGTTTAATCTACTCTGACTTCATTTCTGCCTGTTTCTGTTCCTTTCTGTTCTTTTATATTTGATTCAAGGTGTTTTTTTCCTCCATCAGTTGAAATGGCCTGATTCACACTACCTGTTTTTTCTTATATTAGTTCTATATGGATGAGTCCATTCTTTTCTATTCCGTTCATTTCATGGTCAGAGTTCCTAGGTCAAGGACACTCTTAAGTTTACTTTCTCTTTTCCTGAAGCATTATTGACTTTTTTCTTCTTCTTTTTCTTTATTGCCATTTCTCCAAGTCTCTGGCTTCACCTCTTCCCTACAAAGCACTGTTTATAATTTAAGGCTACCAACTGTGGTATTCTTTACTTTCAAGCTCTTCTTTGTGGTTAGAGCTGGGAACTATATCAAGTTTCAAACCTGTGTTCAGTATTTTGGAACTTAGTGTTGGATTTCTTTTGTAAGTGATATTTCATGCTTCATGTAAGTCTTCCACGCACAAACTCTCTTCAGTGAACCCGTTAAGCAGCCTTCCTTCTCCCACTCTTCACAGCCACAAGAATGGGCAGAAGGAGCTCTTGGAATCTGATTTACTTCTCTACTTATAGGTAATTTGAAGGCTGTGCTAATCTGTTTTTTATAATGCTGAAGACATAAGTGGTGTGTGATTTATACGTACTCTGTGTTGGTTTTATAACTTTATAGGAATGTGACTGGGAAAACTAGATCGGGCCACACCTAGAAGTCTATACATACATATTTAAGTAGTATATTTGAATATATTATCTTAGGACTACTGCTTTCGCCATTTTCTGAAACACTTAACCTGTCATCATTAGATTCACTTTTTGTATCATGTAATGGTATTCTAGAGTAAGTCATCATTTTCATCTAACCTGGTTCAGAAACACATTTTCCCCTATAGTTTATTTGCAAATTCCATAATAATCTTTTTTTTTTGCTAGTGATTTGGTCTCATGATTATTAATACTCATTAATAATTATTAGTACAACTAATATTTATAGGACACTTGGTATGTGTTAGGCACAGTCTAAACACTTAATGTGTAGTGTTTTATTTAATCCTTGTTAATATCATCTCTCTCATCTTAAAGATGAGCAAGCAGAGGCTCAAACAGGCTAAATAAATGACTTGCCCAGGGTCATATAGCTAAAATAAACACTAGCAATATGAATCAAGGAAACAATCTTAAATTTATGTTCAATTTTAACCTCCTTTCTCTTTCTTCTTAATTATGGTTTTAGGTAATGTACCTTTTTGAACACTTTGCTCTTCAAAATAAAACTGAAAAATCGTGTTAGGTGACTAGGACCTTGAATATAATGTAATGGCATTATTGCAGGTGGGGAAACCTCATCTAATATTTGGGCATATATGTATGGTAAGCCCTCATCCATCACAAAGGAAGTGAAAAGATAACATCTAAAATTCATGCATTCAGTAATATAAGCCTAATATTTAGATAGATATTAGGTAAAAAAAAGCTAAAAGAATTAAAAGTAGTCTCATGAGAGCTGAATTGGAAGAGAAAAGGATTGCTACAAGGGGTACTTTTTTGGCGGTACTTTTATCATTGCTTAACGTTGTACTATCAAGTACGTGTGTTTTAAAAAATGAGTTATTTTTAAAAAGTATAAACTATCTTTATAAAATTCATTAGACTTATTAAAATTGAGATTGATATTTGGCATTGGCAAGCTTATGTAGGAAGGCAAACTTATGCCATCTTTTTGGAAGGCAATTTGAAATAACTTATGAAAACTCAAAAAAAAATGAGTATGTCTTTTGACCAGGTAACTCCACTTCTAGGAATCTGTCCTTCAGAGATAAAAATGGGACACAAGAATCTATGTGGAAAGATATTTAAGTATAATGTAATGGTGAAAAAAATGGAACCAATCTAACCATCAGTAGTATAACAATTAGTAAACACTAAAATACTGAGTGAAAAAAAAGAATACATGCTGGTATATAAACAGATTGGTATATCTACATTGTTTATATATGTATTCAGAAAGATCCTAAAAGGAATAGCTAAACTCTTTAATAGAGTGAGAATGCGATGGGAGAATAGTTTTACTTTTCTATATTTTTCATTTTTTTTTTCAACAGCAAATGTGCAATTCTTCTGTAAAAAATAAAACAAAAAAGCTCTTAATAGTGACAAAATATAAGAAAGAATCACAAATCACAGTAGAATTTCATTTCCCTACTGTAACTGTCACCCTGATAAACCTTTCTCCCTATAAAATCTACAAAGGAATTGAAAGGTTAGCCATTAACTTGTTGGTATAATCAACCAAAAGTTCCAAAGTATAAACTTCCAAATGCAAACATGTATAAATATACAATCATGTAATAACAGTGTAACTCTTATATGAATAAACTCATCAAGAGTTAACAAATCTCCATTATCCAAACCAACATGGTGGCCCACATAATTTTCCAAGTTTTATGTTTAGTCATGGGATATAAGTTTTCTAACTCCTTAAATTTGAAAGTTACATATGTGAACTTAACAAAGTTCAATATAAGAATTAACAGGTACTCTATGATGACTGGACTCAGTAGGTGGTAGAGAGCCGTTTAGCTCTTAGTAGTCTCTTCCTCATTCCACAATAGGATGGAAAGCACAGTCTGACACAGTGATACTATTCACTGGCCTAAACAGAAATGCCTTCATTCTAAGTTTACTATTAGGAAGAAAATAAGTAGTAAGAATTTAGGATTATTGGGTTTTTGTTTGCAATAAGTGCAACGTGAAAGAATTCAGGCCAATGATATAATCAGGAGGAAATGGAAAGCAATATATCCTGAATAAGCCACCTAGAGAAACTGAAACAGATCTGGGGAATGACAGATCAATATATTATATAATAATATTCTAAGATTTAAAGCAACGGTGAGCAAAAGGAAGCTATTCTTTGATCTATAAGAAATACAAATTTCTACCTCTTTCGGCTCTGGTTCTACCACTTATGACTTTGGATGTAAAAATTACTCGGGTCTCAGTTTCCCTCTCTTCTAAATAAGGAAAATACCACTTACCACACAGGAAGAATGTATGATAAAACAAATAATTCACATGAATGGACTTTCAGTTCTTCAGAAGAAAGCTATGAATCCTTAAGTATGAACCTGAAAAGCTAATTAAAAATAAGATGACCATGTCAAAATTAAGTGTGAAACAGAGTAGCCTAGAGGGTCTTTAAGATTATCAGCTATCAATTCTACCCCAAATAACAGAATTCATACTAAAGCTGTAGTGCAAATGTAGTTCGAGTTCAATCAACCGATACCATTTCTTAATATGTTAATATAGCAAAAACGAGTTAAACAGGTTATTCAGTGTCATGCTGATTTGATGTGACCTAAAATTTTAATGTAAAATAATGACATTCTCTTGGTGCTTATCTTTTAAAAATATATTTGGAGTTGGTTGCTCAAAAAATAATCACTGAATAATAAATACTATAAGATATTAATAAATAATTAAAATAGGATTAAACATATATGTGTGCATGGGGTTATTTCTCTAGTGTATAAAATACCTGGAAACTAGCTAATTAAAGTTTTGAAGTAAAAAAGTAAAGTAATAGATGGTATTATCACTTACTGAACAATACATACAAATTGTGATGCTAAGCACCAGAAATACAAAGAAGTGTTAGATTTACCATGCATGTTCTACAGCTACACTGCAAACTATGGCCAAATACTGGAGAGGACAAAAAATGACTAAATTAAGGGGTACTGTACACAATCAGTTCTGTAAGAATGAAACAGGAATTGGCTAATACAGTGAAAAGGGGAAAAGAAAAAGGGATTCTGGGAAAATAGCTTAACATTTAAATTATCATTTATCGCAGCTTATATTTTCTTATACAGTGGTCATCACATCTGATTGGAAGTTTACAGAAACCTTGGGAGGGAGGGAGGCAGGACTGATGCTTGGCCTATATTTTAGATGAGGAAAATGAAGCTCAAAGAGATTAAGGCAATTTGCCTAAGATCTCAGGTCCAGAGGTGGCAGTTAGAGCAGGGCCAGTTTGCCAACTTTGTCCAGAGCTCATTTCTACTACGCTAAGATATCAATACTAAAGTGAGAACTAGAAAGGAGCTCAGAAACATTCTAATGCAGTGTTTCCTTAATCAACGTAATAAAAACTTTGTGAGACGTGCATTAAGAACAGATTTCTAAGTTCCACTACAGACACATTGACTAACCTCCAGGAGCAAAGTTTTGTATTTTTACAAGAGCCCTAAGAAGTGATTCTAGTGATTAGCTAAGCTTGGAAAATACTGTTGTATATCTGTATGTCCAATATGGCAGACATGTGGCTATTTATATTTACATGACATCAATAAAATAAAAAATTGGGTTCCTTAGTTGGATCAGCTATCTTTTAAGTGCTCAAGAGCCACTGGCTAGTGAGTATCCCACTGGACAGCACAGATACAGTGCATTTCCATCACTGCAGAAAGTTCTGTTGGATAATGCTGATTCTGGACCAACCCTTCAACTGTGAGGATAAGAAAACTGAGGTGCAGGATCATGTCCAACAAGTGCCATGAAGCTAGTTAGTGGCAGAATTGAAACTTTAATCTAGTCTGCTAATGCCCCTCTTACTATATCATCTTACCTCAAATTCAGGTTTTATTCTAATAGAATTATTTTTTCCCCATCTTTTCTGGGGGCGGGAGGGGGGGTGGGGAAGGTTCTAGCAAAGCAAGAAGAGAAATTTGAAATTTATAGGAAAAAAGCCCTAAAAAAAAAGTTTATGAAAAAAAGTCACAATTAAATGCAATCTTTGTATAAAGTTAGGTCTTAGACAGTTGAGAATGTGCCGGTATTAGGAGGCATAGCTTAGCTGTTTTAAATGTTTTTATTTTAAGTCCTTCCTCTTCTATTGTCCTGATGTGTTTATATTTATTTCTTTGGGATCTGAAATTCTGAAACTAATGATCTATTTCAACGGTCTTACCTTAAAATTATACATGTGAAAAGGTTAAATCTTATTTAGGAAACATTTTATAGATTAAAAAATGAGAAACAAGGAGCAACCAATAGAATAGAGACCTGTCTAATTTTGGAATGTGGTAAACCAATGAAGACTTATAGTAATTTAGTGGTTTAGTATTCATGACATTAATATGTTGTTTTCACTTCTAAGCTATAGTTTTACCTTCTTTTGACTATGTCACGTTTTAAAACAATTTAAAGTTGTTTTAACTTCCAATGTAACTAACTGAAGGACTAGAAATATCTAGGAAATTTTAGACATTAATTAGATCAACATATAGCCAGCCATAAAAAATATAGCAATGTGTTCTTTAAAAATAAAACCAGTTGTTCCTGTTTAGTTATGTTTAGAATGCAAATGTCTCCAGAGTCAGTCAACTTAAGTCATGACAGTTCATGTTTAAAGCAAGCAGTAAAATAACCTGGAGCTCCGTAGTACAGTAATTAAAACTTTAAAGACAGAATTATACAGCCCTATTAATTCTTTTCAGTATCTAGTATTCATTGTCATGTTAAATTCTAGTGACTAGATTTAGAGGAAATACTGTATGCCAAAGTTTGTATAAAATTAAAAATTAAATGGTTAAAAAACATGGCCCAAATAAAATACTTCTGAACAGATAGTTATTCAAGACAGTTTTTGCCATAATTTATAAGGCACCCAGAAGCCCCGAATATAGGGTTCTATATAAATAGAAGCTATTTGTTATTCAGAGGAGGTGGTACAAAATAAGACAGCTATTTTCTTTGTAAACACTCTTTGGTGTTGAGATAAACAAATAAAAAAAAAAAAAGTCTGAGCAGAGCAACAGTCTCTAAGCCATAAAAGGGGGAGAAAAAAATGTAAGTGCTCTTTACATTTTAAACAGAGAACTGGTAGTTTAAACTGAAATTTATTCTCTCATTTTCAGACCAGATTCATTACTTCTACATTTTATGTTATGTCTCAAACCCCACTTCACCATCTTAGGAAGAGGAAAACACGTGCTCCCAAGATTCTTATGCCAAAAGAACTACTTTTGGAGGCAGCACAGTTCACCAAATGAAGGAGAACATTAGAAAAACACTAAGTGACAAACAAAAGTAGAAACTGAACTATCTCAACTATCAAATGATAAATAGTGGCACATACTAATGTAAGGAGCATGAAAAATACTGCAAGCTCTGAGCAAATGTTAAAGTGCTGGAAAAGTTTCAAATCTCATAAAAGAGTTGGAAAAAACAGAGAAAGAAACGAAAGCACTGTGAAGGAAGGGCCCTCAGAAGGAAGACCAGCTTGAAAGGAACACACAGGTCAAAAGGAGGGGGGAGGGTTTTCTTCTGATCATCCCTCTACCACAAGATGTTTTTAACAGCTTCAGTACTATCCCCAAGAGGCAATTTCAGGCATCCTTAAGGATTCAGGCAACAAGCAAAGGTGCTTTGAGACAGGAGAACTACAGAGATAATGCTGAAATTACTAACTTCAAAAAGATGCACTAGTCAGAGAAAACAGCCACAAAATCCTCAGATCTTAATTCCCAAGTTTCCTGTAGTAAAATATCAACCGTTCTCAGACATGTAAGCCAGAACTTTTGAAACTGACCCAGCAAAGTTTCTGGCTGGCTCTATCTCTCAAACCCTCCACCCTCCACTTCCCTGCTGTTCTTTCCTGGCACACAAAATATAGGCCAATGAGCGGTGGGTGGGTGAGGAGGATGTGAGAGAAAATTTGAGAAGTAAAAAAGAGAGCAATTTAATAAGGACATGAATGAGTCTGTAGGGTCTATTAAAGGTAGGCAAACAATTAGAACTGAAAAACAGAACGGGCTTTCCCGGGCATCTGTGAACACTTAATGTTTGTTAAGGGTTTAAACAGAGGCCAGACTACCTACCACACTTGTCAGAGAGGCTTGCAGAGGGGACGGCTGCTTTTGGTGACCTCTAATGTCTCTTCCGACTCTGAAATGTTAGGATTCTTATTTCACAAAAGAGAATGCAATGGTCATAGAAGCCCACAGACTTAGAACCCTTTTAAACTAAAGCGGCCTAGGCGGCTGCTGACCAAACACCACTCCCACCTCTCCCTCTCCCAACTTGCCCACCCCGCCCCCTTTCAATATTTCCCCCTCCACGTGCGAAATGCCTCGCAGCACTCAAAGCGGAGAGGCGCCTTCCCCTGAAAAGCACTACAACTATGTCCCCTCGGGGGAAGTGAGGACTCCACTCTCCCACCCTGGGAAGCCAAAAAAAGAAAAGTCTCAAATACAGCCTTCCTCCCCAGCCAAAGCTGAAGGGGGAGGAGGCGGGACGCAGAGGAAAACTTTCTTCTAAAATTTTTCTCCCAGAGTACACAGTGTAGAGAGAACCCCGATAAGTCCCGGGCTAAGAGGATGGGGGAGGGGAGCCCCTGAATCGTTTAACGGCCGGTAGGGGGAGGGGAGCTCTGGAGGTTGAGGGGGCGTGGGATGGAGAAGCAGGCCAGGGAGCGGGGTCAAGGAGCTGCAGGGGATCCTGGGGTAGGGGAGCTGCAGGCGTCCCCCCTACCTGGCACACAAAGCGGCTGCCGCGCTCGGCTCTCACCAGATCCTTTGTGTTTTCCATCAGGGCCTCATGGGTAGGGGCTGTCCGTGCTCCCAGGGCCCGCGGCGCCCCCTCCCCGAGCTGGGGGCAGGCGCCTTTCCCCAGGACTATAGCGACTACAGGGGTGCCCCGGCTGGGCCCAGACCGGTGGCGGCTGCGGCAGCCCCCGGATTTCCCCCCTTTAACTAGGGTGGCCCCAGGATATCAACAATATTAGCATAGCCCTCCCTCCCCAGCGCGCCTGCGCCGTGACCCGCGCCCCGATTGGCCCACTTCCCTACATACCCTCCTCTCTCTCTCTTCCAGCGTGGGACCCTCTGCAGGCTCCGTACTCCACGGGCCGTACCAAAACGAAGGGGTGGAACAGGCAACTGGGTCTCGTGTTAAGTCGAGTGGAGAAAAAATCAGGAGAAAGAGAAGTTTCGTTCAGTCATCCTAGTTTGTACTCTGGCTTTCTTGTGCTCCTTTCAACCAGTTGCCGCTGCGAAGTTGTGTTGGAAAAAATTTTCCACTCCAGTCACGCCGCCTCCCCTTTACCCGGAAGATTGGTCCTCCCGGAGGAACTCCCATATGGGGAGGGGCTCGTGCGGGGAGTGGGCGTTACGTAGGGCGAGAGCGCTGGTCACGTGCTAGTAGACTGCGCAGCCTCGTTCTGGTCCCCCGGGGCCTAAGCCGCAGTGAACAGGGAGGCGTCTCGGCGCACGCGCAGTAAGGGTACACGTGAGCGCCTGCGTTTCTTCTCAAACCCAACGATGCCGCCGGAACGCGGGAGCCGAACGAGACCGGACCGGAGAACCAGAGCGAAGCCGAACCGGAAGACTCGAATGAAGCCGGACCGGAGAGCCAGAGCGGGGCCGGGCGGGCCGCCCCGAAAAGCTGCTCCTTCATCCCAGCGGAAACCGCCGGCCCGGCCGAGAGCAGCAGCCGCGGCGATCGCAGTCGCGGCAGAGGAGGAGAGGCGGCTCCGGCAGCGGAACCGCTTGACGTTGGAGGAGGACAAGCCGGCAGTGGAGCAGTGCCTGGAGGAGCTGATCTTCGGCGACGTCGAGGACAGCGAGGACGCACTGCTGCAGCGTTTGCGAGGCCCGCTGGTGAGAGAGTCCGCGGCGCGCGGGCTGGGCGCGCTCGGGCGGGGCGCGCGGTGGGCGGTGAGCCTTCGGGGGCGGAGCCTGGGCGACCTGCGGCGCCGGGGAGAGCTCAGGTGGGCGGGAGCCCGAGAACGCGGGCGCCGAGGAGGACGAGACCGCTACTTTCCCCACCCCTTTGGGAGTTCCTGCGCCTGGTATTCAGCACGCGCTCAAGACGTATTTGTCGAGCGAACTGTAGTCGTGAGCATCTTCGGGACTCAGCCCCACTATCTTCAAACTCAGTGATTGTTCCCTCGTGGTCATTCGATCGCCTGCCTCAGTACCCGGTGGTGATTCAGGAGTTCCACTTGGTTTGTGGAATCAGAATTAGTGGGCACGGGCCTGGAAATCTGCGTTTTAACATCTCCCCAAGTGATCGACTCGCCAACTTTTGAGAGTGACCCCGTATTCGTCTATTCAGCAAACATTTGTGAGCCTGCTGGGTGTCAGCTCCTTTGCTGGCAGTGAAAACCCTGTATGATTATAATTTTGGCACACTTTTAATCATCCCTTTTATTTTATACTTGGCTTTTTTTTCGAAGATAGGGAGTGCAAGGCATTGCTCTAGGCACTGGAGGAAAAACAGCATTGGATAAAAACTGACAAAAATCTCTGACCCTGTGGAGCTTATGTATTAGTGGCAAAGGCAGAAGACAGAGGAGATAGGTACTACTGTAAAAGGGAGATCTGGGAAAAGGGAGATGAGTGTGTGTGGAGAAAGACTGTGAAATTTTACATAGGGTGGCCAATAAAGGTGGACCTAGCAAGTATCAACTGATTGCCATAACCTCCTTTGGCTACTTATGGATGAAGCTGCAGAAATCCGGTAGGGAGATAGAGAACTACTACTGGAAAAATGCTGAACTTTGTGACAGTTTCCTAGTTAGGAAAAGAAAGTTTGTGTGAGGTGGGATTTGATTGGCTTTGAGGGATCATAGGCCAGTAACAGAGCAAGTAGAAATCATTTGGACATTTCTATCGTGGTTTTGGGAAAGCTCAAGCTCACTTCAGAGGTTATTCTGGGTCTAGATTTAGACTTTATGTTACAGTATAGTTTCTTTAGGTAGCAGGTCAAGAATGGTTAAAAATGGGGAAGAGGTATGTCTAAGAATATGAAATATGAGTTAATTATGACATTCATGTTATTTACCTTTGATGCTAGTACCTCTGGTCCTGTAATTTCTGCAGTTTTGTGATTTTCTTTTGCCAGTTCCTTCGTCTGTCATCTTACATTTTGTTGTTCTTGTCTTACTCTGTCTTTTTCCTTTGAGGGTGTTGACTTTTTCTCCTTAACTGTTCCATCCTACTTTGCCTGTGCATCCTCCAGCATTTGCTGTTGTAGCATTCTGTTTTTTATTTCATCAGAGGGTCATAAAATCACACCATTCTACAAGCCATCTGACTTCAAGATGTGTGTATGTGTCATCACTGGATATGAAAAACTCAGTGCTTCAGGATGTTTTGTTTTCTCTAGGTTCAAGTACAAGAAGACTCAGGTGACTCGGAAGTGGAGAATGAAGCAAGAGGTGATTTTCCACCTCAAAAGAAGCCAGTTTGGGTAGACGAAGAAGATGAAGATGAGGAAATGTAAGTTGCCTAATATTTCTTTCAGAATTCTTCTGGATATTTTAAGTATTATATTGCAGGTTTTAAAAAAGTTCTCTACGAATATGTGAAGATTTGAAAAATTTGGTAAGTATAGAAAAGGTCATTCATAATCCTGCCACTGAGGTAGAACCACTGTTAGCATGCTGGCATCCTGCTGTGCCTCTCTTCTCTGCAGTCTAGACCTGAGTTTGCCTCCTAATTTGGCCATCTCCTAACTGACCATGGACATGTGTGGAACTTACCTCTTCTCGTTTGTAAAATGGAGATGATAATAGTAACTGTATCAGAATGCTCTTGGGACCGAATGAAGTAGTATATGTAGAGCTCTTAGCCTAGTATCTGAAACTGAGAAAAAGCTAAAAGAAAGTTAGCCAGTGTACACAATATGTACTTTAACAGATCAGAACGAGTGTACTGCAAGCATTTCTCCCCACTTCAAAATAAAAACTTTATAAACATTTTTAAAGGTATGTATTACAGTCCATTGTATGAATTAACTATAATTTCCATAGCTAATTAACATATTTGTCTCTTCACATAACTACCCTTTTTTGTACGTGGTGAGAGCACCTGAAATCTCTTAGTAAATTTCCAGAATGTAATAGGGCATTATTAACTGTAGTCATGCTGTACATTAGCTCTCTAGACTTATTCATCCTAAGGAACTACAACTTTGTACCTTTTGACCAGCACCTCTCCATTTTCCCCACCTTCCCACCCCTTGTAACCACCATTCTACTCTGTGCTTCTATGTGTTCTACTTTTTTTAGATTTCACATGTGAGATCATTCAATATTTCTCTTCTGTTTGTCTTATTTCACTTAGCATAGTGTCCTTCATGTTCATCCATGTTGTCACTAATGGCAGGATGAGACCTTAGTGATCTTGCTGTATTAGCTCTTTACACATTGACAATTTCAAACTTTTGTCAGATTTATTGTGGATTTTCTCCCATTTTTCTGTTTGCCTTTTAATTTTGTTTTTTAATGTTGTCTGACAGAGTATTTAAATTTTTATATAGTCAAATCTATGAATCTTTTTCTCGTTTTTAACAGTAAAGAGTCCATCAAAGAGAGATGTATATTTGCCTATATATTTAATTCTTTGTTTTACCCAGAATTGTTTAGGTGAATGTCAAAGTTGTATCTAGATAAGTCATTATGAATTTTAAGTATTAGCTCTTCAAAGGGTAAACTAGGTGATCTAAAATATTGGAGACTCCTTTTTGTTTGGGAATAATGGAGAATGTGCATCTGAGATGTTCTACATCTTACAAATCTTGACCTATATTCAGTTAAATGTTTTCTCAAACTACTAAAGGCAACAACTATTTAATGATTATTTAAAAGTCATTTAAAGTATGCTGTTCTGTTTTTTATAGGATTGACATGGTGAACAATCGTTTTCGGAAAAACATGATGAAAAATGCCTGTGAAAGTAAACTTTCAAAAGATGAGCTTCAAAAGAGACTTAAAGAAGAGTAAGTGTCCTTTTTCATATAGTTTAACCAGGTGTTTATAATCAGTAGTTTATTTTGATTTACCCAGTCTTTGGCTGTAATAGCTTCCTGGATAGTAAGATTTCCATTTTCAAACAGCTTTGCTATTGGAAGAAATTATTAAATTTTAGTATTTTGGGCAAAGAAGGAATACAAGTACAAAAAAAAATTTGAGAAAAAATTGTAATCTTATCACCTGAATATAATCAGTGATAATATTGCTTACTTGCTTGTTCATTTGTATATGGTAAACTGTTTTTCACAACTTCTAGGCTCTTTCAGTTGACCAGAGCTAGGAAATATACGTATATTTCAGAATAAGGATTTCATATTGGTTCTTTCAGTTCAAACTTGCAGATCTTTAAAAATCTTTTAAAATATTTTATTTTTGTTTGTATTGACCTTTAAAATATCCTAGAGGTTTATTGTATTACCACTTTTTTAAAAAGTTTATTGAAGTATAATTTATACACAGTGAAATTCAATCTTTGTAAATTTGGTTAAACATACACAGTTGTGTAAGCACCACAACAATTAAGGAATCAAAATATAGAAACATTGCCATCACCCCCAAAAGTTTTCTTGAACCACTTTGTAGTCTACCCTCTCTCCTCAACTTCTAGTCCCTGACAACCACTAATGTTGTGTCGTAGATTTGCTTTTCCCAGAGTTTCATATAAGTGAAACCATATAGTACGTGCTCTTTTGAATCTGTTAAGCCAATTTAGTGAATCTGTTATTTCAGGTATTATATTTTTCAGCTTTAGAGGATCTTTTCAGCCTGTTTTGTTTAGTTCCTATTTTCCCTTTTGTTATGTTATACTTTCTTTAATTAATTGAATTTATTTACATTAGCTAATTCAAAGTCCTTTTGCGCTATTTCTGTTATTTCTGTGTCTGCTTCTGTTGACTGATTTTTCTTCCGGTTATGGGTCATGGTTTTTGCTTCTCCGCATGTTTAGTGATTTTGATTGGGTTCTGAGGAGTGTGAATTTTAAGTTGTTTAGTTGTCTGGATTTTGTTTTTTTGCTTTAAATGAGTGTTGAACTTAGTGTTGGAAGGAAGTTCGTTGGCTTGGAGATCAGTTTGATCCTTTGAACATTTGTCTTTAACTTCATTCTAGAGTAGTGTATTATATCATAGGCTGGTTTAGCTCCATTACTAAGGTATGCCCTTTCTGGGATCTCTACTGGATGTTCAGTAAGATCTTCCCTCTAAGTAGTTGGTACTCGAGTGTCTGAGCTTTTTGGTATTGTGCATTCGGCAGCTCCTTAGTCGTTCTTGGCCTGACCTCATGGAGTTTTCATCCTATGAGTGTGCAGCTTACTATTCAACAAAAGTGTCTGTGGACCTCTGTGCAGATTTCTGGAACTCTTCTGTAATCCATTGCCCCTCAAAATCCTGTTGTCTTACTCTCTTTAAAGTCTGATCTTTTTTTCCCTTGGCTCTGTGCCAGGGTCTTTTAAACATGCCTTCAGTTTCCCTTCTCTTAAGGACCACAGTCCTATGTTGTCTGTCATCCAATTTCTGAAAACAGTTTCATATATTTTGTCCAGTTTTCTAGTTGTTTATGGTTAGTGGGCTTGGTTTGGTGGCCTTGTCTGTATGTCTGCATTAAACAATTAGAATGCCTCTTTGCACTCTTCTAGATGCCAGCCCTGTTATGCTTCTCCTAAAGCTTATTTTCTCCATAGTGAAACTCTCATTTTATTCAAAGGATATATGATGAAAGTTTTGTATATTGTTACAAGTTTGGTCATTTTCTTTCACACATTTTCTATCATGTATTCTGTATACTACAGCATTGGCTTATAAGTACAAAGAGACTTTTTCACTTAGACCTGAGATATGTTGATATGAACAAATCAATTAATTGTTTTCATTTAGTTTCATCCATATAACTAGATGTAAATAATTAACAGTAAATATGTTTTATATACAGGAGTAGTTTAGATGAAAGTTTCCAATGTAAGCATGCTGAGACTATTCTGTGTGATTAGCCTTTCTGTTCTTAAAGCTGATAACTCCTTTGGAAGAGATTCTATGCATGCTCTCAAGGATGATCTGACCTGTACTCTTTAAATGTATCAAGTTCTACAAACTTACAGTGGTTACCACCAAAACTTTTTATTTTTTTGCTTAGATTCCAGCATGCCATGGGGGGAGTACCTGCTTGGGTCGAGACTAATAAGCGGAAAACATCTTCAGGTGGTAAGTGTTGTTATTTCTATTTAAGGTAGTAAATCAATCCCTATTCCTGTTTTTTTATTATTTGATAATTCTCATGAGGCTAACCTAGTTTTTCAACTGGATTTTTTTTATTTTTTAGTGTTTAGTTTTGAAGTTACCATTTCTCTGAGGGAAGCCCTTTTATAGTAGTATAAGGCTTACTTAATAGCATATTTTCCACTATAAGGACACTAATTGATGAATTCTATGATTTCTTTCTAAACAAAACTATGTTGCATTATGGCATAGGATTAAGGAAAAATAAGTAGTACTATTACTTCTTGATTCAAAGTCTCCTCTGAAGATATTGGCAGCTAATCTCACTGTCTACTGGGAAATGGGGTATCTTCCTAAAGAGGAGTATGTGTCAGGCCCGGCCCAAATATTAGTCACTTTATAAAAACTTATTTTTCAAATCTGGTTTTAAATTTGGCTTGTACTGTAACTGTTTTCTGCTTTTTAGATCCTTGAGTGTAGATATTATGATATTGGATGGTTTAGCTAAGATCTGATTTATGTGCTTTAAATTATGAATTTTAGACTTGAAATTGACCTTTGAAATCCTTTAGGGAGTCCGGAGTGTATCCTCCAACACAGTGTGGGAGCTCTTTTCTTAGCATCCTCGCTATCTGATGGGTTTCTGTGTGATTACCACTACCACCTCTTTTTTCCTTCTTTCCACCCCTGTCACTCCTCATGATATTCAAGTACTGGGAGCCCATATGAGGAGCCAGTTGTTTTATATAATTATTTTGGAAAACTCAATTTGTTAAGTAGTTTACCTTCTGTTTTCCAGCCAGATACTTGTAGAGATTGAAGGAATCTTAGTGATGTAGGCTGACTTTATCCCTCCAAGAATCTTTTCTACAACATCTGTTAGGTGATAATTTATCCTCTGCTTAAATATATCAAATAACGTACTCTTTCTTCCCCTTCTCTGTAAGAATTGTTAGGATTTTTTTCGACTTTG
>NW_006443570.1:6212922-6218992 GCF_000325575.1 Pteropus alecto
CTTTCTTTCATATAAAACTCTTCTGTTATTTGAGAAATCTTTCTCCAAGTTTGTTTTTTAACATGTTAAATATCCCTTGTCATTTAACCTTTTTTTACATCCCTAAATTTCTATACCCTTGTCATCATTTGTTCTTCTGGGTGAAATATAATGTTATCCATTTTAGAATGCTGCATTCATAGAAGCACAGCAGTTTAGATCCATGTAATTATAGATAAGGTTATGCTGGTTGTTCAAACAGAAAATCTCCTAGGTCCTAGTGGCGTAATCCAGTAGAAGTTTTTTTATGTCAGTAAAATTGAGATGGTGAGAAGGTGATAATCTACTTTAGAGACCCAAGTTTATAGAGGTTCTACCATCTTCAGGCTGGGTCTTTCAGAGTTGCCCAAGATGTTGACATTCATTTGGCTTGTATGGGGAGAGAGAGAGGTGCACCCAAAGGAGATTTTTATTGGCCTGTCCTATAAGTGGTAGATGATACTTTCACCTACATTTTATTGGCCATAGCTCAGTAATGAGGGCACACTAACAACATGAGATATCAGGAAGTGTAGTTTGACTTTGTGCCCTGGAGAAAAAGGACATGGATTAGGTCAACAATTAGCCAGTCTGCTGTCATCTGGGATACCCTAGTCTGATTGATTTTAAAGATGACAGTGAAGTTCAGATAGATAAAATTGACTTGTCCAAGGTTTATTTCTTATTGGCCAAGTGGTGAGTAGAACCCAGCTTCACAGTTATTTCCAACATATTTATCTATAAATACTTCATTGAATATCTTGGAAAGAGAATTACTCCCTCCTTTAAACATAATTATAATGCTATTATCACATAGCTCAAAAATCAACAGTAATTCCTTAATATTATGGATAGTTTCATTGTTGCTCTTTTGTTAATTTAATCCCTGTTCCCCTCCACCAGTCTTTTTAGCTTGCTTTGTAGTCATAGGGTTCTTGAATCTGGCTTGATGTCTTTTTTAAATTTTGGAAATTCTTACCTATTATCTCTTTAGATATTTCTGTTTAGTCTATGAATTACATGTATGTTAAATAATTTTTTTACAAACATATTCTATGTTCTTTTCTGTATTTTATTTTTTTTTTTTCCCTGTACTTTAGGCTGAATATTTTTTTCTGATCCATTTTCCAGACCACTAATTCTCCAACTAATTTTGATATACTGTTAAAAAAAATCCTTTAGGATCTTGCAATTAATTTCTCTGGCTCAATTCTGAACTTGTCTTTCATTATCCTTGAACATGTTAAACATAATGTTTTTAGTTTGTCTGATAATTCCACTATCTATGAGAATTTTCTCTTTTTCCTTAGGTTTTTAGTCTAGTTATCTTGACCTGATTATATTTCATTGAGTGCTGGACATTGTATATAAAAAACAGTGTTGATTAGAAGCCTAGGACAATATGTGTCTCCAGAGAATTTGTATACAATTGATCCTTGAACAATGCAGGTTCAATCTGTGCTGGGCCATGTATGTGTGGATTTTTTTTTCAAGTGACCCACACAGTTCAAACCTGTGTTGTTCCAGGGTCAACTGTATTTGTTTCTGGGTAAGTAGCTGAGCAAGGGGCACTATCAATTTCAGCTTCTTACTCCAGGGAGATACTGTGAGGATTCAAAGTTGAGTTTCAGTTCTTGGAGAATTTTCTTATAATTCTTTGATTTCACCCTCAATCTATAGCCTTTTGTGTCCCCAATCCAAAGCCTGGTGGTTTACCAGACCTCACTTAAAAACCTCAGAGGGCTTTTAGTGCTGGTTTTTACTCTCTTAGCCCCAGGAGTGTTGTAAAAACTGCTCAGCTTCTCAGCTTTCTTTACTAGAATTATTGGTCTTCTCCAGGAGAAAAGCAGCCCTATTAGCTCTCTTTGAAGCTCTGATACATAGTTTGCTGACATTGATCTTTCAGCTAAAAGTTCTAGTTCTTTTTATGTGAATTGTTAAGCTAGGTCTGCTGTTCACCCTATTACCAATTTTGTCACAATTACTAGGTTTTTTTTCACACTGACTTTATTTCAGCTTCATCTCATCCTTCTTTAGTCACCATCTGTGAATGTGTTTTTTATTCCAGAGTCAGGCTTTGATTTGAACCATATATATTGAGTTTGTGTCATCTCTTTTCTCTCCTTAAAATTTATTTCGCTGTTTTACTTTTACCAATTGCAGCTTAAATAAAGTGGTTGAGATTGGGAGGCTGAGAAAGGAGTTGAAGTTTGAACTATAGACATATGGGTAGGTAATGGCCGTCTCATTGATTCTAAAAATAAATCTCGTGGGTTTGTTTGACTTAGATGAAAGTGAAGAGGAGGAAGATGATTTGTTGCAAAGGACTGGGAATTTCGTATCCACATCAG
The DNA here is from genome assembly GCF_000325575.1 of Pteropus alecto. Classification (NCBI taxonomy): domain Eukaryota; kingdom Metazoa; phylum Chordata; class Mammalia; order Chiroptera; family Pteropodidae; genus Pteropus; species Pteropus alecto. Next base: position 6,215,292 of record NW_006443570.1, read on the forward strand.
CTTCTCTTCCTAAAGGAATCTTAAAGGTGAGAGCCAATGAAGTCAGGCTATCCAGCTGATTACTTCTGAAATCCAGTATGCTTTCCAGTTACAAATGTATGGATTCCTTTTATCTGTGGGATTAAATGTGTTTGCTGTCATTTTGCCTTGATAAATACTTAAGCTAGTTAAAAAAAAAATTATTTTTTGCAAAAGCGATCAAGAAGATTATGTCCCCAGGAATCTTTTAGGACTCCTATTTGATTTCTCCTTTTGCATTTCTCTTTATTTCTTTTGGTACCAGCCTAGTTTATACTGCTGTCATCTGTCACTCAGTATACTGCAGTGGCTCTGTGACTGGTCTCTCCACTTTCAGCTATAGAACTGTGGAGATGACCACACAGTGCCTCTTATTTTGTGCCATGAATGCAAAGATGCCAGAGTTGGGATTTTAAGAAAAATTTCCCTGGAGATCAAAGTCTCTTAACCCAGATAGTTGTACCTTGGGGAAATGACTGTATCCTGATGCTCTAAACCTTAATGATTTAATTCTCTCATTTGCAGGATGGTAAGAATGGATTCTTGTATAGTAAAATGACTTGCTAGTTAGTAGCAGATTTGTGGTCTTTCAATTACCTTTCCAGTGCACTTATTTCTGCATATAAACTACTTTATAATGTCTTTTCTTCATGCTTTAAGGAAAATAATGTTAACCTATTTGAATTGATAAAATTCCAGCTTTTATCTTTCCACAGATAAAGAACTGCCAACATGCTAATGCCGAACGTCCCACTGCTGCTCGGATCTCGTCTGTGCAGTTCCATCCTTGTGCACAGGTGGTGATGGTTGCTGGACTAGATAACTCTGTGTCACTATTTCAGGTATGTGTTTTTAAATGACTTGAGGTAAAAAGTGTTTACTACCAGGATTCAGGGTCTATGGAAATAACCAAAAGGAATGTGTTGTACTTCCTTATAGGTTGATGGAAAAACAAATCCTAAAATCCAGAGCATCTATTTGGAAAAGTTTCCAGTCTTCAAGGCTTGCTTTAGTGCTAATGGAGAAGAGGTTTTAGCCACGAGTACCCACAGCAAGGTGCTTTATGTCTATGATATGCTGGCTGGAAAGTTAATTCCTGTGCATCAAGTGAGAGGTAAGGTTTCTTTGGAACACAAAGGTGGCCAACCCCATCTCCCACCTCCCCCAACCCACAGTTAAGTTCATTTAATGGTATTTACAATTACTTGTTTCCTCTCCATAGAATTATGAAAAAATAAGAGTTTCTTTAGTTTTAGTATTTGGAAAATGTCATTATGTTGTTGAGATAATATATTTGAATGAAACCAGTGAACTAACTTTGTATTGAGCACTTATTATGGAGAAATCAATTTGGAAATATATATCCCCCTAGACCAGAAAAGCACTTGCAAATACTTGTGTGTAAAATTAATGATTGATGCTGCAGAAAGAACATGAGCCATGAGGTAGAAAACCTGAGTTTCAATTCCTTGAACAAATTATTTCACCTCTCTGACCTTCAGGAAATTTGGATACCCTCTAGTTCTTCTGGGTTTGTTATAGTGGAATTTTGGTTAACTGTCAGAGGAGTAAAAGCACTGCTTTTGGTGGTTGTAATGTAATTTAAAGAATAAAGTACTTAAAAATAAACTTTACCAGGTATAAATTTATGTTTCTTCTGCCTTATCTATTCTTCCCTTGTATTTTCCTACCTCATTACCACAAAATATAGTGACACCTTCATGAATCCTTTGGGAACCAAAGCCCTTGTAATGAGGTTGACTGGGTTAACGTGAGTCCTGGAAAATGGTGTTGGCATGTGCTGCAGCACACTGGCGGTGTTCTGTTAAACTGGGCACGTGTGGGGCTGTAAGGGATGGCATAGCTCTGTATAGCCTTTTTTTCTGTTAGTGGCTGAAAATGAGTAAGGCCAACTTTAGAAGTATTTATGTTTATTTTCAGTGTTTCCAATATTCTCTTTCCTGTGTTCCTAGACACCTTTAGTGATCCTTTCCAAGTAGGTTCTTAGTTTATCTAATCATGCTCTAGTGTTTCTCAGACTTTAGTGTGCATATGAATCACCTGGTTACCTTGTTAAAATGCAGATTCTGATTATCTAGGTCTGAGGTGGGGATTGATTTTGCAGTTCTGACAAGCTCACAGGTGATGCTGGTGCTCCCTGGACCTTACTTTGAGTTGAAAAGCCTTAAACCATCTTCCTATGTTGAAATAGAAAACATTATATAATGGTTATTTTACATATCATTTCACTAATCAAAGGGAATGGGCTTTGGTTCTTCCTTGCATCCTCTTGAGGAAGGCAAACAAGGTGTTGGCTAGGATACAGTTAATGATGTTTACCATGGATCTGCAGGTATGCCAGAGTGTGTATCTGATCACTGGCTTCTGCTAAGACATGGCATTTATCTTTGCCTCTCAATGTTTTCCTTTCTTTTTTCTCAATAAGTATACCTTGGTAATAATGAGGATAATAATAGTAATATTAAATCACATGTATTTCTTTTTGTGGTGGTATGCTATTGAACATTGTTCTCAGATTTTCAAAATTATAAAACACTAAGTAATTCAAGAAATGAATTAAGACATTAGAATAAGCGGGGAAAATTGCTGATTAATTAGGATATGCAAGCCTTACGCATATCAATATTTGAAACATGAAGACTACAGAATTGATGCAGATGATATATTTGTTCCATTAATTTGTCGGGGTTCATGACCTGGAGTTCATAACATGGGACCAGTGGACATTCAGAATTCTCTGGATAGAGTTCAGGGGCCTTTGAAGTTGGATGGGAAAAACATTACATCTTTATTTTGACTAACCTCTAACTGGAATTGAGCATTTCCTTCAGTTATGAATGTTTTGAGCAACCATTATTTTGAGAAGAGGACCATATACTTCACTAAATTGTCAAAGGGTGAATGCAACCAAAAAGGTTAAGAACCTCAGATAACTAATTCAGAGTCCAGAATTTGACCATTGAGGAATTTCGTCAGGCAGCCATTTTTGTTTATAGACATTATGGTAAGGTAATCTCCGAGCTTCATTCTCTTTGTAAACTCAAAAGGCCATAAATACTGAAAGAGAGAACTTTTTAAAGCTCCTAATTTAGCGCCTGCTACGTGGTGAATGCTCAGTAGATGTTAACTGCTGCCAATGTTGGGAATGCTATCTAATCTATACATATATAATGATATATAGTCAGTCCACTTACAGTAATATGGAATTGGGCTCTATCCTAATTAAATTGACCATTCTTTTTTTTTTCTTTTTACCAATTGTGTGGATTGTGTAGTGTGTCCTCTGGCCCTTTGCCTCTGTTGCTGCCACACTGGGTTTGTGTTCACACTGGTCTTGCACAATATGAGGGACCTTTATTCACTGTCGCTATGTTGATACCTGTGTAGTCTGTATCCCTCTAGGGCTGTAGCGATTGCTTAGCTATAGGCTTCAAGGTGAGTGGTTTTTAGTCTTCTCTCACATTCTCGCTCCTTGATTCTGTGCTGTTAGGATTAAGTCTGCAGGGATTTCCAGCTCTAGCCTCACTCTGTGCCAGAACTAGCCTCCCTGTAATGATATTTTTGTTATGTTTGGAATTGTTTCTGTATACTGCGGCCAGTACATAAATGTTTGCCCAGAATTTGGAAAACTGCTCAATAGGAATAGATTCATCGGGAAGGCG
>NW_006443570.1:6219053-6255346 GCF_000325575.1 Pteropus alecto
AATTTGCCCATTGAGGAATTTGTTCAGGCAGCCATTTTTGTTTATAGACATTATGGTAAGGTAATCTCCGAGCTTCATTCTCTTTGTAAACTCAAAAGGCCATAAATACTAAAAGAGAGAACTTTTTAAAGCTCCTAATTTAGCGCCTGCTACATGGTGAATGCTCAGTAGATGTTAACTGCTGCCAATGTTGGGAATGCTATCTAATCTATACATATATAATGATATATAGTCAGTCCACTTACAGTAATATGGAATTGGGCTCTATCCTAATTAAATTGACCATTCTTTTTTTTTTCTTTTTACCAATTGTCAGCAGTTGACCTAAAAATCTTATTCACAAATCTATAAAAAGGTTTATGTCTGACATCTGCAGGCAGAGAGAGCAGTGGATTGTGTAGTGTGTCCTCTGGCCCTTTGCCTCTGTTGCTGCCACACTGGGTTTGTGTTCACACTGGTCTTGCACAATATGAGGGACCTTTATTCACTGTCGCTATGTTGATACCTGTGTAGTCTGTATCCCTCTAGGGCTGTAGCGATTGCTTAGCTATAGGCTTCAAGGTGAGTGGTTTTTAGTCTTCTCTCACATTCTCGCTCCTTGATTCTGTGCTGTTAGGATTAAGTCTGCAGGGATTTCCAGCTCTAGCCTCACTCTGTGCCAGAACTAGCCTCCCTGTAATGATATTTTTGTTATGTTTGGAATTGTTTCTGTATACTGCGGCCAGTACATAAATGTTTGCCCAGAATTTGGAAAACTGCTCAATAGGAATAGATTCATCGGGAAGGAGACTGGTCATCGGCAGATATGACTCCTGGGATTGGAAATAATGTGCCTGGACTGATTCCAGTCAAAGGACCTAGGGTGTCATCTCTGGGGGCAGGACTAGAGTAGGGGGTCCAGTGTTTTGTAGCGTGGATCGTCTAGACCAAGACTCTTTATAGGAGAGATGGTCTGTAGATTTTTCTAAATTCCTTTTCTCTGATTAATATTTTAACTTAGCAACTTAAGATGTTTTTAAAAACTTTTTTTTTTGACTAGGCAGTCTGTTCATGTGGTGCAAAGATCCAGTACTTAGAAATGGTGGGTTGTGAAAAGTCTCTTCTGCTCTATCACCCTGGCCACCTACTTCTCTTCCCTGGAGGTTGCCAGTTATACTCATTTTCTATGTATCCTCTCTGTTAGACAACTTTTTAATGAGTAACTTGGCTCTCGAAGCAATCTATTATCAGGAGTCTCCCACAGTCAATATGAACCTTTTAGTCATGGAAAAAGGGGCCTGTCCCTTTGTAAATAAGTAAATTGACTCTCTGGTTTATATACCTAGCTCATGTGACCTGGTTACATGAGTTACATTTTGAGAAGCTAATCAACTCTTGAATACACCAATGCCTTGTGTTTTTTCTTTTTTCTTTTTTTTCTTTTTTTGTATACACAAAACGAGGTGTTAGACCTCTCATTCATCATGGTATATTTAGTAGGTGGCCAGCAACTAGTTTTTATATGTTAGTATGTTTTTGGCTCTTTCTCACATCAGTGTATTTTCCCTTCTGGTAATGAACTTTGTGACAAGTATATTTATCTTTTTAGTTAATTACAGGTATTACTGCTTATATTTGGAGAATTGGTCGATAGGTTTACTGTTTGGATAGCTGAGTCTCTGGCCTGCAGTGAAAATAGTGAACATTAACCAAGACAAAGAAGATAAGTTGGCTAAGCACTGTGGCAACCTTACATTTGGGTCATAAATCAATGCCGGGGTCAGACTTATTCAGTGTCTGAGCCTAGATTTGGTTTAATTTGAAGCACTTAGATATTTTAAAAAGTCAGAAACTCTCAATTGTCAATAAAAGATAACTATTGAAAACCATATTAATTCTTATTTATTGAGTCGTCTTTTCTTAGGTTTGAAAGAGAAGATAGTGAGGAGCTTCGAAGTCTCCCGAGATGGGTCCTACTTGCTCATAAATGGTGTTGCCGGATACTTTCATCTGCTGTCAATGAAGGTGAAGCATTATTAATTGTTGTTTGTTCTTTTAGGATAAGATATTAGTTTGGGATACTCATGGTGTCCTTAAATCTGCATCTCAAGTAGAGGAGCACAGTGGGACTTGGGGAGACGTTGTGGACAGTGAGGGGAGAACGTCTGAGTATGGGGGAAAGCACAGCTGAGCAGGTGCTACAAATTGTTTTTATTCTACACAGTGTGATTCTTCTGCGTACCTCCTAACAATTTGATAAGTAATACTTGCTATCCTTTTAGACTAAAGAATTGATTAGTAGCATGAAGATCAACGGAAGGATTGCAGCATCCACGTTCTCTTCAGATAGTAAGAAAGTATATGCCTCTTCAGGTAAGTTAGTTAATAACATGGTATGAAGCTTCTTTGAAGCTTTGAATTTGTTTACATTTCAAGTTTAACCAAAGCTGTGTTTGATTTTAGACTATCTTGTTTTAATAAGAAAATCATTGTTATTTTTAGAATGCATTTTTTGTTGCTCTCGGCCTTGTCATTTACTAACTAGTAATAGTGAAGGATTAACCATTTAACAAACACTGCTAACATATTTGGGGAAAAGATGGAGAACAAATACTCATTTAAAAGATGATTCATTCTAAGACTTTTTTTGAAAGTTATGTAGAATCTCATCCCCTTTCTTTTAGCCCCTTTTGACTTGGATTGTGTTTGAAATCGTCTTCCTTATTGTCTAGGAACAGTTCAGAGCTCATCCTCCCTGATATTTCTTTAGTACTATTGAGCAACTTTTGTCATCTGTGATGGTCTCTTGTGTTTTCCTGCTCTTCTGCCTTTTTGACCATCTCGTGTCACCTTTTGACTTGCTCCCTTTCCTGAAGAATTTTGGGAGCTTTACAATCTCAGTGTAGCCCATGCTGTTTGGCAGTGGGAGGCATTGAGGGGTTCTGCCAGTGAGTAGTATCCTGCAATCTATGCAGAGCTTTTAGCACGAGGTGTATATATATATATAAATATATATATATTTTTACCTCAGCAAAAAGCATTTGAAAATATAACAAAAATTTTTTAAAGGTTTTAAAAAAGGATTAACTTAAAAAAACCTCAACTTTAGTGTTAACTTTAATTTTTGTTCTGGTTTTGGCCTAGAATCAAACTTTCACAAAGTTGAGTTTCTTACTTTTGTATTTTTTAATCAACTAACATAAAGTCAGCTGCATCTGTAGTCCGTATGTTGTGCTAAGTTTTTTGGGAGGTAAGGAATTGGTTCAGAGTAGTGTTCTTAATGAAATGGCCCTTGGACGCTGGGAGAGTCAGAGTGCGGGAGAAGGGTTGCAGGGTCAGCAGAGGAACTGAAATTTGGTATATAAATTGGAAGTAGATGTAAAATATTTACAAATTTGGTGACTGGAGGTCTTAATTTACCATAAGAAAGGTCCTAAAAAGCAGGGAAGGGGTACTTAAAAATCAGGCCTTGGTAACTGTAGGGAGTTGCCTATGTTTTGCTTGTTCTCCCCGCTCTTGTCTTCTCTTGTTCTTCTTCTGAAAGGAGCAGTTTATGTGATTGGTATATTGTTCATATTATATTGTTACATGTAAAGAATATTTTGAGATAGAGCTCAAGAAAGAATTTACCTTTTATCTTTTTAGCTTTACCAGTATTTTTTTGTTTATTCATGGATTCATCATTGCCTTTTTTGCGCTAAATTATCATCACCTCATGACCATTTAATGTACCCACTTTCTAGATGATCTTCTTGCCTTCGATCCTCTCTCTCTTCTCATTTTAGTCTTTTGCTAGCCAGACTAATTTAAACACCTTCTTTTATTGTATCATTACCCTACAGACAAACATAAAGGGTTGAAAAACAATGCAATTAAACTTCTCCAAACATATTTTACTACTACCTAACCTATAACCATATACCAGCTTGGGAAATTTTATTTGTTAAGTAAATAGTATAAAGTGAGACTTACTGAATTCTCATTGGGTGGATAAGAGTATAGAAGAGTGAACTTTAGAGCAATATCTACAGGAAAGAAAGAGCTGAATAGGTGAGTGAGATGGGCGTAGGGGCATTATAGAAATAAACCTATAATGGATGTGGAGAAGAGAGTGGTTATCAGTACTGAGTGCTGTAGGAGTGAGAAAAAAGGACTGGTTTTGGCAATTAGGTGGTCATTTCTGTTGTGAAAATATTTGTGTTCTCTTCAGATTTAATATTCTTTATCTTGCACACATCCTCCCTTCTCAAAACTATTTGTGCTTATTCACTTATTGTTTAAGTGATTTGGTAATAGATAAATTGTGCATAGCTTCTTATTTAAATTATAAATGCCTTGTCTGGATCAGTTCATTCTCCTCCTCCTCCTCCTCCTCCTCCTCCATCATCAGCAACATCATCAGTTTGATATCTAGTCTTATGTATTAGGTGCTCTAGTACCTGTTGATACATTTTGGAAGACCTATGCTGATGGGTATTTCGTTTTTTGCTTTTTCCAATTTTGCTTTTTCTAAAAGCTCAACTCAAGCTAAGAGTTTGTGATTTTTACTCTATCGTTTATTAATGATTAATTGAGATTGTAGTTTTCTATACATGCGAATATGCAAGAAATATTTTTAGGCCAGTTTTCTAGACCTACGATGTTTATAGTAGGTCTTTATTTGTAATCCTTTGTACTATTAAAGAGAGACTGAGAATGGTCAGTTCACTTTCAAGTTTAAAGCAAAATTAACCAAACCCTTTTTTGACTCTTCATTCAGCGGATGGGGAAGTTTATGTTTGGGATGTGAATTCTAGAAAGTGCCTGAACAGATTTGTTGATGAAGGCAGTTTATATGGATTGAGCATTGCCACATCTAGGAATGGACAGTATGTGGCTTGTGGGTAAGTAAAGAGAGGTTCTTGTAATTTTTAATCACATTGTGCTAATGAGAAGATATTAAAGAATTGAATATACTAGATGGTACTTAAGTAGTTCTGTTTATAAACTATTTAGTAATAGGATACCTATAAACCTAGGTCCTTTACATTTTATCGTCTTAATGCAGTGTTTGATATTGTTAATGGTGGCTTATCAGCTTTTTAGCAGAGAAGATAATGGACTTGCCTTACATCATTGTATTGTTTCTTATGTTCGAAACATCCATGTGATCACATCAAGTTTTCCAATTACTATTTTAGCTAGTTGCCATTGATGAGGAAATAGAATTAGGTAAGTTGGGTTCAAGTCTTAAAGATACTTAAAGCATTTTTGCCTTCATCTGGCTAGGTGGTATAAACCAAAAACATGTTCTTTGGAAATGCTTTTTACTAACATGGAAATTTTGAAAATATTATCTAGAATGTGTTATTGTGTTATCAATGGAAAAAATGGTTATTACACTGGGGAAAAGATGGCTTTATTCCCTGCTTGATTCTAAAGATGCAGGGTGGGAAGAGGAGGTATTAGATACTTAACCTGTAATTCTAAACTATGTTACTTATCAAACCACTAATCAGGACCTGTAATTTTAGAACTTCCAGAAATGGATCTTTCTGACTTTCTTGGACTAAATGTAATTGATTCCTAAAGAGATTTCAGTCAAATCCTCCCTGGGCAGGAGGTTAAGTGTGTCTTGCTCTCCAGAAGTATAGCATACTTACCATTTTTTCTTCACTTTACTCCCTCTTTCAAGATGGAAATTGGAGAAATTGCTTGTAAATATCCCTAACACTCAGAAATTGGTTAGCTACTACCTTTGGGCCTGGGAGGGAAGGAAAGTAGAGCCAGGCTGTGGAATTTGAAGACCGGGTCAGCATCACCTGATCTGCCATAGGCACTAGGACAGTGGCAGGTAACTTGGAGTTGGAGTGCTCTGGTTAAGGCCCCTCCCTTTCCTGTGTTACCTCTAGTCACCACACCTGTGCCAAACCTGTAGGGACGGGTGTCTCAGCCTGAGCCCAGTATTTACCAGAATAGTGTGCACCATGGCAGCAATTTATGATTAGCAGAACTTCTGGGAATAAAGCTCCTTTCAAATGAAGAATGGTGTTTACACTAATTATAGCTAATTTTAAGCAGAAGTGCTTTTGCCTTATGTGGGGCAAGAATAATTGCACAAAAATCATCTTCACTCAAATTTGTGAAATTCGTTTTTTTTTTTTATCCTTGCCTCTCTGTTTTGTTTCACTTTTATTAATCTCCTTTGAATGGCCCAAACAAGAAAGATTCTAATGTTAGTAGTTTAAACTGATTTGATTTTAATTGCCCTTCATTGTAATTGAATTCTGATGTGCTTGGTCAAAGAACATTATTAGATTTTTATTGTGAAACCTATAAAGGCCTTAAGGCTTGTCGAAGGAATTTCTGATCAGGCAGGTGGGGTGCTGGTGGTGGATTGGTAGGAGAACCTGACACATCTGGCTGGCTGGGTGTTGCCTCCCTTCTTCCCTTTCCTTCCCTCCCCTTCCATTCCCTTCCCTCTCCTTCCTCCCTTCCCCCTCCCTCCTAGTACTGGTGTGAAACTCTTGTCCTCTGCTGCTGCGAATTTAACTCCTTCTTTGGTTAAACTCATCTGTTAATATTGTTAACTCTTCTCATTCAGTGTACCGACATAAAGTGTATGCTTCCTGTTTACAATTTTGATAGGGAAATAGGGAAACCAAGAATGTTGTAAATCGTTCTTTTCATTTACATTGTTTTCTATGGCTTCAGTTAATCTAAGGATTGCTATATATTTTTAGGAAGTTTTCACATTCGTACATCAGTGTTAGAACATACTTGGGAAATCGTTCCGGGTAGCCTTTATTTAATCGACAGGGAACTGATGCTCTGAAGCGTTCTATGAGATACAGCTGAAATCATTTTATTGATAAGGAAACAGGTCTTTTAGGTAATTTAAGTTTTGTTTATTGGTTGTTACTCATTAAATTGATTATTGGCAGAGCTGGATCTGGAACTCAGATTGTTTCTCAGTTCTGTCTTTCCACACTGTCACTTGCCAAATATTTCGATTTTATTTTAAAAGAATACTGGATAATTCAGGGCTATAGAAAAGTGTGAACTTCATTATGATTTAGGGCCTGGAATCATTAGTCTTTTAATGTTTAGCACTCTCATTAAACAAAAAATGGATTTTACTTCATTTAGAGCATCTTTAGGACATGTATGTTTTATAATGCAAAAAACCCTGTTTTATTCAGTGATGTGTTTTGCTTTGGTTTTTTCATTCATAAAAAACATTTATTGAACATTAACCTAGGAATTGGGAGATAGAAGAACAGTGCATCATAACCTTCTTATAGTTCATGATCCCATGGTGAGGAGCTATATACATGTATGTCTGTTTACAAGGCAAGTCATCCTAAGGGCAGCAGTTGATGTAATGTTTGTTAAGAGTATAAGGAATGGAGAAGGCTGTTATAAATGAACATCTGGAAAAGATTTTTTTGAGATATTGGCACTTGAGCTGGGCATTTTGAGAGTCCAATAGGATTTAGGGAAAGGCATTGCAGTAAGGGGTAAGGGAATTCAGGTGTGTGTTCCAAGTGGAGTATAGATGGGATGACTCCTAAGGGAATTAGAATGTAAAGGTAAGCAGGCAAGGAACAACTCATAGAGGTCTTTTATGCTGTGTTGCAGAGTGTCGTCGTTGTATTGAGTGGAAAGAGAAACCATGAAGGGTTTTTAAGTAGAGGGGAATCATCATATATGAATTTCAGGGTTTTGAGGTAGGTAGTTCTCATAGCAGCCTTTGGAGGAGCAACAGAGGTGCAGGGAGACGAGTCTGGAAGTCATTGCAATACTCCAGGCAGGCATTAAGTAGTAAGGACCATCACTAGGGCAGTGGAAACAGGAACAGAGGAGATGGGCAAGTGATGTTTGTAAAAGATGTCATAACTGCTTAGAAAATTGGGATGGGAGAGAAGCAGTGACATTCCTAAGCAGCCAGGAGAGTGGACTTGTCGTAGTATGAGCGGGGAGGAGGACTCTTGCATCTTTCAGGTTTATATTGCATTTGTGAATTAAGTTGCTGTGAATTACAAGTACCTTATTCCTGCTTCTTAAAAATGATGCCCATAACATTAGGTGGTCTGAGCATCGAGATCAAAAACATTAACTGAAAGTTCTTGTTTGTGGATATTTCTGTTAATGGTAAGGTCATTAGGATTCACTTCTTATGAGTATTGGGTATAATTCATTGCTGGTAAATGGTTCAGTAAACTTAGAGTGGGTGATTACTTTCATAACTCTTGATTGTAGATATTCCCAGTAGAGCAAAACTAAGATGCCTGCTTTTACATCTATTGTCCGACACTGTTTTGGAAGTTCTCACAAATAAAACAGAATAAAAAAAGAAAGGGGGAGATCTAATGGGGGAAGGACAGCTCTCATTCACACATTGGAATGCTAGGTCAGCCATAAACCTTTGCATCCCAGGCACTTAAACAGTTAAATAAAGTTGACATTCGGTAAATCTTTTTGAAGGAATGAATAATGGAGAGTCTGTGCTTTCTTGGGTTTTCTAACTAGACTCACAATTGAAAAGCTGCCAGGGTTCTCAAGAGTTCACCAAACTGGAGTAGAACTGAAAGAATGTCTGCCTATTTTGCCTTAGGATGAACTGTCCAGCCCTGGTCCCTTTGTAACATACTATATATGATTCCTGCAAATATCATATTGAAGAGAATCTATATTTACTTAGGTTGTGAAATCTCTTTTGCTGGTTTTTAATCTGTTGTATTATTCTCTTTTCTCTTTCCAGTTCTAATTGTGGAGTGGTAAACATATACAATCAAGATTCTTGTCTCCAAGAAACAAACCCAAAGCCGATAAAAGCTATAATGAACTTAGTTACAGGTGTTACTTCTCTGACCTTCAATCCTACAACAGAAATCTTGGCAATTGCTTCAGAAAAAATGAAAGAAGCAGTCAGATTGGTAATATTTCTTTACCCTTCCCTTTTATCGATAATTTTAAAATTTAAGTTGAAGACATGGAAAGATGACAGGAAAGGAGAATGTTGGATTACTTTAAAAAGAGTAGCTTCTTTCGATGAAATTGCTAGTAGTCTAGCTTCGGGGTGTGGTTGTAGAAATGATGTGCAATAGCCACTAAATTTGTATTATGCCAGTTCTTTTGGGAAAGCTGTGCTGTCCATGCTGAATATTTCTTAACTGGTTGTTCTTCATTTTCAGAGGTTTCTTTCTTTCAGCACATATATTAAAGACTATGTTTAAGGGAAACACTTCTTTTCTGTGCAGTTTTCTTCCCTCATCTACCTTTTTAAGGCCAGTGGAGGCAATTCTTAAATTTTGAAAATAAATTGTGTAAAAAGATTGCAATTTAAATAGCTAGATAGTAGTTGTGAATTTACCTCTGTGCCAGGAGTTCCTGGATGTAACCCAGGTTTGCTGCTTTCCTGGGGAGACTCCCAACTAAGACTTATTACTGAGAAAGGACACAAAGCAAGATCAGCGTGGGGCAAAGTCTGGAGGAAACCAGGTGCTGGCTTCATAGAGTCTTCTCCTAGTGGGGTCAGAGGGCACGTTGCCAAGGACAGATGTGACAACATGTGTTAAGTGTTTTCTACCAAGGAAACTCATTAAGAGACTCGATGACAAGGTTTTTATTGAGGTTTATTATGTACTTATCCTCTGCCTAACATGTACCGAAATTCTAGGTACCCAGAACTAAAAGTAGGTGTTTAGCATAGACCATATTGCACAATTGGTTTAGGCACAGGGAGCCATCCTTGTCGTTTAGAGAAAGTTTCAAATCAGTTTAGGGAACTGTTTACCAGTCAAGTTCTCAGACACCATCTAAGTAAGGGCCACCCTTGCCGGTAGGCCTTTCTAAGGATAATAGTCTCAGGCCTATGGTAACTCTTTTGTGCCCAACCTCACCGCTCAGCTTAAATGTCATCACATCTCTGAAGTTTCCTTCCCTTCAGGCAGAACCAGTTTCTTCATTCATTTAACAGGTATTTGCTCTAGGCACCAGGTTTACAGATGGCATAGAAATTTGAATAGCAGTATTGCATTGTGCCACAGTATGTGTATACCAACAGATTGTAAGCACTGTACAGAGACTATTACTTTTATCTTGCTCACTCAGCAAAGACTCTTGCATACTCACCAACTTTGTATAATAGTGTATAGTTTACAAAGATTTACAAAGAATCCTACAAAAATTTTTGAGCCAAGCAACTATCCTTAGGGATTGATTAACTTACCCAAAGTCAACAGCAAGTAAAGGGCAGAACTGTGCTTTTAGGTTCTGTATTCTCTCTAGCACTTTAGTGGTTTCCAGCTGTATTCCTCAGAGCTCTAGAATGTGTACAGGACTTCAGATGTCAAGTAGGTCAAGGAGGAGGCTGAGCTCTCACTTGAATCATATAGAGCAGCCCTGCTGTTATCTGGTACATATCGGCATTCTCTATAAGGTTTTCTTTGAGGGGAGAAAGGAGTCTGCTAGAAGAAGAGTTTGAAAAATATAGTACTGTTTTATTGCCTCTCTGTTGAATGAATCATCTGATAAAAGAGAAGATTCTAATTCAAGTCAGCTTTAAAATCTCCACTCCTCTAGTGGGAGTGGTGGACTAGTGCATATTAACCTTTTATCATTTTAATGGTAGTAAATTGTTTTATAAAACCATGGGATCTATTTCATGTTGACATAATATATTCTGTAAGACACCTAGTAGTTAGTTCTGCCTAGTTTGCTTCACTGATTATGGCAGCATTTATGGTTTTTTATTGTGGCAAGATCACACAAGGAATTCATTAGTAACCACCAAATCCCATTTTTTAAATGGTAGTCAACCATAATATCTAATGGAAAGAAGCCAGGCATAGCAGCTTCAGAATGCCTCAGTGAAACAGTGTTAATATCATTAAATGCAATCTCTTATAATGATCCAAACAGTTCTGTTATCCCAGCACAACTCAGTGAATATAAATGTAAACCACCGTACCAGTAAGAGACCCATAAGTTAAATTGTTATTACATCTGTAATCTTTTATGTAGTAGAAAGTTGTGGAACTTCTTATCCATTAAATTAAGGATGAGTGAGTTTTTACTTGTTGAATTTTGATATCTGAGCCCTTAAATGACTGAAATGGTGTTGGAGATAAAGGGAATTTTCTGAGGTAAAAAAGTTGATTTCTTATGGGGCTTTTTCTTGATTAATTGTTCAATTACAACTTTCACGACAAGAGCCCTAAAGAGAGGTTAGAGCACATCCAGCTTCTCACCAGGTATAGTCAGTGGTCAGAGGGAAGATTTACTAATGCAGGGAGAGGTTACACCGGGGACTTTGTAGATATAGTCAATTCTCTTAGAAGGACATTGTGAACATTTTTTTTTTTTTTTGCCCCTGATCCAAGTCAATAGAGGAGATAAAATATGAAAATGAGTTGTTGATAAGTTGGTGTTCATCCTCCATCAGGTATAACACACTGGCCTGTGGTGAGAGGGCCTGGCCACCATGTATGGTTGTGTAGGTTATTTGTTGCATGAGGGCACCACTTACATAATAAATTTGTAAATGTGTATATTTACCACAGTATTTCTGGTAGTTTGTTCTGTTTATTTCACTACAAAAATACACAGCTACCTTCTGGTAAAAATGGGCTTTAAAAAATTGCTGTGTCTTGTGCCCCAATTTTTGCCCTGTTAGGGAGTTCCCTATTTGTAATAAGCAATTGATTTAAGTATAAAGTTACACGAATCCAAATAGGGAGACTGTTTTTCCAATTTAGGTTAGAAAATAAAAAGGGTGGTTTAATATAATTATCTTTAAGAAGTCATTCAAGTAGAAAGGTTGGTTCTGGTTTGTTTTGTTTTGAAAGAATCAGAAAGCAGCTCCCCGGACTTCAGAGTCATGCCAGGGAAGTTAATGAGCAAATATCTGGCTATAGTTTGAGTATCAGGTTAGATACAGGGTGGAAACATAAGTGAGGTGTTTTGTTCTTGGCACTCGTAGCATATGGTTATTTCCTGATGGTATGCTCCCATGATGCCATTGGATCACCTATGCAAAGTTGGCGCATGTTCGGAGGATGTAAACTTACAACCTAAGCAAAACACAATTAAGCCAAACCACTTATCAAAAACTCATAATTTCTGCATTCCCAAACTAAGTGTAAATACATTTTGCGTTATATGTGTTGTGGCTTCTCTTCTAAAATTCCAGTGTGCTTTAGATACTTTATATATACATATACACACTTAAATTTTTCAAGGACTTGTATAGGGTAGTGTTTAAGAAGGTTAAAAGTTAAGATCAAATTGGGTACTGCCAACTTCTTAGCTTTAATAGGTCAAGACCATTTCTCATTAACACTAATGCCTTTGCAGTGATGTCATACTGTGCAGGGAGAACCTGCCTTCTGGAGAAGTTGAGAATAATTGAAAATGGCTTGGAGATTCACTATAAACTTTACTTTCTGGACCTGTTGGTCAATAGGCATATATCAGAGGGAGTAGGGCCTAATAAGTGACTGTCTGAAACCTGTTTAATAAACAGATGTATACATATATTAATGAGTTCTACCTAGTACTTGTCTCTGAAAATCACCTTGATTGGATGGTTTAGTCTCATGTAAAACTGTGTAGGATGACAGACTACCAAGATAAATAGCTGAATGGTGACTCCATGTATTTAAACACGGAGGTGCTAATTTCTAGGAAGAGCTAGAGAACATTTGAAAGTGAGTTGTTAAAATCCTAGTCTGCTTAAGGCAACTGCTTCCATGCTTGAGTTTTATTTATCCACAAACCGGGTGAGGATTTTCTTACCTATCTTAGACTTGGGCTCATTTTTCCCAGAAGAAGACTCTTGCAGAAGGAAACTCTCCCTCCTCATGCTTAATCCTGGCCTTGAGGTGAGCTTTTGGCTGTAAGTCAGAACACAGTTTCACTTGATGAACCAACCAGGATTTATTCTGTCCTCCCTGAGGAGAGATTGTAGAAGGCAAAGAATGTAATCATATAGTTGAAAAGTAAAAGTGTAAAAAGCAAACTATATGGCGTTGGAATACTTGGTATGACTCTGCCCAGATTTCACTTGTATAAAATCAGACTCTTCATAAAGTTTAAGTATCTGTTCCCTGTAACCAAATTTTAGTATTCTTTACTGTGGTCATTAAGTTAGAGCATTAATGGGTATTGCTGTTTGACTTTCACTTTAGTTTATTCATTCATTTGTTCATTCAGCAAACACTTGAATCTCCCAGGTACCATGCTAATTGCGGTATTAAAAGCATCAAGAAAATGCTCTCTTCTCTTCCCTCCTTTCTCCCTCATTTAATAGCACACTGAAAAATCAAATTTTAATTTTGAAACGTTTTGCTACATGGATAGAACTGTACTTCACGTGTGCCGCAATCAGAATAAACTTTTGAAATGTTTTGCTACATGGATGGAACTGTACTTCACGTGTGCCGCAATCAGAATAAACTTTTCGTTCCAGGAAAAAGATAGATTGAAGAGTAAAATTTAAGAAAGATGAGTTCCCAGTTGTTAAAATTTAAAACTTTTTATTATTTTCTGCAGGTTCACCTTCCTTCCTGTACAGTATTTTCAAACTTCCCAGTCATTAAAATGAAGAATATTTCTCTTGTTCATACCATGGATTTTTCTCCCAGAAGTGGATATTTTGCTTTGGGGAATGAAAAGGGAAAGGCCCTGATGTATAGGTAGGTGTTATTTATGTTTAAAAGTCAGAAATACCTGTAAGTTTCTTTTGAAAATATGAAGTTGCATTTCTAATTCTACAATTATGTCAATTTATTACTTGTACTTTATTAATTGTAATTTATTAATCAGTTACAATTATAAATTATTAATTTGAGGAAAGGGAGCTACTTTAATACTGTTGCCACTTTCTTGGTGCTTAGTGTTTAGATTCACCTTTGTTAATTTGCCAGTTAGCTGTTTATTCCATGGATGTTTATTTCCCTTCAGCTATAAGCTGTAAATAAGGATATTAACCACAAAAATATCCAGAAGTTATGCTCTGTCCAGGTTCTTTTTGGCGCTCAACCTATTTGGCTATAAAGCAGGAACAAACAAAATCTAATTGCATTGTTGCTGAAAAATATAAATGACAGGTGGCTCTTCATAGAGAACTGAAGAGCTGGAAACCTGTGACTTAAATCACAGCCCCCTTTCCTTGCTCCCTTGTATTGGTAGTGAATGCTACCATGTTTATGTTTATATGCTTCAGCGAAGGCCTGCTTTCAAAATAAAATGAAATCTGAGGTAAAGAAAAGGAAGCACGTAAATTGATTTTGAGGATATAGTTGTGAAAAAAGAATAGAGTGAAGAATAATATGGTTTCAAGTTCTACTTTGAAAGGAAAATGGGTCATACCTGGAAATTTGATATATTCCATTATTCTCATTTCAGATCATTTTTGGACTGATTCTTTCAGTTTGGATTTTATAAAAGAATACCGAGTCTTATTGCACTTAGAAAATCTTTTCCAGTGCTTTGGTTTATTATAACTGAATTTTTCTTTTTTTTTTTTTAAGTAGGCCCCAAAGGCTATTAGAGTTTTCACCAGAGCATTGCTTTTTAGTGAGACTTTCTAGCAAGTGGGTTGGACTGACAGTATTTCTATTGGGTATGGCCAGTCAGATATTTCATAGACCCCAGTTTGATGCTTTGGGGTAAGCTTAATGCTTTTATCTAAAATCTGAGGTATTAACATTAGGATCCTTCAGAATGTCAGATTGAGGAGTCTTAACCTAACTGCCTGAGAAAATGATTGTGATTACATTTCCCCCGCTAAAATATTCCTAAGTGCCATTCTGTGATCTGATTGACAATACTCTGGGTAATCACAAAGCTGTTTAGATGATTTGTCTTTTACTTTTTCAGGTTGCATCATTACTCAGACTTCTAAAGAGATTATTTGAAGTAAGAAAATCCTTTTAAATTGCTTCTTCAGGTTTTAAGGTTATACCCATAGCTGTCAGTGGCAGGGGGACCACATCAGCTGATTTTTGTTTCTTTGTCCCTGAGTTGCTAGATATTCAGTTAGGGGAGTGGGATGGAAGTAGATCAGGAAGAGCCTAGTTGGACTGGCATCTTCCTTGGGAACTTCTTATCCCAAATCACAACAATCTGGCTCCTTTCTTCTGAGGTTGGCTCTTTAATATTGTGTTCAATAATGGTCATTAAAATTGTAATGACTGAACATTTAATCCACAAAAGAGAATAGATTTAACGGTGAGAGATAAGTATCTTCAGGTATAAATATAGCTTCCATGAGCTCAAACTCTCTTATTTCATACATGTTTCTTGAGAGATTATAAGTAGCTAGTAAATAGTGGCTTGTCACAGAGCTAATTAATAGCTGGTCATTAGTTTTGCCACCCCAAATTTAAATCAGTAGGACACGATTCCTCTCCCATGGCTTGATCTTTGACCTGAGATATGGTGGTCGTTCTGAGGTTGAGCTTTGCAGTTGGCTTGTTCATCATAATTGAATAATTTGGTTTCCTCCAAGATTCATAAATGTTGAGGAGAGACTCTTGGGGTGCATATAGACTTAAATAAGGAAAAGAATTTTTGAAGGTAGAGGAATGATAAGCAAAACATTAGCCAGAAGGGGAAAGCAGTCCAGCTATCCTGCCTCCCAAAATTAATTGCCAGTATATGTTTGTTGATAATCAGCAGTTATAATCAAATGTATAATTTCTTCTGTTCTTTCCTCAGATTCATTTGAGTCACAAGAGAAGTCTGCCCTGCTACATCTTCTCATAAACTTTTCTGAATGTGTAATGATATATGGATAATGATTTTTTTGAGCCAGCTGTGCTTATTTAAGTTAAGAGAAATGTCTTAATAAACACATAGCAGCTTTTTTCCAAAAATTAACGTATGTGGTTCTTCCCACCTATACACAGACACACTAATTGGGATGTATTTCTTTTAAGACTAAACGGAGATTGAAATACCTGTCTGTAGCCAGAAATAATATAGGCAGATATTCTCATATTTCACAGTTAACCCTGATTAATATTTTCCCCTTTCCCAGCATAGATGTCTGTTTCAGGGTATCAGCTAACAGAGGCTCTGATCAACTTAATATGAGAGAGAGAGATCTCATAGAATAAATTTTGAACTTCCAAGTTTTCCTGGAAAGTGATTATAGAAGTGAAAAAACTTTTGGATTTAGTACTGCAAATGGTTGTCATTGTTATTTGTTGGGGAGGGAGTAATTGAAAACCTGTTACATTTGTCCTAATTTTTTGCCATTCCCCTTCCTGGAAATATTCATTACCCCACCTTAAATGTTTCATTTAAGGTCCAACGTTATCAGTTGGTTCCATAATTCATAAATTGTAGCATAACCTTGCTTTAGACTAGTCCCTGCATTTCTTGGGAAAAACTGACACTATATCATGTATTGAAGAAATATTAAGAGAGTATCGGGTAGGTCTGAGCATTTTCACGCCACCTCCTTGCTAAAACATGGAAAAGTCATGTTAGAGGAGGAAATTTTGCCAGTGACAAAAAATGGCTCTGGCTCTGCCCACAGTAGATCCCACTTAACTGTATTCAAACAAACAGGTAGAGGAGGGTATCTTTGGTGTCTTCAAGGCCTTTCCAAGTCTGCTGATGATGACCTAGAGCAGCCCAGTAGATCTGGATCGTTAACACATCTTAGCATCTTTCTACAACAACGTTTTCTATTAAGATAGGCTCTTGCTGTACAATTGTGGAGACCCTCTTCCCCATCCCCTCCTTTTGTAGCAAAATATTCCGTAGTAAATATTAACGATAAACATTTCAGATTCCTGAATCCATTCGGCTTGTTAGTGTTATTTCTCGAGTTGCTAGAGGGCAGCATTGCATTATGTGAGTAGTTAAAGGCAAGGCTTTTTGTAGCTTTTTACCATCACCTTGTCTTTAGCTTCAGCTAAACCATTGTTTGTTTCAGTAATAGACACCAAGCTTCATATGTGCTTATTGTGCATATGGTTTTCAGAGTGCGAAAGATTTATGGGAATTTATTCTAGAGAGAATGATGGAAGCAGAGTTTAAGTCAACTACTTTGTTAACATCTCTGGGTCACTTTTATACTGAATGAAGAATTCTCAGTTCAGATCTTTGAGATAGATAAATGTGCTGTTTGTTCTACAGATGGAGTGCTACCACTTCTTTGTCTTTTAATGTTTTTTCCCCTTGATGAGAGTTGGACATTTGCGTCAGGCTCTCATTACGTCTTGTAACCAGTGCCAAGCTAACTTCAAGGAGATGAGAGTCACAATGCTGAACTCACTTATACAGTTCTCTCTTGGCAGTTGCTAGGGTAGCATAAATGTGGCTCCTATCTGTGTTTGGGGTTGGGACCATCTTGAACTGTGAGGTGATATTTTGCCATCCAGACCACACAGGATACACTCAGGTTTGCTTGGGAGTGATGAATTGTTGAGTTGAAGTCCTTGGTGTGTTCTACTTATCTCTCCTCCCATCCTGCTAATATTCATTGAACTAAAGAATTATTAATCTATTGAACTTTCTTGTATTTGAACAAATTACTGGTGAGAAAGCTCTTGCCTTACTGCATGTGTGTTTCTAAACCTGCAAAGAATGAAGCGACCAACAGCTGGGATTGTGACCAGCATTTTTACACTTCAGCTTGGGAATGGGATGTGAAATGAAGGGTCGTTCACACCTGCAATCAGCTCTTAAACCACCTGGGATCCCACTTAAATCCATCACCAAATTCATCATACAAGAAACAAAGCATTGTCTATTCTGCAATTCTAATCTGGAGGAAATGGGTCTGGGTCAAGAGGTGAGGGGAAAAGGCAGAATGTGGAGTAAAAACAGCACTTCTGAGCTCCTAGCACCCTACTTGTGCTGACATTAGGATATATTTATCATCTAAGGAAATTCTCAATGTTCCTCTGTAAAGAAAGCAATATATTTTTTTTGACAGGGAAGTAAATTGAAGTTCAGAGAGATTGAACATCCCTGTCCTAAAGCCTCATTCTTACATAGATTAGTGGTCCTCAAAGTAGGGTGTGCATACTCTTAACAGTATGAGATAGATCCAAGTAGATCACAGGAAGGAAGTAGAACTATGCTGTGCAAAAGTATTTTTGTTTTCATATGTTTATACTACAGATCATGTAGATAATTTATAAACAAATATGTTTGTATTGAGGGTATATGCTAAAGGGTTATCTACGAAAGGACCATTGATTTAGAGGCCAACCTGCCACACCACACTTGACACACCCAAAACACATTTCCACACACCTCCACTTCCTGTGATGTTAACAGCTTCTCCACTAACCTAGTCACTTCACCTAGGTACCTAAGACTGACTTTATTTTTATTTTTGTAAGACTGACTTTAAGCCTGAGATTTTTCTGTCCTTTTCCCCCCACCACAGACTAGTTACCAAGCAGTTTTTACTTTCCAAAAGTCCTCTTTTTCTCCTATCTCACCACCTCCGCAGCTCATCTACTCTTATTTATTAATCCCCTAACTGGTCTCATTACTTCTTACTTCACATTTTCTACTGGATCTCCATGTTGCAGCCCGAGATTTTTTTTAAAACATTTATTATGGGAAACCTCGAACATAGAAAAGAGGGGTGACTAGTATAATAAACCCCCTTGGGTGCATCACACAGCTTCAGCGACGATCAGCTCCTAGGAATCCTCACCCACAAACGTTTATTTTAAAGCCAGGCTAAGATGTATCATTTCATCTGTAAATATTTGAGTAGATATAGGAACGCGTTTTAAAAATAAAAATCTCAACATGTTACTCTTGCTTACAATCCTTCAGTAGTTCATCTCTCCCAAACTCTTAAGTTTCCCCCTCTGTGGCAAGGGCTTAAAAAAAGAACTGTCTTGTAGGACTAGTTATTAGGTTCAAAACAGCACCTGGCCCTGAGCAATCTCTCAGTGACTGTTAGCTGCTGTCATTGTAATCATCTTGGCCATGATCGGGTACAAAATAATACTCAGGTTCCTTTGCTTGGTAGAGAGGCCCATTATTTCTGCCTCTTCCTATCTCTTCCGCTTTCTCACTTACCTTATACTCCAGAAGTCTTGAGCTGTTTGAAATTTCCTGGAGTAAGCCAGCTGGTTTTCTCCCCCATGCCTTTCTTTTTGCTGATGCTTCCTTCTTGCCTTTTCTTTTGTGTGCCTTTCAAACTCTGCACATCTAACAAGACTAAGATGGACTTCTATCGTGTGTGTGTGTGTATACTCCTTCTTGCATTTGTTTGTTTATACAGTCTTTCCAGAAGATTTGAAGTGGCTTTCCAAATAGTAAAGAGAAAATAAACAGGAACCAGGACCTGGAAAAGATGGGAAATTTTAACCCAAATATGTAGGCCATATTCAGTTACTAAAGTTGAGCTGTAATTTTTTCTTCCAATTTTTGGCCTAAGCAATACTCTTATATTTTTTTTGAAAAAATGTATTTTTTAAAAAAGTAGTAGCCTTTTTCTCTTTCTAACCAAAGGAACCTCCATTAGCAGTTTGAAGTATATCTTGCTAGTAGGTTTTGTTGTTGAGTCAATTATGTGTTCAGATGCAAGAAACAACCTGACAAATAGTGGCTTAAATCATAAAGACATTTATTATTTAAGAAGTCTAGAGGTGGCTGACTGGCTTCAGAATCCATTTGGTGGCTCACTAAATCTCTGACTCTGGTGTGTCTTTGATTCTCTTTGCTGTGTGTCGTGGCTACAAAATGGCTGCTCCACCTCAAGTCCCACATCCTTATGCAATAGGAGAGCATTCCAGGCTGGAAGGAAGGAGACAGGGAGAAAACTTTCCTGGCAAAGCTTTTCTTTTTAATCAAAGGAGAAAGTGTCCTAGGAGTCTCCCTGCAGACTTTCCCTCATGTTTCCTTGGTAAAAGAGGGTCCCAGTCACCACCTCCAGACCAGTCACTGGCAAAGAGGACCAATTTTGCATAAAAACCAATTATGCTTCATCCCAGGGGCTGGCAGTGGGGTCTGCTGCCTCTGAGCACATAGCTATCTGGCTATTGCTTGAAAAAACTGGTCATTCTGTTTGCAAGGAGGAAAAGGAAATAGGGAATGACTTGGGAGAAAACCAGTGCTTACCACAGGTACATGCATGCATTAAAAAGTTAAAAAAAAAAATTTTTTTTTAAATTTTTCAGCAGCATTGGATCGAAATTGTAATATTCTCCAACTCAGTATTTTCACTTAATATCACATTCTCAGCAGTCATAGCAGTTCATATGGATGTCCCTCATTCATTGTAACTATTGCATAGTATCCCTGAGTGAGGATGTTTGGGTGGTTTCCTGTCTTTTGCTATTACGAACAATGCTGCCATTAACATTCTTATACAGATCTCTGTACACACGTGTTTTCCTCAAGGAGAGACACCTGGAAGTAGAATGGCTAGATAATACATTGAAAGTTTTTATTAAAAACTTTGATAAAAATCATTCTCCAAAAAGTCTATAACAATGACATTCCCCTAACAGTGGATGAGAGTTCCCCTCCCCCTCTTTGACAGCTAAGCAGTGACAAAATATCACTACTAGACATTATTTATAACCTAAGGAAAGAAAAATGATACCTATTATTATTTTAGTTGCTGTACTACGATTTTGATACCTTCGATTGAAAAAAGAACGACAAAAGTTACGTGATTCACTATGTCCATAAGAAGTTAATACTAAATCCCCTGAGAAAATCTCTCCACTCACTCTGTCTCCCATCCTTGGCAGTATTTGTTAACGTATTTCTCTCCTGCTAATATTTTATTCATCTTTGTATCTCCAGCATCGAGTTCAATGTTAGCTCTATTTGTGAGATAGATAATTTTATGAGCTTAAAAAATTCTGACCTGATAATGGAGAGAACAAAGGGTAAATATGGGGTAATAATGACCAAGAGCACATTTTCTGAATCCCAAATCAAGCGACATGGGTCGACTCATGATTTTTGCCTCTTTCAGATGTGCGAAGCTGTCTTGGAGGTGCCATATGAATGTAAAAATAACAAAACTTCTGAGGTATTTTGATGGTTTATACAAACAGCAGGTCAGAATATTTGGAATTGGGACTATTTTGGAAATTAAGTGTTAAAGAAGTGCTTGAGAGGGAATGCTGAAGCATACGGAGAGATGAACTTTAGGTAGTTGGAGGCAAAACTCCAGTTAGTAGTTTTTAAAATAGATGATGAGTTGAAAATAACCGTGAAACTTTGAGTCAGCCAACAGCCAGCAAATGCATTTTCTTATCGACAGCTCGGCAGTGATAAAATTCCTGCATTATAGATCCCGATTTCCCTTCAGAAAGCATATATGGGTTTGGCATAGTAAAATGAAATGAAATTCCCAGAAATTCCAGTAAGATGATATACTGTTATTTTTTATATGCTTTCGTTCTCTCACAAACTCTTGCTTGCTTCCTCAAAGGTAACACCTTCCTCCTGTTGCCCTCATCAGGATTTTCAAATTCATTTATCCACCCCATCCATTCATTTATCCACCCTTCCCATCCCCTCCATTCAACGACGATCAGTCGAGCACCTGTGTATGTCAGGTACTACATTGTTCATGCTGGATTCCCAGCACTCATGGAC
This sequence comes from Pteropus alecto, assembly GCF_000325575.1. Taxonomy (NCBI): domain Eukaryota; kingdom Metazoa; phylum Chordata; class Mammalia; order Chiroptera; family Pteropodidae; genus Pteropus; species Pteropus alecto. The sequence continues at coordinate 6,240,621 of NW_006443570.1, forward strand.
AGATACAGTCCTCCCCTCATGGAGGGAAAGCCACACATTAGACAGGTACTTACAAGTTTGACAAGTGTGACTGAAGGGGAAGGGTAGAGTGCTTTGGGAACACGGAGCAAGAATACTTGACCTGGTTCAAAGGGTCCTGGAAGGCTCCTTGTGGAAGCCACGTTTAAGTTGAGTTCAGAAGAGTGCGTAGGAGTTAGCCAGGAGAAGGAGGAGTATTTCATCCTAGTCCCTGCTGCCATCTCACCCCATTTCTCCCCTAGGCCTGCCCACCACCACTCTGTATGGAATTCCCCATTCTGTTGTGAAAACTTCCTGGGCGTCTCTGAGTGCTTTTTTAAAATTTGGAATCCTGGGTCCTCTCTGAAGCTCTTGGGTCTCTGGTGGACCTCTTTCTTCTCTTTGGTGGCTCTGACCCATCCACACCCTCTCTGCTTCTGCTTCCTAGACAGTGATCTAATATGACTTTGAAAGGGAATGGAGAAATAATTTTGTCTTATTTCCAAGTTTTGGATAACTTTTTTTTTTAATAACATTTATAAAGTACTTTAGCCCTGTGTCCAGCAGAATAAACTCTTGATATGTTATACTACTGCTATTATTTTTAAAAGACTCTGACAGTACATTGCACATAAGAGGCTTTGCATAAGTGCTGAGTCCCTCCATCTCAGTGCCCGAGGGCCCATGCTGGGTAGAGAAGATAGGGCTGTAGGAATCATATGTTTGGTAGAAAACTTAGAGATCATCTGGTCCCAATGATGATTTGTCCAAGGTCACACAACCTGTTAATGTCAGAGCTAGATTTGGGACCCAGGTCTTGACACTTGAACCCAAGTGTCAAGACCTGGGTCCTACAGTACTTTCTACTACAGTACTGCATGCTCTTCACTCTCTGTGGGAACCCTTGGTGGGGCTCGCTGTCTTATCACTGGAAAGGTGACAAAGACCTTGAGTCTGTGCTCTCAGAAGTCTCCTCTGGACTCTATGCATAAAGGGGGTTGTCTCATGCAACCCTGGAAACCCCCATGCTCTCCAGGGAGCATCTCTGATTGTCTCTCAGAGAGGGTTGGGGTGGGGAGAGGATACATACAATGCCCCCTTCTGCTATTTCCCAGTCTGCCCTGTCTTGAGGGTTTGGAGGACCTGTACTCCTGAATTTTTCTGCATCCCTCAATCTTTTCTTGAAGCATCCCTTCTGCTTTGCTTGTGGAGACATTGCCTTGTAGGTAGCAGTTAGTATCGACTGTGGGTCTTCTGGTGTACAGTTTTAAGGACGTGGGTCCTTTCAGAGACGTGCTCCAGGAGGCAGTACAGCATCATAGTTAAGTGCACAAACCTGAAGTCAACCTACTTGCTTTTAAATGCCAGCCCTAGCTTGGGCTAATTATGCTCTCCAAGTTTGAGTTTCTTCACCTGTAAAAGAGGGACAAAAAGACTATTCCAGAGGGCCAATGGAGAATTAAGAGTCACTATAGCATATAAAGCACAGGGTCCATTGCCTGGCACATGGCAAACATTCAATAAATGCCAGCTGTTATTATTTCCTCATCTGATCCCACAGCAGCCTTGGGAGGTAGGCAGGGCAGGTGTTATTAACCCTTCTATACCCCTGGGAAGACTGAGGTTCGGAAATGTTAAATGACTTGACCTAAGGTCACAAATCCAGTAAATGGCAGTCAGGACCCCAGTCAGTGTCCTGACTCTAAGTCCAGTGCTCCTTCCATTCTCAGAGTGGCCTCTGGAATGGATGATATTTCCCTTGAGAATCTATCTGCCTGACTGACTTTCATGTCTGTGAATTCTCTCTCTTTCCTGCTGCTCCTCCTCCTGCTGGAATTCTACCTGGTGCTAGTGTCCAGAAACCTATGGGCCAAACCTCTCTCTGTTGATCAGAGGCTGCCCGGATGCGGGTCTGTCTTAGGAAGGATCCAGAAGAGTACTCGGCACCTGCGAGGCTGTCTAGTCCATCCATGCAGTGGTGTCCCGAACCCTCAGCCGAGTTAGTTGTTTATTGAGTGGAATTACTTTAGGTCCCTCCAATTTGAAAAAAAGACCTATTATAAATTTATGCATCTGAAAGTTGCAGAATCATTTAATTCTTCTAACAGACATCGTAATATATATATGAGATCACTAAAAAGATACTAATGAGTTTTTACACTACTGCACTTTCTACAAAGGATAATTTCTCATGCAAGGCCTCTGGGCTTCTTGCTTTTATATATCACCAAAACATTCCATTTTGTTCAATAAAAGCACTGAGTTTCATCTTTCTTCATTGTCTGATGTATTGTCAGGGAAGACACTAGTGCTACTTTATTGTCTTACCTCTGGAGTATTAATTTCTGAAGTGAAAAGCTCTTCCACTTATTGTGTAGATGACTCTGGGTGAGTTACTGAACCTCTCTGAGCCTTAGTCGCCACATCTGAAGTGATAATTACCTGACGTAGATGATGCGTTTCAAGGGCCTCACATAGCACTGTCCCTGACATTTAGCAGGTGCTCAGTCAGCCCGAGTGTATCTTTATCTTATGTTACTATAGTCCTTCACACTTATCCATCCATAGTCACATGCATTCTTTTATTTTCTTCTGTCTCTGTGAAGCCCATGGGACCAATATTAATTTGAAATATAGATATGGCTAAATTACTTTACAAAAACCTTTATCAGTTTATACTCATTGACCCTGTGTGAAAATCCCCAATTTACTCTCTTTACTTAGCATAGCAAAAATTTTTTAATTGAAAAAGAAAACACAGATATAAAAACCCACACATAATTAATGCATGGCTTAATGAATTATTATAAGGCCACCCAGGTCAAAAAATAAAACTTTGCCACCCACTCCTGGAACCCCTCCATGTACCCTGTCCCCACCCCATGCCCTCTCTCCCTATACATCACCAGTCTCCTGACTTTTGTAGAAATCACTTTCCTAGTTTTTAAAGTTTTGTTATCCAAAAGTGCATCTTGAGACAATAACGTTTAGTCTCGTCCATTTAAAAAAAAAATGTGAGATTTCTTTTGAATCTCTTTTAATCTATAAGTTCCTCCTCCATTTTTTTGTCTTTACAATTTATCTGTTCAAGAATTCAAGCCATTTGACTTGTAGAGTTTCCCACGGTCTGGGTTTTGCTGATTGCCTGCTCATGGTGCAGTTTCTGTTGTTCAAACCACCCGTCTGTAGTATTTTGCCTTGGCAGGCCCAGCAAATGAGTGTAGTGGCCATTCGTTTTCCTCTCTGAGTAGATTCCAAGCACACATATAATCGTTTAGCACATGCTTGTCGATTACCTGAAGGATCCAAGCACTGTGCAAGCTGCTAGGGACAGTGAGGGTCATGAGGTACTCCCTTAAGAATCTCACTGAAAGAATAAACCTTTGCAGAGGAAATCGTCATCAGAAGGAACTTCCTGGAAGAAATACTAATAGGAAAACCTGGCAGCTCAGCAGGTGCTGTCTCATTGGTTATCTCAGTTGATCCCCACAACAACATTAGGAGGTATTATCTGCATCTTCCTCTTGCTTGAGATTGAGAGATTCATATACTAAGGATCAGAGAGGTAAGTTCAGGGTCACAAGCCAGTAAGTGGCAGAGATTTGGACATTGATTCCTAAGTCTAAAGCCGCGTCATCTCTGGTGCATCTTGACTTTTCCTGATGACACCAGTTCAACTTTGGAGTCTTGGCCCGTGAGAATAGACTTCCTTGGATATTCTCAAGATCTGATATAAAGCATTTGATATGAGTAAATTTCTGACCCTATTCCTCAAGAAACAGTAGATGCTCTTTATAATAACTTTTGGATATTTTCACAGTCAGAAGGAATCAATTTTTGGTGATTCCTGTGTCTCATTGTTCATTTTTTCTTCCATGTTGGGGAGAGATGCCTTCCCACCCCCATTCAGCCTGTAGACACACTGAGCTTAATGGAGGATGCTTTGACCTGTGGTTCTTGTGATTGGTAGCTGTGATCATCACAAACCTCTGAGAGCCTGAGGGACGGGGAGGAGTAGGTGGCAGTTCTGCTAAGAAAGATGAGATGCACATAACTACCATTGACATTTGCTTCCACTGTAAATCTTTTCAAAGAGACTCTGCATCTCTAACTGAATGCCTTCACAGCGAGATGGCATCCAGCTTGATGAATCAATTGTGGCTTCATTAGTCTCTCCCTGATATTTAATAGTAGCTGATACCTGGCCCTTCAGGGGCCAGCTCAGGCACCAACATCAAGAGGACAAGGGTCAGGCTGGGAGGGCTCAAGTCAACAAGGGAGGGGCTGGTTTTCCTCCTGTCAGGAGCAAATCCATTCTCATGCTTCATTACTGAATTAATTGTACAAGGGAACATTAAATACAAAGAAAGAGAAATAAACAAAAAACACAGGTAGAAAGACAATTAGAAAGTAGAAGAAATGGGAGCTGGCATTTATGGAGCGCTCAAATCTCTCCTGAGCTCAAACATTCTGGATTCTTCTGCAACTTCTCTCTACATACATCACCTCATTTAATCCTCACCAAGACCCTCTGATTATCTTCATTTTGGAGAGAAGAAATGGAGACCTAGGGAGATTGAGGATCTTGCCTGGCTGCCCAGGTATAAGGACTGTGGAAAGGCAAAGTCTGTATTCCTTGTACTGCTCTGGTACAGCCCAATTCATTCAACATCACAGATGCACAGACCTCAGCTGGCAGGCTAAATCTACTCCGCTCCCTATTTCTGTACTGCTGTGATCAAAGAATGGTTTTTCCATTTTTAAATGGCTTAAAGAAAATAAAAAGAAGACTATTTCATGACATGTGAAAATGATATGAAATTAAAATTTTTGTGTCCACAAAGTTTTGTTGGAACACAGACCTACTCGTTTATTTACAGATAATCTGTGGCTGCTTTTGTCCTACTGTGACTGTAGTCGCCACAATGACACGATGGCCAGCAAAACCTAAAATATTTGCTACCTGGACTTTTACAGAGTTTGCTAACCCTGTTCAGACAGATTCCTGGCCACCCTGAATGACACAGGAAGAGATGAATTGAGTTCAGACATGGATGCACACTTTATTGATAACTGGCGTGGCTAGACGTAATTTAGCACTCACAATCTCAGAAACACAAAACACTGTTTCATCACCAGCCAGAAATGGCCCCGTAAGGGTTTTAGGATTTATAAGCATCATTAAATATTGCAGTAGAGAGTGTTCCACCACTTCAGTGATTTGCCTTGAAGTTACTTAATATTTTCAAGTAAATGCCAAGGATGGGGTTTTGAATGTAACTTGAAGAGTTTGCTAATTTCTTTGTCCCTTGATTATTGTGTGTGTGACTATTACAAAAAAATATTTATTTTTCCTAAAGTTGCTCAGCTCAGTCAGGGTTTGTGGCTAATTTATCAATGTGGGTGGTATATATCACATTTGTCCATTTCAGCTAAAAGGGAAGGCAAAAGATAAAAGAAAAGAAGACAACCCATTGTAGGCTCTTCCCAGGTCACCGGTTTCATTGTAACATGCTTTTAAAAGAACATGCATGAGTAGATTATCTCACTCTACAGTCCAAGAAAGTTTGACTCTTTTGTGATAACAAATTCTCTGACCTGCCAGGAAACCACCCAGAGAGGAGCAGAAGGGGAAGATGCTCTCTCTTTCTATTTTTCAATATGGCTCCTTTTAATTCAAGAAAGCCCTCCTGTCCTCAACATCTCATTCTTGCTCATGATCCCCATGAAGATCACGGGCTGACTACTTTTGTCCCATGTCCTCTTCAAGCTTTATTTCTTCTGTGAACCTCTTTGGACTCCTGGTTAAATCTTTCTACTCACTGTCACCATTCTATCTTAAGCACCTATCATATATTATCATAGGCTACTTGTCTGTTAATATAGCTATTTCTCCCCTGCCATGGGCTTTCTAAGGGGTGCTGTCTGTTTTTTTTTTTTCCTTCTGTACTCCCAGACCCAAACAGTGACCACCACGAAATTGACCCTTACTAAATATCTACTGAATAAATGAATGAATGAATAGATAGGGATCAGGGGACCTTGCCAGGGTGAGTGCCCATTAGGACACTGGGACTAGACACTGAGACTAGAATGCATCACTCTCTTCTCCAGACGAGAGAGAAGAGACAGTCTCCATCAGGCCTCTGGAGAAGTCTTCTGCTGATCATAGCGCCCTTTAAATAGAGGGCAGAGGAAACAGATTTGGGAAGGTGAATGTGAGGGTAGAGGCTTTACAGTGAGCTTGCAGGCCCACTGGCAGTCACAAGACCCACTTGTACACAGTGCTTTGTGGTCACCATAGCCTCATTTGGAACTTCATAATGACCCTCTTGGATGGATGTTCTTTTCTGTTTTACACGGGAAAGAAACAAACTCAGAAAGATTAACCTCTCTGATTGCACTTACTTAAATAAACAGCTAAGTGGAGATTCAAGATCCCCTCCCACCCCCAGAACTTATTAATATGTCTTCATAAGAAAGTCAACCTATTTTTATAGTGGTGACTTCACAGAAAAATCTGAACACTTTTCATTCTTGATTTCTGGTGATATTGAATCATGTAGGTAATTATCACATTCTTACACATTTACCGTCTACTCCCCCTCGACACACACAACACAAAAGAAAACAAAACCAAAAACAGATGCGCTCATGTTCTTTGTCACAGGGCTTTTAATTGCTCTCTTACAATTGTTTTAAAGAAGCCTGACTTGCAGGGATAGTGGAAAGAGCTAGAGGGAGAACCGAGTTCTGACATCATGGTGTACAAGGATTAGCACGGAGAGAGCCCAGTTCAGGCATCAGGTTCAGGCATTAAATGAGCGGCTGGGATGGTGGCTATGAGTAATGTATGAGAAGCTGGTGGAAACTAGGATGCCATAGATGCTAAGAGCAAGGTCACAGCTCAGCCAAAGTGTCTGAGACAGTGGCTGCACGTGGGACTGCAGGTTGACATGGGAGGGAAGATCCACCTCCACACCAGTGCAGGACCCTTGCCTGTTTGCTTACCACTGAATCTAGAATGGGACCTGGCATTTCTGGGACAGAGAGGATGCAGGATTCACTCTGCCCAGGGTTGGGAGCACAGTGAGGAGTGGTTATAGCATTCGTATTGGTCCTAATGGCTTCAGTGGGGTACGAGAGATTGTGGGACTGGCCTTTGTTTGGTAGAGACACAGGAGAATGTCATTCTTTAGATCAGTGCTCTCATGGATAGGGTACTGTGCTGGGCACATGGCAGGTGGTAAGTTCAACGACCAGCACCACCAGACATCCAGTTTGGTGCCCAAACATCCAGTTCCCTAGATCCAAAGCCAAGAGTCAATCTTGGCAGCTCTTTGTTTCACCTTCTGGTCAATGATATCTTGCAATAGCTCGTGAAACTGTTCATTGTTTTCCAGCCTGTAGCCACCACCCTAGTCCAAGGTAACATTGCCTTTCTCTTGAAGTTCTGTGATAGCCTCCTATCCTGTTCTCTTCTTGTTCCCTGGAGCATGTACCTTTTCCTGCTGTCACCACTTCCAACCTGTTCTCTACACCGTACCCTGAGATCTTCTCAAAATGCAAATCTGACTATGTCCCGGAGCCCCCACTTCCACCCCATTCTTTAGATAATCATATCGAACATCAGTTTCTTCAACCAGGTCCGGTTATTCTGTTAATTGCTCTTAAAGCATCAGAGACTGTTTCTTCCAAGCCTTTATCATGGTTTTTAATTATATATATATATTTGCATGTGATGAATTTCTTTCTGTTCCACTAGATTTTAAATTCCACAAGGAGAAGAACAATGTCTATTTTTTGCTCACCCGTGACCGTGTTTCCCAAGAACCAACACAGTCTATGACTTGGTGATTGTTAAATAGATAACTAAATAATAAATAAATTTTAGTGACTGAGGGAATTAATAAATAAACATGTGCTTATGTGACAGGGAGTCATGGCTCAAGGCAGCCTGATCTGCAGGTATCAGAGGAAAACAGAACGTGACAGAACACTAGGCTGAGACCTCTTGCCTCTTGCAAGAAGATGGAGACTCATTTTTTGAAATATTTACTTAGGAACATATTTCGTTACTTTAAGATGCTTCCCTAAATAGATGTTGAGAACTGAAACTGGGAGTCACGTAATGTAACCTGACAAAAAAATTTAAAGCAAATTGGTTTCTATCTAGGCAAAAATAAACAGACTAGAAATTATAGTACAGTGTTCGTGGATCTTTTAGAACAAAGAGGAGAGAGAGTTGAGTAGGCGAGGCATATGTTTAAGATGAGCTTTGTATAATTCAATGTGAATTTCCTTTGGCCACTTGGTGCTTGAATGATTTTGGCTTTGGACCAAAGGTACGTGCCTCTCCAGGAACCACTCTTCTCCAATTTGTGCATCTCCAGGGTTAATTGCCTTCAGGGATGGTTGAGTTGAGCCCTCTGTATAGATGAGATCACCACAGAAGGTAGGTGAGCATAATTACTAGGCCAGAGGCAACAAATACATGCTTTTTCCTTATCTCAAACTCCTCCTTCATCCAGTGTCTACATACTGCTCCATAAATGAAAACCATTCTTAGCTGGGGCTGGGACTCCATCATTTCTCACCACAGCTGGCAAAGACAAACACTCACCCCTCAAGTTCCCTCTGTGCGTTGGTGCCCAAACAACCAGTCTAGCTCCTGTCTGTCCCTGTTTCTAACCTTCCTGGTCAATGCTTCAGGAGCAGAGTGGGATGGGTGAGAGGAGAGCAGAGGTGGGGTGGGGTGGGGAAGAGGGACAGAGTGTCAGTGACCGTTGATGGTGTGGTTCAAAGATTCCAGGGTTTCAAATCAGACACAACTAAGTTCAGGTCACGGCCGATCTGGTAGCAATTTCTCATTCTCATTCTCATCTGTGAAGCGTGTATTGTAAGATCTGCCTTACAGGATCACTGTAAGTATCGAATATGTAAAGTGGCCAGCATTGACAACGTGCACACTGTTGGGACCCATTAAGGTTTGTGTCCTTCCCTTTTATTCATCTCTCCTTTAGGAAGTAGCATGGTGCAGAAGATGAATGTGAGTTTTGCAGCAAAGGTGAGATCCTGGCTTGGCCATGGATGTGCTGTGTGGTTTTGCACAGGTAGCTTAACCTCTCAGAGCCTCTCTTTCCTCATTTGTAAATGAGTTAGGGCAGAGGAGGGCTCAGCTTGCAGGTAGAGCCTCATACAAGCTAATGCATGCACTGTGCCTGGTGCAGAGTTGGGGGGTGAATTCATTACATGCTAATTTCCTCTTCCATATTTTATTGTGAATTGATGGAGTGATTCATAGTTATTTGCCCATCTAGGGGTGACTGAGTTATGGTGACTGAGTTATGAAAGGCGTGCACACACACACACATATACACACTTGAAAGGAAATGTGAGCTCAGGAATAGCCTGCAGAATATTAACTGAGATGTCTGCTTTCACAGCCTGTCTGCACAACAGGCTGTTTGTGGAGCCTGCTCACGTTGGTATGCCAACCGTGCACCAACATCACGCTTCAGTACAAGGCAGGGCCTCGGCTGGGGATGCTCTTGGCTCTGTCTGAACCACAAGGCTTCCAAGACGTCTTGATAACAAAATTCTCTCTCTGTTATTTCAGGAAGTGTAGTTCCTTTAATTTCATTTATAAAATGACCATTAAAAGGAAGCTTAAAACTCACATCCTAGGCTAACCCCAAGGATGTTTTTCTACATTTGTCCACAGACGAGGTAAAATGTTCTTTCTAGACGTGTTCTTAGCACCACGTTTTTCTGGAACAGGGGAAGGGCTGAGTGTTCTGAAGAGATAGGTGCCTTCCTCTAGCATTGCTAGTTCTCCGGAAGCTCCCAAAGCATCTGTTTTTCACTGCTTTTACGTGAAAGCAGAGAGAGGAGAAAGAGTTTTGTTAAACTTCTGACTGCTCCAAAGTGCATTTAAGTGAATCCTGGGCTTTGGAGTCAGACCCACCTGCACTTAGAGTCTGGCTCTGCTATGTACTTACCGTGAGCAGATGCCTTAATCTTTGTGAATCTCAGTTTTGTCATCTGTAGGATGGGGGAGAGAGGAGAGTTACCACTTCATGAGGTCGTTAGGAGGATTAGATGTCATAATGTAGGCTCGGCATATATCTAGCATGGAACAGTGTAGCCATTTGGCAATGTTCTTCCCTCCGTACCCCCATTTTCTTTATTTTTTTTCTGATTCATCATTTTTATTTTGTTTTCTAAAAGTTTTCAATTACAGTTGACATTCAATATTATTTTCTATTAGTTTCAGGTGTATGGTACAGTGATTAGACATCCCTCTCATTTTCTTTAGAGTCTGTTCGAAGATGAGTTAATTAGGTGTAATAATGCTAAGCTCCCTCAAAGAGGAAATGGTTCTAGATGGCCACCTAGCCTAAGAGGACAGCAGGTGTCCAGGTCACTTTGGGCAGCATTTTTGGGGCCTTAGGCAAAACCTACTTGACCAGGCAGGGCAAGGCATGCCGGAAAGTTGTGTTCGCATACGTCCAGACACAGGTCCCAGGGGGGCCTCTCGCCTGCTCACTAGGTCAGGCCTTCCCACCCATCCTTTCTCATTATAGTTATTTTGCAGTTGTGGTCATTGGGAATGAGAATTCCTTTTTTTCCCACTGTATGAGTGACATCATCTGGGCACTGAGGGCTTCCTGGTGTGGAACTGGGTGTTTGCCGATTGCCTGAGGTTTAAGCAGTGCATAACGATTAGTCAAATGATGCTTTCTTCAGGCTATTTCATGTCCAATGCCCAGGCTCAGCACCTTCAGTTGTGACTTCTGACAATTACTTGAACTTTTTGAGTCTCAGTTTCCTCATCTGCAAAATAAGCGGGTCAGGCCCATCTCAGCGTTTTCCAAAATGTCTATGGAATCCTGGTCTGGGAGGATGCTACAGGTATCACATGAACAAAGAGTTATGTGATCAGATAAGTGTGGGCAACAGGAAGTCAGGAGAAGATAAAGATTTCTTTACTGTAGGGATTCTCTTTGTGCAATGTAAATCTTCAAGAGAGGGACATAAAATTTCTGAATGTATTTTATTGCATTTTTCTTACAAACAGAATATTCTGTTAGACATGAAAGGTGATGAAGTGCAGAGGGTAAGGACACAGACTTGGGAGTTGCTTTGCCTGAGTACAAGCCCCACCTTTGCCACTAACTAGTTGTATTACTTATTTATGGCTGTGTAACAAATTACCACGAAATTACTGGCTGAAAACAACACATATTTCAGTTCCTGTGGGTCGGGAATCTGGGAGAACTTAGCTGGGTCACTGCTGCAGTGTCTCCCACCAGGCCGCAATCAAGGTGTCTGTCAGTCAGGGTTGCAATCTCAGCTGAAGTCTCGACAGGGGAAGGATGTACTTCTAAGACTATGAGATTGTTGGCAGGATTGAGTTCCCTGCAGGCTCTTGGCTGGAGGCTGCCTTCAGTTTCTTGCTATGTGGGCCTCTCCTGCGTGGCAGTCTGCTTCCTCAAATCCAGCAAGGGAGCAAGTGCTAGCAAGCTGGAAATCACAATCTTATGTAGTCTAATCACAGAAGTGACAGCCTGTTACCTTTGCCATATTCTCTTGGTTAGAAGCAGTCACCTGGCCATCCCACAACTCAGAGGGAGAGTCTATGCAAGGGCAAGAATATCGGGCAGCAGGGGTCATCGGGGGCCATCTGAGAGTCTGCCTGTCACCTGACTTATGACTTGGGGCAGTAACTTAATTCTGTGTTTTAGTCTTCTCATCTGTAAAATTGGGATGACAATGATAATATCTTCCTTAGAAAGCTGTGACTAAATGAGTTAACATATAGAAAAAAAGTGTCTGGCAGATCTCAGGCACTATGCAAATATTTATTTTTTTTATTACTAAGACCAGTGTCGGGCACATAGAAACGGAACAGTAAATATTGGCCGAATACATGAATCAGGAATGGACTTGCATTGCATGTAACACACTTTGGGAAAGGCTGTCTTTTTTGGAATGCTGCAAGTGTTAGAGGCAATGAGCCATGTGAAGCCCCTGGCACAGTCTCTGGCACATCTAGGTTCCTAGTCAATGTTAGTTCCCCTCTCCACTTCCAGGTTTGTATGTCCAGTCTGATTTAAAGCCCCAGAGAGGTCAGGCCCAGTTCTCCCTCTGTTTGTCTTCTCTCTCTCTCCCTGTCTTTCTCTCTTCATCCTACACCAATAGTAAGTAATTTTCTCGGTCTAGTGGCTGGTACGGTGCCACGAGCAGTTAAATGCTTCATAGGGGCTCTGGATGAGGCTGGAAATGACAATTAAGTGTACTTGAGGGGCTTGAGCAGCAATGGAAATGAGGTGAATGGGGGGAAAAGAGAATAAAGGTCTAAAGAACTGGGAAAAAAGAGACAGAAAAGACCACTTTGAGGAGCAATGTGTTTTTTTCTCAACGTACCTAAGAGTTTGAGGTGTTTTAATATTCGCTCTTAAAATCTTAAAACACTGTCCTAGTTTTTCCTTCCATCTTAGCTGCTCTTTGGTCACTAATTCAAAACAGGTATTCCTTCCCGGTCTTCTCCTCTGCAAATATCTGCATGGCAACTACTTCTAGAGAATTAAAATTGATTTGCTTTGCAACTTTCATGATACTTCTCAAGTTAATACACACAGCCGACGTCTGCCTGGTGCCCTATATTTGCAAAGTGCTTCCATAAACATTATCCCTTTTGAACGTAGGCGAAGTGGGTATTGCGATTGTTTTCATTTTGTGGTGAAGAGAAAACTAGGGCCCACTGAAATGAAGCAACTTTGAGCAGATGTTAGCATAGGAGCCTATACCACAGCATCCAGCTCCAAGCAAAGGCATTTATCCACTCTGCCACCCGTAAGTGGTGGATATTAATGGGAGGTTATTCATAAATTGTGGAAAATGAACTCAGGTCCCTATGTAGCAACGTCACCTGTTGGTTTCCACTGGAAGAACAGTGAACAGCTTCTGTTTTGAGGAAGAGTTCTCAGACTCTTTCTACCAGGCTTCCGAGTCTTACAGGACCCCTTTCTATTTTGAGTCACCTTCCTTCACACAGCAGAGGAACAGTTGAGAGCTGGCAGGGGAAAGGGAGAGGCTGCCTGGAACGATGTCCTTGGCTTGTCGGGAAGGCTCTTTGACATCTGCTGGCTTCCATCTCCCGTGTTGGCTATCCTCCGCAGAGCAGGCCTATCGCCGTGATGCCAGCCATGGGGTGGAATGTCCAGGGACTCAAGCCACTCCTGCTCCCTTAGTGCCCAGAAAAGGGTGACAGAACAGCCTCTAAATACGTTCCCTTTGCTGCCTGGGAGAGGCCCGTCTTGAACACAGTTTTCTCTCAAAGACGTGCTGGATCCTGCCACCTGGTGGGACCTCTTCCCTGTGCCCATATTGCTTTAGTCCCCATGGTTTTCAACCAGGAGTCATTTTGTCCATGTCCTACCCTCCTGGAGATATTTGGCAATGTCTGAAAACAGTTCGGGTTGTCACAGCTTGGAGGAGGGGAGGGCTTGTTACTGGCACCTAGTGGCTAGAGAGGTCAAGGATGCTGCCAATTATCCTGTAGGTCATCCCGCCACAATAAAGAATTACCCAACCACAAATGTCAGCAGTGCCGAGGTTGAGAAATCCTGCATAGCCCTATTCTTTAGGCGGTCCAATGGGACTGGGAGTCCAGGTGGAAGCAGAAGGCAGCAGCATGGTGGTTGCTGCTGTCTCTCCAGGATTCTCTTTCGGGGTGGGTTAAGACTGCTCAGTAGGTACTTGTCTGCAGGGCACCCCATTACTCCCCATCCCCTCCACTTATCTATCCCTCCCTTCTCTGTTTTAACTGTTTGAAACTAGTACTGTTTTACAGGACAGAATCATCTTGCCCACGCCTTTGGCTGTGGCCTTGATGGCTCTGGTTGGAAATTCATGTGTTACTGTTCGGAGGGAGTCATATATATATTTTTTACAGCAACACAACCCATTTTACCTTTATAGTAATTGTTTTGGAATAAGAAGTAATCATCCAAGACTGACCAACTTGCTTTACTAAGCACTCCTTTCTCACTCCTGGCAAATTGCTTTGAGAATTGAACAAAGCCCGGCTCAATCATGCAGGATATCCATTCCAAAGGATGCCGGGGAAGTAAATCTCTGTTAAGCCAGCCCCAGTCATGCCTCCTCCTCTTTCTTCTCAGGGATCAAATGGTGAACATGTACTTCATTCCGGATGCCCCTTGTCTTGGGGATGGGCGCCTTAAGCCCGGGGCTTGACCCGGGGCATTTGCAATGCTCATGGGGCTGCACAGGAAACTTGTAGCAATAGACCATTCTATTAAAGAGCTTTTGGTCCTTGGGGCTGATGTCAGAGTCGGCACTTTCCATGTGGCTGTTGAAATTAATTTATGGCAGTTTTTCCCTGTTGTAGGTTCTGTGGAATGTTAAATAGGCACTGCATTAAAAAAGTAGTCAAAAGAGTTTGGAGAACCCAGGCTTTTTACCACAAGAACTTCTCAAGGCCTTTAAATTGTTAACAAGCTGTGTGCATTGTCATGAGGAGGATATAGCACGTGGTATTCCCTGAATTTATTTGATCTCAGAACTCAATTTTTATGGAGTATCTCTCATGATTATTATTGATCTGCAGAACAGGATTTTGGAATATTGGAAAGGGGAAGGATTAGATCTCCTCTCCTTTTTTTCCCCTCCCCTCCCCTCCCCTCCCCTCCTCTGCTTTCTCT
>NW_006443570.1:6255432-6264585 GCF_000325575.1 Pteropus alecto
CTCTCTTTTTTTTTCTCTCTCTCTCCCTCCCTCCCCCCTCCCCCCACCACACTACACTCTCAATTGGAGGGGGAAATATGCCTCTAGAAAATGTAATGAGTTTTTTTTCTTGTCTTCAGTTCCCTTAGATCAATATGATCCAAAATCATTGTTCTGGAGAAGGCTTCTTTTCATTCATGTAAATGGTGTTTTGCAAGACAAATGGCAACACCATAGGCTCTGTCACCTTAAGATCTGGAAAGTTCTGTGCCTTCTCCCTGTAGTGAATAATCACCACCCCCTTCCCCAAGCTAATTTCTGCTCACTGATTGTTCAGGGCTCAGATTAAACATCACCTCCCTGGAAAACCTCTTTCCTTCCCTCCTCCCAGGGGATCTGGGACCACATCCCGTGGGGCTCAGCTACTTATGAGCTGCATAATCTTGTTGGTTCAGTTGTCAACATAAGATTGAGATGTGTTAATGGTCATTACCTTAGTAATCATTTCACAAGGTATATGTCTATCATGTTGTACATTTTAAATATATACAATTATATTTGTCAATTATTATTTATTCCTCAGTAAAGCTGAGAAAAAGTTAAAACAAATAAAATAGATCAAGAGATGGCTTATATGTATTATTTCTGTGTGTACTTAGCATTAGTATTTGAACTCCAAGAAGAGGATGGTGATTACTTGGTGCTTGTAGACTAGGAGTGGTTGACAAACCCAGTTTATGAGCAGAGAGATCTTACCGTTGGCCACACAGGGGTCTTCACAGAGCCTTGTGCCGTGTACAGCTCTGCCTCCCACAGGGTGAGGAAAGAGCACTGGAACGGGAGTCAGGAGCCTAGGGGTCCACGCTAAATTTTGAATACCCTCTCAAGGCTTGAGGTCTGATTATGCAAGTGATTGAGCTGTAACACTGACTTCCCAAGTGAATTATTTCCATTTCTACGATCTCCCACAAACACTATTATAGAGACTGCTGCTGTTTTGGCTGTTAATTATGTAACTGAGAGTCAAAATGAACAAATATAGCACCAACTAACATTACTGCAGCACCGTCACGCTTATGAATCAAGTCTCAGCGCAGCCTGGGAGCCTATTGTCTTAGGATGAGGTTGAAACCACAATTGTTCTGTTCATTCTCTTATTTCTTCAACAGATACTGAGTTTGATCTGAGCCATGCTCCATCCATGCTGGCCGTGGGGGAATTCAGAAATGAATAAGACAGGGTCCTTACCCCAAGGACATCATCCTCTGTTTCTCCAAACCAGAAACTTCAGCCTTCCCTCCACTGCAGTTTTAGTCTGCAGCCAGGTACCGTCACATCTCTTGAATCCATTCACGTTCCATCGCTGCCATTATTACTGTAGTTCATCCACGTTACCTCTTTGCCTCAGTGGTCCAGCCCTTTTCTTTGCAGGTTAAGAAATTTAGAGGGCTCTTTCTCTTCCTCTCCCCAGGCCCTAACCTTGGCCTTCGGAGAAAGCAACTTTTGCCATCACTTTTCCCTCTCTGCTTGGGAAAGTGGTATGTATAGTGTAAGCTCTATTCTTCTCTCTGCTCTCTCATTTTTTTCTCTTCCTCTAAACCAGAGGACTGGTTTTGTCATGTTTTACTGGTGGGCAGGGTTCTTAGTGTCTCTCCTCTGTCTTTTTGACCTTTTGGTCCCTGGACTCTGTTCTCACCCCATGCCTGACCAGGTGGGATGTCCTCATGGCCCTGGGGTTTCTAACATCTAAATACGGGGAGGCAGCAGGAGGCCTCCACTTTGGCCTCAGTCTAATTTATGTTTGCCCTTCTACTTTTGTCAGAGAACTCTTCTTTTGGGGGGCTATCGGGTGCAAAGCTGGCCACCCATGAGTCCAGTACTCTAATTCTTCTTGTGGGTCCTTGGTGGCTGGCCAGCTAGAGGGGAAGAAGGGTCGATGTCAGTATTCTGGCCTCAGCCCTACCCTACACCTCTAAATTTAGAGGGCAGAGGGTAAGGGCTCTTTCAAGGTCATAGGACTTTTGGCAGATATGAGACTTAAACTGTGTTCTCCTGACTCCTTGCCCAGTGCTCTTTCCTCCACATCTCTCTCTCCTCAAATGAGCAGAGCTCACCAGTTATGCTCTGCTCATTAAAAAGAAGGTATGACCGTGTAGACACAATGATAAAAAATGGGCTCTGGACCAGAGACTTGAATATCTGAATATCTAATCTCCCCCTACATCTCAATTCTTTCACCTGGAAAAAGGGTTAATAAACGATACCTTCCTCATGGTGTTATGTTGGGCATGAATAAGATAGTCCACTTAAAGTGCATAGCAAACACCTGGCACAGAGTAGTTGCTCAATAAATATTACCTATCTTTATTTAATACCAAATGAAACAATAAAAAGACTTTCAAGACAGAAAAATCTGTATCAAGAAAACGAAAACAGAATCCAGCCGATGTAGAGTACTAGCCGAGGTGTTTTCCTAATGAATAGTGAGTGAGTACATCAGCTAGCTTTTGAGGAATATGGAATTCATCTGGGCGTTGTAATTGTTCCCTGCTGGCCATGTAGCACAGGCTGAATGCTTTCAGTATATACATCTAGAACACCACAGGCACTAATATCTATAAATAGGGAGGAAGCCATAAATGAGAGTCATTAAGTTCTTACTGACTGCTGAAAAGTAAATTAGAAAAAATAAACAGAGCTGAATATTTGTGTAAACCTCAATCTTTTTGATGTTTTTCAATTAGCAGAGCCCATTTTTCATGTGAAAAATTAATAGCTGTCATGTGCCACCTGGCTATAGAACTAAATGACAAATTTGTTTTAATGACCAGTGTCATATCTCTGGATTTAGCTAGGCATGACTAGTTACTGGCCATCTGGGATGGGAGGAGGCAAAAGGGAGGGGGCTGGCCTTTAGGGAGAACTCTGACGTGCCAGACACTACGCTAGGCTTAGGATACACACCATCCATTGAATTTCCTCTGTGGCCTGGTGAAGCTGTTATTCTCTTCATTTTCTAGATGAGATTCAGAGAGGTGAATGAACTTGCCCAAGGTCACACAGTAGATGTGCAGGGCAGTTGATTCTACAGTCTGCATCTCTTCTCACTCTGTAGAGGGGGAAAGGCATAGCAGGAAGGTAGGAGATGTCTGGTAAGTTCTGGCAGGCAGCCTGAAGCAGGGGTGGGGCCGGAGTGAGGTGATGGGGTTTGAAGTGGGTAGAGTCCAGCTGCAGGAACTCTGGTCTAGGAGATACTCAGGATTTTTTTTGGCATGGAGGTCTTTCTTTGAATAATGGAACATCTGCCACCAGATGGGCTCCCACCTCTGGGAGAGGGACAGCAAAAGCAAGGCAGAAGCCAGAAAGGGTGTCTGTTTGAGGAGGGATCTGAGTTAGCAGGTACTCAGTAAACATTCAGTAAGACCATTGAGCAGTTTATGAAAACAAGGCATTGGAGGCAGACACAAGGGTCAAGGTCCACCTCCAATGCTGGGTCCCATAAGGTAGGAACAGCAAGGAAGCCTTGGTGCTGAGTCCACAATTTCAATCTAGGGCTGCCTTTCCAGGGGGTGAGAGAGGTACAGAGCCTGCACGTGGGATCAGAGGACTCAGCCTGGGTAGCGCTAGAGCAAGGGTCCAGAGTCAGGACCCAGGCAGGGCCCAGCATCCATGATGACAGCCTTCATTGTAGGACAGGCCCCTTTACATGCAGAATCTTTAATCCTGAAAAAAAAAATCAGGAGACAGGCACCACTATCCCTTTTTGTAGGTGAGGAAGCAGAGGTTAGAAGTGAGGTAAGTTGCTTAAGGGCACACAGGTGCCAGCTGGCAGAATAGAGATGCAAATCCAAAGACCTGGGTGTGTTCTACCCACCCCCTTCATGCTGCCTCCCTGCGGTCTCTGTTCAAAAGAGATATCACTTTCTGTCCACTCCTTCCTCCCTGCCTGCATGTGCAAAAATGGCATTCTAACCTGGGCTGCAGAGAACCTCTTGGCTGAGGGTAGGGCCACTGGACATGACACTTGCAGCTCATCCTCCATTTTGGTCATGCATGAATGAACAAGAGAAGAAAAAGCCTGCCAAAACGATCCTTTATTTGAAAGATCTTTTCATTTTAAAGAGTATTTCTTTTAAAGCACAAGGATCAGCCTGTGGGACCCCAGCCATGGTGGGCCTCTCTTTCAGGGAAGATGTGGCAGGGCAAGAACTCGGTCAGCAGGATTTCTTGCAGCAGCAGGCTCCTCTCAGGAGTGTCAACTGATTGATTTGAACTTGACTTTGAACTTGGCGGTAGATAGAGGTGTTAAGGTTTTTTTTTTTTCATAGCTCTCTCTTTCCATCTGGTTTTCTCGTCTATTTATAACGACTGAGGTTCATAATTATTTAATTTGCCTTTTTGTAGTCTGCCGACTTATTTTTGTTGTTGCTGTTTCTTTCAGCAGTTTGAATATTCTTCAATGTACACTCAGCAGGCTCCTGGATGTCACACTCTTCTTCCAGACGTTTCTAGAGAGACAGTGTTTGTTCCAGCTCTGGCCTTGCTGACCAACTATTAAAAGTTTATTTTCTCTGTCTCTGTCTCCTTATAGCATTATCTATCACCAATTCATGTATCCATCAATTAAGCCATTCATCTAATTATCCATCTACTCTTCCATGCAAGCCATAGCTCTGAATTAGCAAAGGTTAAGATGCTTGGCCGGGATAATACTTGTAAAATGTTGTCTTTTTGTCTGTGTTGGAGACAGCGAAGAAGGAAGATCAGTCTTATGCTGACTGGGGTTTTAGATGCTACATCTAGAGGACAGATTTGTAAGGAGGAAGAAGGGAGAATGGCCACCCAAGAATCCTGAGATAAGATAGTCCCAGGCAAGAGTTTGCTCTGATGACCACTGTTCATGGCTCCTTCTTCCTGCCCTCAGGGCAGGCCTCTGGGTCTTGCTTCCTAGATCCCAGGTGAGGGGTTGGGAACCATTGCGCCTCCGTGATGGGCTTGTCCCTGGTTTCTCTTACGGCTCCTAGATTATCCGTTTCTGACTCTATGATACATAGCCTGGGAATGGGAAGGTCCTGGAATCCTCTCCAGGGACCAGTCCACCTCTCACTGTGGTCCTGCAAGAAGAAGGCAGGACAAGCTGCTGGTGCCTCAGGAGCTGTATTTCTCAGCTTCTCTTTGTTCTCCGAGAATATTCTGAGTTGAATGAAACAGTGTTACTTCATCCTTATATTTCCATTAACATGTGAAACTGGATTTTATACGACAGCTATTAAAAAAGTCCTTAAATATTTGAATTCTACTCCAGACAGTTCTGCTGAATTTAGAGACCGATATTGATGAATTTTTTCGAGTGTAATATCAAAAAATAAAGTTTTATGTTGTAATTTTCTGCAGTAAAAAAGTATATCTCTTTATAATATGTTGTTTAAGGTTGTAAACTGTCCTTTCTTGAAAGGAATCATTTTAAGAGTGAAGACTTTGAAGTCAGATCCCTTGGGTTCAAATCCTGACTTCGCCATTAATTTGCTATGTTACCATGGGCAAATTTCTAAACCTCTTCATGCCTCAGTTCCTCTATTTGTAAAATTTAAAAATAGTACTAGTAATTACTATGGATTGACTAGTGATGCTGCCCTCCTTCTAGGCTACCTTCCTGTATTACAGAGACTGGAAAACTAAAATCCATATTTTCCAGGTGCCCTTGCACTTAGGATTCATGGTACAATGTGGGATCTGCTAGTTAGAGACACCTGCATGCAATGTGGAAGGCCAAGAGGAGGCGTAGACCTTCCAGACTCTTCTGCTAGCAAAAAAGGGCATGAGAATGAGAGGTTTGACAGCAATGTTCCAGTGTCCTGTCCTCAGTCTCTTGGGACAAGTGGCGATTATGGGGACAGATATGGGGGCAGAAGATCCTTGATTCTGGTTTCTGATCGCTGGCTCACAGCAATGGGGCTGTGGACTCAGTGGTTCTAGCGTCAGCCCCAGGTTATCATCTCCCAAAGCTGACCAATTCTTATCATTCTGGAAATCAGTCCTGGGGACCTAGACAAGGGCCTTCTCATGCTGATAAACATCAGTTATTATCACCATACCATTATCGTATTCCAAATTTTATCCTTCCTGTCCCTGGGGAAGCAGCTGAAATGATAAACGGGCTTTATCCTCTAAAAGATCTTACAGCCCAGAGGACTTAAATTAGATTAATTTCATGAATTGATTTCAATGATCAACATTTGATCAATGTTCAGTCAATGATCAATGTTGTTCTTTAAGAAAAAAATACTCTATTCCTTTTTATGAAAAATGAAAACTTGGGCAACCAGCATCATCAGTCCCCTCATTTTTATTTTTTTATACATGAGTACCGAAGCCTGGGATTCACTGTCCTAGATGCATCCCAGGCCTCTGATGTCATAGCTCTCGTTCTCAGAGGTCAGGTCTCCTGATGCGGGAAGCAGACCACGAGCTTCAGGAGCCTGGAGAAGCCAGAGAGCACAGCTCCTTCTTCTGTTACCTGCAGGCCTCAGGGAAGTAGGATGAATGAATAAACAACCGGTGCCTTGCCTGACACTATTTTCCCACCTTTGCATTTAGGCTAGCATTTTTTTTTTAATAATCATTTTTTATTTTTCAGTTATAGTTGGCATACGATACTATATTGGTTTCAGGTGTACAATGTTGTGATTAGACATCTATATAACACACAAAGTGATCACCCCAGTAAATTTAGTGCTCCTCTAATGCCATACATAGTTATTACAATATTATTGGCTATATTCCTTATGCTATACTTTCTATTTCCATGACTATTTTTAACTACCAATTTGTACTTCTTAATCCCCTTCCCCTTTTTTCACTGATCCTCTCAACCCTGCTCTGGTCAGGTAACCCTCAACACGTTCTCTGTATTTATGAGTTTGTTTGTTTATTTTGTTCTTTAGATTCTACATATACATGCAATCATATGGCATTTGTCTTCCTCTCTCTGACTTACGCCACTCAGGCACACTACCCTCTAGGCCCATCATGCAATATCTTTTCTCATCCCCTTACTTTTAGTCTGTGAGTGTCTTTTAATCTGAAGTGAGTCTCTTGTGGGCAGCAAATGTAAGGGTCTTGTTTTCTCATCCATTCAGTCACCCTCTCTATTGATTAGAGGACTCAATTTCTTTTCATTTGAAGTACTCGTTAATAGATATGTAGTTATTGCCATTCTTTATTCATATTTTTGCAACATGTTTTTTCTTCTACTTAAAGAAGTCTCTCCAACATTTCCTGTAATGCTGGCTCGGTGATGATGAACTCCTTTAGCTTTTTCTTGCCTAGGAAGCTTTTTATCTGTCCTTTGATTCTAAATGATAGCTTTGCGAGATAAAGTAATCTTGGTTTTATCTTTTTTTAACACCTACAGCACCTGGTATTCCTAGGTGATTCCATCTAAGTACTAACCAAGCCCGACCCTGCTTAGCTTCCGAGATCAGACGAGATTGGGCACATTCAGGGTGGTATGGCCATAGACTAGTCTTGGTTGTAGATACTGGGTTTTCTTCACTTTGAACATTTTGTGCCAAGCCCTTCTGTCCTGAAGAGTTTCTTTTGAGAAATCAGCTGCCAGTCTCATGGGAGCGCCCTTGTAGGTAACTAACTGCTTTTCTCTTGCTGCTTTTAAGATTCTCTTTGTTTTTAACCTTTGGCATTTTAATTATGATGTGTATTGGTGTTAGTGGGCCTCTTTGGGTTCATCTTTTTTGGGACTCTCTGAACTTTGTGGGATTGTGTGTCTATTTCCATCACCGGGCTAGGGAAGTTTTCCATCATTATTTCTTCAAATAGATTTTCAACTTCTTGCTTTTCTTCTCCTTCTGGTACTCCTATGATGCGAATGTTACATTTGATGTTATCCCATAGGCTCTTTATATTATCTTCATTATTTTGGATTCTTTCTTGTTGTTGCCGTTCAGATTGGGTGTCCTCTGCTACCTCATCCTCTATATCAGTGATTTGATCCTCCACTTCCTCCACTCTATTGATTCCTTCTAATATACTCTTCATCTCAGATATTATATTCTTCATTTCTGACTTTTTCCCTTTTATAATTTCCATCTCCGTTTTTATGTTTTTTTTTTTTTAATCTCTTCATTACAGTTCTCACTGAGTTCATTTACTCTTCCCCTAAGTTCCTTGAGCATCCTTATAACCAGTGTTTTGAACTCTGCATCTGATATATTGCTTGTCTCCATTTTGGTGAATTCTTTTTCTGGAACTTTGTTCTGTTCTTTCAAGTGGGACAAGTTTCTTTGTCTCCCCATTTGGCTGCCTCCCTGTGTCTGTTTCTATGTATTTGGTAGGCCTCCTAAGGCTTCCAGTTTTTTTTTTAGTAGAGCGGCTTTATGTAGTAGGTGTGCCGTGGGGCCCCTTGACACAGACCTCAGAGGGATCCAGCTGCAGGCCAAGTTCAGCCACAGCCTGTGTGCCTCTGGGACCACCCGGTAAGAGTCACTAAGCAATCTACATATGGCTTCCTCTCGTGCTGGGCTTATAGGTGCCTTAAGGGATCAAGTCCAAAACTGAGGCTGGCTGCCACTACTGCAGGGCCTGGGGCTACCGAACAAGAGATAAAGGGCCCGCTGAGGCCAGATGCTGCTTCTTTGGGTTTTGTGAGCCTTTGAGAGTTTTTTGAAAGTTCAAGGCAGGAGCCAAGACAGCCCAGTTTGTATGGAACCAATCACTGTAAGCGGCATGGTTGGGCCCACATGTTGGGAAAGGCGGAGTCTCAGGGAATCCCCTGACTGAAGCAACCTATGTTATCCAAGCTGCTGGCACCTGTGTCTGCAGGCTGAGAGTGGGGAGGCTTCAGCAGAGGAACAATGGCTTCTGCCTTCACCTCTGTCTGGGAGCCAGCCACCCCTCCGGCCCTCTCCCTAAAGCCCAACAACTCAGCGCCTCCCCGTATGTCCCTGGCGTTCGTCGAGCAGCTGCCCTAGTGCTAGAGCTCAGAGCGAGTGAGTCCATCAATGAGTAAGGCTGGGTGTGGGCCCTTTAAGAGGAAGGTCTCCCCTTCCCGCAGTCCTCCATCTCACTCAGCCACCATCTCTGTTGGTTTTCACAGCCAGAAGTCATGAGGACTTCTCTTCCTGGCCTGGAACCCTGAGCTGAGGAGCCCAGTGAGTG
>NW_006443570.1:6264684-6266398 GCF_000325575.1 Pteropus alecto
GGGCTGTTTCGCGTCTCTCCCCTGCCTATCATTTTGAGATGACCTGTTATTTGAGATGACTTAGTTGTAGGGCTTCTGTTCAGCCAGACCTCTGGTGGCTCTGTGTACTGGTTGCTCTGTAGTTTCCTTATAATTTTGGTGCGGTCATTATAGGAGGTGTGTACAGCCTTTACCTTCACACCATCTTGAATCTCTCTCTAGGCTAGCATTTTTCAACCATGTGTGGCCATTAAAAGTTTTGAGGGGCTTTAAAAAATTCTGATGCCTAACTCCATAGGTCATGATTTAATTAGCCTGGGGTGTTCCTCTGATCTATGTATTTTTTAAAGGCCCTTTGATTCCCTGCATCCCACGGCTGGTTTTAATAATCACTTCCTACAATATAATGACTAGTTATAGATATGATAATCCTATTAGAATCTATTGCTGTGATCCCAGTTGTCAGCTAAGAAGCGGCAACATCAACCAGTTTGAATATCATCTTCTTTTACTGCCTTTGCTGTCCTTGGAGGGGGCAGGTACCACAGGTGTTGGGTGAGGACCCAACCATCCAATGAGTTCGTAGAGGTTCCTCCTTACTCTCCTTATTTCTAGGATCTGCTCTTCAGCTTCACCGATGCTGCCTTCCTGGCACCTGCTAAGGAACTTGGTTCATTCTGACTTGTTGGGAGTGTCAGAAGTGAAACCCTTGGGAAAGACAGCCTCTGCACAACCCCGCTCCATCATGTGTTTACCTATACAGCCTCAGACAGCCCTTCCTGGCTTTGGGCCTCAGTCCCTTATCTGTAAAATGATTTAGGGTGAGCTCATTGCCTTCTCAACCATGGGGATGTGAGATTTTTTTTTAAATATATTTTTTTCTAGCTTTATTGAGATATAATTGACATGTAACATTTTGTAAGTTTAAGGTGTACAACATGCTGATTTGATAAACTCATATATTGCAATATGAGTAGCACCGTAGCAGTAGCTAACACCTCCAGCACATCACATAATAATCTTAAATGTGAGAACACTTACGATCTACTCTCTTAGCACCTTTCAAGTATATAATACAATATTATTAAATATAATCACCATGCTGTACGTTAGATCCCCTGAACTTATTTATCTTATAACTGGAAGTTTATACTCTTTGACCAACATCTCCTCATTTCCCCCAAACTCCAGCCTCCAGTAACCACCATTCTAGTCTCTGTTTCTGAGTTTGGCTTTTTTAGATTCCTTATTCAAATGAGATCATACAGCATTTGTCTTTTTCTGTTTGACTTATCTCACTTAGCATAATGCCTTCGAGGTCCATGCATGTTGTCATAAACGGCAAAATTTTCTTTTTTCTTGTGGCTGAATAATATTTCATTATATATGTGTGCATGGGTGTGTCACATTTTCTTTATTCATTGATGGACATTTAGGTTGTTTCCATATCTCGGCTATTGTGAATAAGGCTGCAGTAAACATAGGGGTGCAGGTAGGGAGATAGTTTTTGAGTCCCTTTTTGGCGTGAATGCTTTATGATTCTTCATTCACTCTCAGAGCAGTTCTTTGCTTTTCATGTCCAATAGCTTTGCCCTTGCATCTCTTTTCTCTTTTACCCTATCCAGTTGGCATTGCCCAAAGTTCCTCTTAAGATTTTATGACTTTTCTGAGATTATTTTCCGAGTCTGACTAGCTCTTTGATCCAGGCTGTGTGTGTGTGTGTGTGTGTGTGTGT
>NW_006443570.1:6266544-6284770 GCF_000325575.1 Pteropus alecto
TTCTGGCTTTTCATGGGACAAGGACTTTGAGTTTCTCCATGTATTATTTTGCAAGGAATTTTCCCTGCCACGTCACACTGGACCCTAAGCTCCTTGAAGGACTGGGCAGCTGTAATGCTGTAGTGTGTGAAGGCTGAAAAGGACTAGAAAATCATAAAATGAGGTAAAGGAGGTGGTAATCCTCCTTTATCAATACCTCCTATTTGAGCCTCACTTGTATTTGTTTCTCAGGGCTGCCATAACAAAGTGCCACTAAGTGGGTGGCTTCAAACAACAGAAATCAAGGTATCACAAGGCTGCACTTACTCTAAAACCCGCAGGGGAGAATCCTGCCTTGCCTCTTCCTTCTTTCTGGTGGTTATTGGCAGTCTTTGGTGTTTCTTGGCTCGTAGATGCATCACTCCAATTTCTGCCTCCTGGACTAAGGGGCCACCTTAGTCCAGCATGACCTCATTATAATTATGTCTGCATTTCCAAATCTCACTTTTTCTGGTACTGGAGGTTAAGGCTCAACATTTTTTTCTTTTTTGAGAGGGGAAAACACAATTTAATGCATAACATCACTGTGAGTGAGTTCCTGATCTTTACAGTTGAGAAAACAGGCTCAGAGAAGTTTGAGGTTCCTATAAATTCATCCATACGGTAAATGGCAGCATCAGAATTTGGGCTGTAATTCACCTGGTTCCAATGGCCATGTGCTCCCCACTATAACAGAGCATTTCCACTCAGAGACTCTGGGCCACCTGGATCAGAAGCACCTGTGGCAGGAAGTGCTTGTTAAATACACCTGGCCCGGGGAATCTATTGCTTAATGAGCTGCCCAGGTGCTTCTGATGCACTCTAAATCTTGAGAACTCCTGCATTACATCTTGGTTCCTATCTCAGGTTGAGGGAGGTGGTGAGTTGAATAGCTGTCCATATGGAAGTGTCAGTAAAAGCCAAAGTCTAAACTGGTGGTCCTCAAACTTTACTGTGCACATATATCATCTGGGGATCTTGCTAAAATAGAAATTCAGATCTGAAAGGTCTGAGGTGGGAGCTGTGTTTCTGCATTTCTAAGAAGCTCCCAGGTGATGCTGATGTCCAGGTTCCATGGACCACATGTTGAGTAGCAGGAGTCTAAGAGTTTGTTCTAGATCAGACATGGTGAGTAATGAATCGAGTATGGATTCTCAATTCTGGCTGCACGTTCAGACCCCTGGTGCATTTTTGACAGGCCAATTATCATGTCCCATCTCTAGAGAGTGTTGGTGTTTTGTGAAAACTCCTCAGGTAATTCCACTGTATGGCCAAGGTTAGGAACCACTCTTTTAAAGCAGGGTAAGGAGCATAAGAATGCATAAATCAGCTTTCTTGTGGTTCCATACTTCTTCCTTTAAAAAGTCTCCATCTCACCCCACTGACTTGTTGCTGCCGATCTTGAGGCCAAATTCGGAGCCAAGGACAAGGCCTGGTTCACCTGTCTGGAGGGGATGGGGTGAAGCTATCCCTGTGTCCTGCTGGTATTTATGCTGGACCCTTGGGTTCTGAGCTGTAAGCTGATGGGTATGTGAGTTTTCCTAGGGGCCCTGGAAAACTGCCTGCTTCATCCACCAACCCTCTGCTCTCACATTCACCAGCTCATTTTCCCCACTTCTGCTTTTGGATGGCTTTTCTGATGAGCCCCCTCCTCCCATCTCCTGCCCCCTCCAAGCGGTTCACACTGAGTAGAGTCTGCTCCATATGGACTGTGCTTATTTAACCTCCCTTCCTAACACCTCCATGCCTTTTTACCTGGATTTGACTCCAGAGCCTCTGATCTTAACCATCATATTATACTAAAACTGTTTGGGAAACCAGGTATTGAGAAGTAGTTGAGAGCAGCAATGAAGAGCTTTGGGGTAAAAAAAAAATAGATATATCTTTGGCCTCAGGCTAATCTGGGTTTTCAGCCCAGCTCTGCCTCTCTCCAGCTTGTGGTCTTAGAGGAGATTTATAACCTGTATGTCAGTTTCCTCATCTGTAAAATGGGGCTAGTGGTAACATGAATTTCATAGGGGTAATGAGAATTGAATGATTTATGGAAGGCATCTTAGGCTGGCGCTTGCACATGTAAACATGCATCTTCCAAGTACTAGTCCTCTGGGGCCTGGGTGAGGCCGACCTTAGCGGTCGTCTGTTGTCCCAGGGCTCAGGACACTGCTTTGCTGCCTCTGTCCCAAGAAAAGAGCAAAATGGGCAGGTTTGCAAAGGGGTCTTTGGGTCAACTCATTCCTTACAAGATTTATCTGTTTCTTTCTATTCTTCACCCTTCTTTGCTTTTAATTTATTTTTTTTTAAACCACACTTTTGAAGGAAATGAAATTGTTATTCGATGAGACAGTATGTGTGTAATGGTTAGGAACATGGACTCTGCAGTCCACTCTATGGCCTGTCCGTTTAGAAGCTATGTCCTCTCAGGCAAATTCTTAACCTCTCTGTGTCTCAGCTTCCTCATCTGTGAGACAAGGATAACAACACCTGTCTCCTAGGGTTGTTGAACTAGTGCAGATAAAGTGCTTAGGACAGAGCCTGCACTTAGAGAGTACCCAGTCTCTGTTAGCTATTATTACTGATGGCAAACCCTGTGGCAGCCCTATATTATGAGGCCGCACATCTCCTTAAATCCCACAAGTACCCTATGAGCCAGGAGGTGTTATCTCAATTCACAGATAAAGAAACGGAGACTCAGGGATTTGGGAGCTAGCTCAAGGTCATATAATAAGTGGTGGAGCAAAGATTTGAACCTTGCACTTTTAGCTAAAAACCCCGAGGTCTTTTTATCTTCAGGAGTTCTTGATCTGGAATCCAAGAATACCTAGTGGATTATTTGTAGGTTTCACTGGGTTTGGGAACCCTTTGGAATTATTTCAAAATCAGGTGTTTGTGTTTTTGGGGACAGGGTCCGTCGCTTTCTTTAGATCCACAGAATGAATCATTGCTTTCTGCTGACTTTCTTATAAGATAGAAAAATTGTTTAATTAAATCCAAGTATATGAAACTGCCATTGCTGAGATCATGCAAATAATTGGGCTCTAATGCAGCTGGATTCCTAGAATTAATAATTTCCATGTTCATACTCTGTGCACACCACATTAGTGCCTCTAGTGCCATTTTGGTCCCAGGGGTTCTGGGAAGTCTGAGTTAGAAAGATGGGATGACCCAGAAAGCCTGCAGTAAGCCCCTGGAAGTAGACCCAGGGTCCTTCACTCCCAGCTCTGTCTCTACCTCCCAGGGCTCTATCTCCCTTGCTTATAAAGCAAAGGGGTTACCCAAATGATCTCTAACTCTCCCCTGAACTTCTGTGGATCATTTTGCTTATGTCTTTCTTATCTAAAGTAAAGATGATGATCAAGACTCTCCTTCATTAATCAAAGTATGGGCTCATTTTGGGCAGGTGGAAACACAGCCAGTCAGTCATTCATTTACTACATTTGGGGATGAACTAAGCTCAGCAGGAGCCTCACGTATAACTCTTCTTCTCCTTTCCCTGCTGTATCCACCATTGAGACTGAAAGAGGCCATGGAGGTAGCTTTCACGCACCTGAGCAAACTGAGACCCAAAGATGGGAGTGTGTTACATAACATCACATGGCTAGTAAGTGGCTGGATTGAATCCAAGTTTCCAGACTCCAAATCTAACATCTGTTTACAAAGCCAAAGTAGTACAAAAAGAGATTGTGGGGTGTTCTCAGGACTACCAAAATGTGACAAATCTGTGGACTTATGGGATCCTAGGAAACATTTCTGGGAATGATGTGCTTCCTCGTCCCAGTGACTCATCATGGGCATGGCTTTCTACTCACTGGAGGAGAGGAGGCAAGGATGAAAGGGGATTATTGGCCCCAAGGTGTGTGCTGCTGGCCTGGGCAAGTGTCCATGCCCTTAGCCCCTTGGAGCTCTGACAGAAGTCTGGCCATTGTTGAGAGCACATTTCCAGACTGCCAGCCTCCTTTTTCCATAGGGCTATGGGACCTTTAAATGGTAGCCTTTCATGTCTCATTGCCAGGTGGCAGATCTCAGAGATAAGAGAAAAAAGACACTATGAGGAGCTTCCCTTCTGTCCCTGTGACTGTTCTCAGGGCTTCCCCTTCCAGCTTTGGATGTTCCAGATGAAAAGCTGGGGAGCTAGAAAGCACGCTGGCTCCATCCATCAGCACTGCATTGCTTGGCCATCTCACCCACACCTCAGAGTAGGAATAGGTCCAACTACCTGACTCTGGGTTCTGCAGTGGTCAGAACCAGGGCAGGTCCATGTTCCGCCTGGGCTGGGGGATGTCTGCATTGCATCAGACACTGGACAGTGGCTTGATTTCTTTCATCCTCCTCAGTGACTTTGCAGCTGCTAGACAGAGCAATGTATGAACATTGATAGACTTTCTGCTTATGGACACTAATAGACTTAGAGCATTATTCCCCAAAGATTTATCTCAGATCACTTTGGTTATTCTCTGTCTGTTCTGAACAGTCACCAAACAATGGTTGAGCACCTACTAGGTGCCTGTGAAACAGACCCAGGCAGTACCAATTGTTTTAGTTGAACACAAAGGAGAGAGTGGATAATTTTGCTTTGGTGTACTAGCAAGAGCTTTCCAGGGCTAATGATTTTTTTTTTTTGCTAAGCTTTGATGTTTCCCAAGGAATTCTTGATGTAAAAAATGGAAAAGCATTTCCAGATAGAGGGAACAGCCTGAATAAAGGCATGAGCTTATTCAGAGGAGGGGTCTTGTATATTATGTAAGGGATCTTAGGCTTTATTCTTTAGTGATAGGGAGCCAGGGAAGGATTTTAAGTGAGAGAGTTAGAAAGGATGGCTCTGTTTCAGTCGTTTTGGTGGTTGTTATAGACTAAATGTTCGTGTCCTCCTCAAATTCATATGTTAAAATCTAATCCCAAGTGTGAGGATATTTGGAGGTGGGGCCTTTGGGAAACGATTAGGTAATTTCAAGAATACGATTAGTGTCCTTATAAAAGAGACTCTGGAAAGTTCTCACCCTTTCAGCCATGAGCAGACAGAGTGAGAAGACAGCCGTCTATGAACCAGGAAGTTAGTTCTCACTAGGACGTGACCATATGGACACCTTGATCTTAGACTTTCAGCCTCCAGAACAGTGAGAAATAAATTTCTATTGTTTATAAGCCACACAGTCTATGGTTATAGCAGCCTGCATTGACTAAGACAGTGGCCGTGTTGGCAGTAGATTGTAGAGAAGAGACCAGAGGGAGAGGATCACTCCTGCATCTGTAACACTTTCCTGGATGATCTGTGATGATTATTTTTTAATATGACTCTTTGAAGAAGTTAGGGTTACCTCTTTGGAATGAATCAACCAACCAACCACCCAACCACCCAACCACCCACCCACCCACCAATCAACTAACCAATCCACCACTCCAACTTCATAGAGATTCTAGATAGCCAAGATTTTACTCTAATCGGGCTTGTTAGAGGCTGTAAGGATTAAATACGAAACTTCAAATTGCCTCTGGGATTCCTTGGCTAAACTGAATGTGGGCTGTGGCCAGATGTGGAAACTTCCTGAAGTTCTTTGGAAATAACAGGCAAATACATTGATTTATTACTTTCTCTTTGCTATAAAAAAAGGATCAGTTGAAAGAGCTTTGGGTTCAGAGAGTGTGGATCACGAATTTAAATCCCGTCTCTGCTACTCACTAGCTACGTACCGCAGGTCGGTTCCTTTGTCTTTCTGACCGGCAGTTTATCTAACTACAAAATGGAGATGATAACATCTAACACAGAGGATGAAGAGACAGGTGTGTGTAAGGTACTTACTGCCGGATTGAGTGAGAGCTCTCTAACATGGACCATGTCTGTTGATAGGAAGCAGGAATTCTACCAGGGTGACTTCTCAGTGCGGGCCATCTCCTGGGAATATCTTTAGGCCTGGCCTTCCAGGCCCACTTGCCAGTCACTTATTCCTTCACTACATGTGACAGAACATCCATGACAAGCTAGGTGCAGAAAGAAGAGCTGGGACAACACGGTGTGTAAGAGCCAGCAGCCGCCCTCAGAGAACTCACAGATTTGTGCCAGCAGCAGGATGAGCTTTCTCCCTTAATTCTGTCCCTCCCTGGTTGGTTATTAGCACTCCTTTTTCCTCCTCAGTGGGACCTGCTTAAGTGGGAACTGCTACTGCTAGGGGCAGCATCCCTGTGGGCATCCTGGTGGCAGGGGATTCAGAATCAGCCAGGAGACACACAGCTGATCATCTGTGGACCCAGGAGAATTCAGCTGCTGAGTTCCTAGTCTCTCCAATTATTGATTCCCTGTCCCTCTTCTTTTTGTGGCCTGGATATTTTTTAAAAAATCAAAGTATAATCGGCATATAACATTATATTAGTTTCAGGTGTGCAACGCAACGATTTGACATTTATATACATTGTGAAATGATCACCACTATTAGTCTAGTTAACATCAGTCACCAGCATAGTTACACATTTTTTTTTTTTTTGAGATGAGAACTTTTTTTTTTTAAAACGCCTACTGCACCTGGTTTTCCTAGGTGGTCTCCCATCCAAGTACTAACCAGGCCCGACCCTGCTTAGCTTCCGAGATCAGGCGAGATCAGGCGTGTTCAGGGTGGCATGGCCATAGATGTGATGAGAACTTTTAAGACCTGTTCTGAGCAACTTTCAAATATGCAACGCAGTATAACTATAGTTTCCATGCTGTACATTACATCCTCATGACTTATCTATTTTAAAACTGGAAATTAGTACCTTTCTGACCCTCTTTCACCCATTTCACCCACCCTCCGCCCTCCACCCGCACCTCTGGCAACCACCAATCGGTCCTCTGCATCTATGAGTTTGGTTTGTTTGTTTAGATTCCACATATAAGTGAGATCATACAGTATTTGTCTTCCTCTGTCTGACTTACTTCACTTAGCGTGATGTCTTCAAGGTCCATCCATGTTGTGCAAATGGAAAGATTTTCTTCTTTGTTATGTCCGAATAACAGTACATTCTATATAACATACACCTCACTTCCTTTATCCCTTTCATTTGCTGATGGACTTTCAGGTTGTTTCTATATTTTGGCTACTGTAAATAATGCTGCAATGAACATAGCAGTGCATATATCTTAATTTTCTTTGGATGAATACCCAGAAGTGGAATTGTTGAAATATTCAGTAGTTCTATTTTTTAATGTAAAAAAAATAATATGCATAGTTAACTAAACTTCTAAAAAAAAATCTGCCTGTTCATCCATCCATCCATTATAATAATGGCTAATTGTGTGTGAAGGTTTCCCATGTGCCAGGTACTGTGCTGAGTATTTCAGAGTTGAGTTTTCGCAGTAACACTGAGAGGGAGATGCCACTATTACTTCTGTTTTTAAGACAAGAAAATGAAATATGCAGAGGTTAAGTAACGTGTCCAAGGAAGGAGCCAGCCAGGAACCCCTGCAGCTTGGCACCAGAGCCCATGCCCTGAACCACTGGTAGCCATGCTGCTTCTCTGCTTTTGGGTGGCACAGGGAGATGCCTGTAGTGACTTGCCTCACGTACTGATGCTGGCTGTTTCTGAGTGCTAGGTTTGAGGTGATTTTTGACTGTCTTCTTTAAAGTCTTCGGAGTGTTTTAATTTTTAAATGATGTGCATGTCTCCTTTTTATAATAATGAAATTAAAAAGCTAGTTGCGTATCATTCTCAGAGCATACGATTTGCAGGAGGCTAAACAGGAAGCAGGGATTTTTTTTTTTTTTCCTGGCCAGGCAAAAGAAAGAGCTTTGAGAGTCAGTGAGAGGAAGCAACTTTGATCTTGATCATCATTTTCAGGTGCTCCTTGGAGGCTGATTGGCAGTTGGGTCTTCTTAATGCCTACCAGGGACACTCCACTGTCCCATGCTCTCTCTGCCACCAGATGGCAATAGAAGCACATTGATGGACCAGCCTGCAGCCTCTGCATAAAGAACATTTGAGTGTCTGTCTCCAAACTACAGAGAACCCGCTCCATGCACAGTGGGAGGAAGGGGCTTTGAGAGAGAGACCCCAAACCTGATATCCCCTGCTGACCCAAACCTCAGGCAGCCGGGCAGTCATATTCAGATGCTTCCATTCAGTAACCCAGAACAGGGCTCTCCCCAGAACAGGGCTGCATTATCCAATTTGCTCTGATGAAAAAGATACAGAGACAAAAAATCATAGAGGAGATTTCCAGGCATGGAATGAGTGCCAGGGAGCCTGGAGACTGGGTTATTTGTAAGATGTAGGGTTATTTATCCTGTGACTTGTGTAGATTCTTTTTTGCCCCATGGTCTTTCATGTGTAGAGGCTACAAGGCAAGTCCCAGAACAGAAAGCTGGCAGCTTTCATTGGGGGCTTTCCAGGTGAGTTTGACTGAGTAGGAAAGCTTCAATGGAGGCCCAGCTTTTAGACCAGGGAGGAGGACTGTCAAGAACAAGATTAGGCTCTGGGCCCTGTGGTGAAACTAGGGATGTGTACAGGTGACTGGGGCGGGAAACTTAGAGTGGGAGTGGGGCAGAACATTTCTACCTCCTGAAATGCCCAACAGGGACTGGATTCAGGTGTGAGAAGTTGGGGCAGGATTCCTGTATCAGTTAAAGCAAGGTGTTAGTACAGATGCAACTTCAGATCTCAGTGGCTCAATGTTCAAAATGGGTGATCTTGACCAGTGAGTAGGTAGCTCTTCTCCAAGTGATAACTCGGGGACTCAGGCTCCTTCCTCGTGGCTTCGTCATTTTCAATATGTGGTTTCTAAGGACTCATAGAAGAAAGGGAAAGCTCATGGGAAAGCATTTGTGGGAGGCTTTATGGGCCTGGCCTAATGGTATGAGACATTGTTTCCACCTCCATCCCATTGGCTAGAAATGAGTTGCACAGCCATACCTAACTACAAAGGAGGCTGGGCAGTGCAGTCTAGCGTGTGCCCAGGAGGACAAGGTAATGGGTATAACTAGCCAGTCTCTGTCTCAAGACTTATTATTGGAGTAGTTAGACTATAGCGTTTATTTCCAAGACATAATCAGATTTGTACGCATAGATACTCATGCATGAAGATGTTCATTGCTCTATTATTATGAAAGTAAATATTTAGAATCAATTTAAATATTTAGCAATAAGGGATTAAAATATTTGTGGTCTATTCACACAAAGGAATTCTATGCTGTCGCTAAAAATTGTGCTATAGAAGGATGTGTTTTGGCCCACAGTCCTTGCTGTGCTTTATTAAGAGGCAAACCCAGGAAGGCCCAGGTTTTATGTAAGTCAAGAATGAAAAACAACCAGATATGTGCTTTCATTTCGATGTTCTACTGCTACAGTCACACACAAAATATTTACTTTAAATATAACTCTTTAAATTATTCTCTGTGCATTTTTAGAAACTTGTCTCCTCAAAAGCAAAATTTAGAATTGAATTATACCATAGACTTTGTAGGAGACAATTTCATTAGCTCCCTGGTTCAATGCCTGACCCCCACCCTGAACTGTAAGCTTCACAGGGCAGACACTGTGTCAGGTCTGTTTATTGCTCTATACACAGTGCGGGGCCGATAGTAGGTATTTGGTAAATATTTATTGACCAAAGTTGAATTACATGGGGTGATGTCAAATGAGAAAACAACTCAAGTGAAAAAAAGCAAGAGAAAAATCTGAATATTCTATATAATACCAGCTATGTAAAAAGAAGTTCAGAGAGGCATATAAAATCACTGCAAGAGAACATATCAGCGTAATTGCATTGTGTCATGTTCTTTCACATGGAATTTTCTCTATTTTCCATTTTTTTTTTTTACAGTGACTCATTTGTATAATCATTCACATCTATCCTTTGCGTAGTCAAGATGAAAAGAAACAGTTATTCTGAGACAAGGCTTCTGTGGGGACAAAACTACAGCTCTGAGTCTGTACACAATACCTCCTGGCAGTGACGGGTGAGGTGTGCAGATGCGCTAAAATCATCTGGGGGTTGGGACTGAGCCCAGCCTGAATGTGAGGAGCTGGGGAGCACGGAGACAGGGCACTGGGAGGGCAACTGACACTTTTCTCTTGGTTTTTCCTCCCGAGATCTTCTTGAGGGTCCCTCATCTGTGCTAAGAGTAGCATGGGGTTAGTCTCCAGGGAGAGGTGTGGGGTAGGGGGCGATGTCTCCCAGTTTGGGCAGTTGGTTCCATATCCCTTCTGGAAGCTTCCCCACCCTCCCAGGGATATCGGATAAAATACGGGATTCCAATTTCAATTTTGGATAAACAATGAATTATTTTTTAAGTATAAATATTTGCCAGATATTTCACCCTTCACATAACTCTACCAAGCTCAGGATCCTTGTTTTGGTGAAATGGCCTTTTTCTTAATAAGAAGTGAGAAACTCATATAAGCCCCCATCATAGTCGGACCCAAAGCCCAGTAAAATTAGTCTGCAGACTCCCTTCGTCCACCTCTTCTCCCTCTTCTCAACCCTGGCCTTCCTCCTGCATCCAGCAGCAGTGTCAACCCAGGGTGGCATTGCCAGCCTCGGGCTATGCTGCTTCAGAGTGTTTTCCCTCCTGGGGCAAACTCGATCCTATTGACTCTTCTAGATGTCTTTTCTGGGGTTTCCCCCTTTTCTTCTGGCGACTCTGCCCCTTTCTGGGTTGCCAGCTTCCAGGTGTCTCTTTCCCCAGGTCCACAACAAAGTTGCAAGGCTCCCAGCTTCTCCCTGAGACTTTTCTCCCCGAAAGCAGTGCGCTGCCTTTTTGAGGTTTTCCCAAGACTGCCTACATTTTTAGTGGAACAGACCTAGATAAAAATGGCAAGCATTTTCACTGTAATACATTTCCTAGACATTTGAAAACATTTACAAAAGCCATCCTGTGGTGTGCTGGCACTGAGTGGGGCAGAGTAAAGGAGCGGGGGAGATGAGAGGGTCTGTGGAGGGGAGAGAAGCAAGAAAAGGCCCTTCCAGTCTGAGAAGCCAGGGGTAGTGAGGCAGGCTGGGCCCAAGTGCTGGACCCCGTCAAGAAGCAAAGGAAGTGCTTGAATCCATGACAAGGAGAGAGAAGCAGAGAATAGGATAATCTCGCCAGCAGGCGAGACAAATGGGTTCAGAGCAGAGCACGGGAGGGTCTGACTTGATTCCAGCAGTCGATGCCTTTGAAAGGGCCAGCTGTGAGCCCACCTGCCGGAGCTGCCAGGTACCGGTGTGATGGGGAGCAAGGCCCGCCTCTTGCAGGCCCCCCCGTCTTAACACTTGTTAAATAAGAACCAAATCGTTCTTTTGGGTTGCTTGTTGGTTTTGAAAAGCACATCTTCACAGAAGAATTGTGAATAAATCATCCATGAATATGGAATTTTCCATTTTTCAAAACAGTGGGTTGACCCAAGTGAAATTGCCAATCCTTTTCTACTTGGGACCTACAAAAACAGCAAGTTATAGGCCACGATCACAAAACTGCACATGTGCTCATGAACACACACTGTTGGACACAGATAGACTGGTTACTGAGGTTGGCAAGTGGGCTCAGAAAATCCAGCTCTGCCACAGACAACTGCTGTGGCTGACATGGTGACAGAAGGTCTCCTGGAGTTTTTCTTGGAATTGTAAATTGAATTAAACAAGTTTGCACAATCTCCTCTGCTTACTTGGCTCCTTTAAAGAAACCGCTTTGCTTCTGGTTTCTCCAAAAGACCCCCCAGCCTTGGTGGAACGTGCCCCCAGTCTACCCCAGGGCAGAGTCCTGCTGGGGTCAATTCTTTGCTGCAAAGCCCATGATAATTTTGGAAATGTCAGCCACGCCCTAAATTATTGTGTGTATTATTACTGTCAAATATTAGCTGTAACTGTCCCGGGGGCACCTAGACCTTCTGGTTGTCAAAAGACTTCCTGGATTTGGTGCTTTTTAGCCATTGTCATGTGCCTGTGACTGTGATCTCCTGAGGTGTCCATGAGTGAGTAGGAAAACAGAAAGAGACTAGATGTCCCTCAGAATGTGGGCAGGATGTGGAAATCCCACCCAGGACCATAAAGCAGGGTCAGGGACCATGCCAGTTAAAATAGCAGGAGACGCAAAGTTTCAATGAGGCTGATTAGAGAATGATATGGAAAAGTCCAGAAACCAGAGTAGGAGTGTTTGGTCTATGAGTATTCATGTGGAGCACAGTAGTAATGGGGTGACATCTTCTTTAATTGTCCTGCCATAGTCCCTTCATTTGCCAGCTGCGTGAACTTAGGCAAGTTACTCAGCTCCTCTAAGCTTCAGTTTCCTCATCTTAAAATGGAGAAAATGACTCCTACCTCATAGGGTAGCAGTGAGCATCTGATGAAGAAAGACAAGTGGAAGCATGTTCTAAACTGTGAAAGCTGTATGTAAACGTCACGCGTGATGAACAGTGAGAACTCCCTTCTTGGAGGACAGTTAAGGGAGGGAAGAGGCAGTTTCTCTGAGACTTTGAGAATCACACCATCAGAGAGTGATCCCAGCAACCTAGGGAGGAAGAAAGGACTGCAATTCTGGGTGGGTGGACAAGAAGGGAGCAGGGTTGCTAAGGAACCAGTCTGAGTCCTGCTGGGATGAAGGATGTGCTGCAGGGTACCAAATGTTCATGATCAATTCAGGCTCTTCTGAGCTGTCAGTGACCGAGGTCCCCCTGCACGACTAGGACTGCTGTGTGGCTTCAGCCTGATATTCTCTCAAGGCTCAGGCAACACAGAGACCTTAGGAGTATCTTCCTTATAGACTATTTTCCCAGGGTTTAGAGACAGTAGTGTTTCCCAAGCATCGATAGCCATAAAACATTTTGGAAATCATAGTGCAGCAATATTCAGCAACTGCAGTTTGAGCATAAATATTCAATAGTCAACATTGAAGCCTAGAATGTACCTGTATATTATAGGACAAGGTTCCTTATAAAACCTGTGATCTTCTAATAGATGCTCCAGCTATGAGCTTCCATGATACCAGGCACTTCCCTTGTCCCAGGATAAGATCCTCCTTTCAAGGAAAGAATCTTAAATAAAAGTGATGGAATACAACTCAGGGTAATTTAAGCCAAAATAAAAAAATAAAAATAAATAATTTCTTGGCTCAACTACTGGAAACATCAATGGGGCAGCTAATTTTAGGGATCTGGGTCCCCCCCACCCCTGGAAGTTTCTTGGAGCAGTTATCTCCACTGATGGGCAGGATGGCCACCAGCATCCCATATTTGGATCCTACTGCTTAGCAACACCAGTGGAAAGACAGGGTTTTTCAGGATAGCAATGGTATAAAAGTTCCCGGGAGATTCTGATTGAGTTACATTTGGTCATGTGTCCAGTCCTGAACCAGTCGTTGTGGCCAGGGGTATCCTGATTGACCTCTTGGGAGGAGTGGGTAGAATCAGCCTCCTATCTATGTCACAGAGAATGCACTCCCTGTTGCAAAGGAGAGTTCTATTGCAAGAAGAAAGGGAGAAGTGGGTGCTCGAAGACAAAAACAGTTGGGTGCTCTCTGCAGTACTTCAATGTTACAGCTTGGTAATTGTCCTCTCTAAGCTCTTTGAGGCAGGAACTCTGTCTTGCTCACATAGTATCCTCAGCATAGTACTGGGCACATAGTCAATGCTTAATATTTATTTGTCAAGTTAATGAATAAATTAACTAATAAATAAGGTACTTCAGCAAGTTAGTAAATTATGCATCTTTAATGGGACTTCCTGGTATTCATAGGTATAATATATTCTTTCCTTTTTAAAAAAAATTGAGGTGAAATTTATATAACATGAAATTAACCACCTAAAAAATACAATTCGATGAAGTCTAGTACATTCACAATGTTGTGCAACCAGCATTTATATCAAGTTCTAAAACATTTTCATCACCCCAAAAGAAAACCCCATACTTATTAAGGCAGTCACTCTCCATTAACCCTTTCCCCCAGTCCCTGCCAATCATCAATCTGCTTTCTGTCTCTATGGTTTTACTTATTCTGTATATTTCATATAACACATTGTTTTTTAATGCAAACAACTAAACGTATTTGTGAGGTATTTTTCTTATATTTACCAAATAAACTGAAGAAAAAAAATACTTCTAATATTTGGTCATGAAAAACACCAGCTTGAGTTAGCTTAACAGAAACAAGGGCGATTACTGGTCTACCTGAGTTCCCTCTGGAAGTCAAGCCCAGTCAAGGGTCTGGTGCCTAGATTTGAAGACTTGCCAATCTGTCTTTAAAAAACTCTCCACCCATTGGATGCTTCTTTCTCTGCTCAGATGGTTTTCTCTGCTTTTAGAGCCCATAGCAGAGAATGCCATCTCCCCAAAGGACAAG
This sequence comes from Pteropus alecto, assembly GCF_000325575.1. NCBI lineage: Eukaryota > Metazoa > Chordata > Mammalia > Chiroptera > Pteropodidae > Pteropus > Pteropus alecto. The sequence goes on from NW_006443570.1 coordinate 6,280,839, forward strand.
TTAATATCTCTTCTGTTCTCGCCACATTCAGAGGCATTCTGGGTCCACTTCCTAATTTCTGGGAGAGGGAATCGACTGGTCCAGCTTGGACCGGGTGCCTATCCCTGGTCCCATCTATTACTGAGGGGCTTGGGGTAGGGCTATTCCATAAGCTGACAAAAAAGCTCTAGGGAGGGGAGAGGGTGACATGGATACAAGCCAGCTGGGAGAGGACCAGGAGCCGCCCCAAGGCCAAGGCTTCTCATCTGGAGACCAGCCTGTTGCTCACAAGCCAGAGGGCTGCCCTACCTTCCCGGAGCATGGCTGTAATTGATTTTGCTTTAGAGGATTTCATGACCCTTCTTGAGATAATAAAAAAGACTAACATAAAATTCTTCCAAACAAAATCAATTGCTTTCCTTTTCCCACCAGCATACGGAGGCAGTCTGCCGTTCCTCTGAGTGAGCAGACTCCTGAAGCGTGGAGCCCAGGGCCCAGGAGAGGCAGGCTGCCTGGTCTGGAGGGTGTTTGTGCCAGTATGAGGCAGGTTCCAGGTGGCAGTCTGAGTTACATGGGTCTGAGTCGCATGCTCCTCCCAAAACTTTGCCCTATTTCTTGGCCCAAGCATTTTCTACTTCTCCTAACAGAAGTCTTTCTTTTTTTTTCCTTTTACTTGTGAATGTTTTTATTGGGATATAAGGGATGGGTTGGCAAATGTCACTGTGCGTGGTTATGTCTCACAAGGGCACTGTCCATTCTAATCTCCCTGGGATGGCTTCTGGAGCTTTTTCCTTTCCTTAGAGCTGTCGCTCTTGCTGCCAACAGCTTTTTCAGGTCCACTGCTGAGCAGCTCCTCCTTAAAAGAGAATTTCCTTTTTTTCTGACAGAAGTCTTTGAAGCTGGCTGGCTTCCTGGTGCCAGAGGAGGCAAGGGTGTGCACTTGGGGGCTCAGGTGAAAGGGGATTCTGGGAAGACTTGGATGGCCCTTGGGGAAGGTTAATTACTTTGTTACACCATTTATACATGGTCACCCAATTAGGGAGTGGTGGTGTCAGGCTTTGACTTTGCCTATACCCATGCAAACTCAAATTCCCCAGCGGTTTTTGAACTATGCTCTATGGAACTTTAGAGTGTAGAGACTTCAGGGATTCTGCTAATGTCTGATCATCACTATTGTAGGAGCTGGAGATATGGCAGTGGTATTATTACATAATGCCCCCATGGCACGTCTTATACCAACTGGTGGAATGTGAATCCACATCCACCTTTGGCCCAGTGTATCTTAGGTTACTCCCAAATACAAACACCCAGAAATGTCCATAAACATCACACTGAGGAAAAGCCTCTAGACCTCTTTGACTGTGTAGGGTTCTGCTTCTCCCTTTCCTGGGGTTTGGTGATCTATTGAAGGGCATTCGTTCAAATGTGCTGCTCTAATTTCCTTAGCTAGGCAGTGTGGGACGACAGTGGAGTGCTAGCAGGATGCTTGTCTTTGCAAAGTGCAAGTGTAATTAATGTGGCAAGAGGGGGTGCAATTTGGATTTCATCACTTGGTAGCTTTGCCTCTTGAGAATACCTTGTGGTTTGGGAAATGACCCTTTAGGCTCATTGTAGCATTTTTTTTCTTTGAATAAATGACCAACATCCATCATGTATTACATCCCTTGCAACATTTCAGCCTGTCACTAATGACCTTATTGGAAAGAACATTTGATTTAAGATTCAAACCTTTCACGACAACCTCTCTTAGCTTGGATACATACATTTGAAATGAAATTAATATGCTCTTAGCCTGCGGTCAAGTAGTAAAACCATGACTTTTCCAGATTTAAGAATCAGCAATCTCCTTTTTTCCCCTCCTCTTCAATTCTTTCAAACAAATGTGCTTAAATCAACCCCCACTTGGTCTTGGAAATAGAGTTAGATGACTTCATCCATTTCTGACCAGCTGATAGTATAGTCTCTGAGGTGTCAAAAGAATTATTATCTTATTTTAGGAGCCAGGGTTGGAACAGCAAGTGTCTGTTATTCTCTCTGATAGCTGTACATCAGTTTCTAAACTGATGGTCCCCGTGGCTGAGGAAATGATTTAAGTCTGGAGAAAAGACAATGAATACTGTAGTGGCATCTGACAGCTTCTGTACAGCTGAAGATATGTTGTTGCTTCTATCAGAACCTTTACTTTAATACACATGTACCTGCAACATCTTACTCCAAACATTTTTAACCTGTGATAGGAAAGATGTGGCTCTGACCTTGGGATCCTTTGCTTAGGATGTTCAAGTATGTGTACTAATTGTTTTTTAACTAGGACAATTTATGGGTGACAAGCCCGCTAATGCAGCATTTCTCTGCTTTTTGGAAATTGCAGCCTCTTCTGAGTTCCTACCAGCTCCTTAAGGAAGTCTCTGGCACCAGAGGGCAGAGAGTGGTGAGGTATCTTCCCTGGAGAAGGAGCTGGGTCCCTTATTAAAATGGGATTGAAATGAGGAAAGTGCCTACACTTATACCACGATGTGCCAGGTGCTGGGCATACTACAGTGAACAAGACAGATGTGGTCCTTGAGCTCGTAGTGGTGACACCAAGTGGGGGTACACAAGCAAATCAACAGACAGTTGCTAGAAAGTTGATAAGCACTGAGAGAGGGAAGCACAGGGACCTGTGGAAATATATAGCAGGGAGAACTCAACAAGTCTAGGGTGCTGGGAAGAGGTGACATTTATACCGAGGCTTGCGGAAAGCATGGAACATAGGCTATGAAGCAGTGCTAGCTTCTGCTCACTCCACCGTGTAGAGATTGTCATGGAGTTCTTATTCCAGCCAACTCCAATTTCCGGGGCTGTGGCCAGAATCACCCCCACCCGCCTACCCCCGCAAACCTTTCTGGTCCTGAGCGGAGACTTGAGGAGTCTTTGGGGTCATGGCCGGGCCTGTGGAATGGCCAGACCTGAGAGAGATGGTCAGGGCCTCACAGCCCCAGGGAGCCCAGCAGGCTGAGCTTGTTCAGTACACGTGTACTCGGGCCAGGTGGTCCTTGGTAATGGTTTTGCTGAGTTAGGCGTGTGGTGCCTCTTCTGTGAAAAGAAGAACGGACCACGCTTTTCAGGGTTAATTAGAAAATGTTTTCCGCTTTCCCTGAATCCTCCCAGAAGCTCCTTCGCAGGCAGGCCGTTGAAGGTCCCCTGGCCTTGTATCCCACTGCCCAGGCAGTCTTCCTGAGAACCCCTCCCAAAGAGGCTCTCTGCCTTGTTGCCTCTTCTCTCCTTCCATTTGGCTTGGGCTCGGCGCCAACTCCCTGCTCCTGTTGATCTGGCGCTCCCCCGGATTTTGTCACATTCTTGTCTTAGAAGCTGACAACAAGAGCCTTACTCTGAATGCAGCCCACTCCCATGCCCAGCTCCTCATGCTGAGCCCCCAGCCCTGTCCTGAGCATGGGGACCTTGCTTTAGAAGCTTGGGACAGGCTCCTGGGGACCTGTCCCGTCCCTCTTAGCACAGGCATGTGGCCCTGAGAAATGCCAATTGGTGGCAAGAGTTCCAGGTGAAAATAAGGCTCTACTGTGAAAACCCAGATACAGCAAGGTTGGAATGTGGGGACTGGGCGCAGGAGTTTGGCCACCAGAGGGAGCAGCTGCTGAGGAATGAGCTGTGAGCAGAAGAAGCTCAGGGCCCCAGAGGGAGGATCCAGGGGAACTGAATGGAATGGCCCCTGCCCTCCTGAGTTCCTTCCAAGATTGGCTGGTGGCCTGGGGCGAAGTGGAGAACAGAACTCTGTGGCAGTGACTGAGGAGATCGCTGGAGCATCAGCCCCATGACCTTTCCCCTCTCGTCGGCCCCTCCCCATCTGTTCCCCTCTCAGCAACAGTACACCCCTACGTGCTCATGCCGATCACCAGGAGTCTCCTTGACATCCCTCTCTGTCAGCCTCTCACATCAAAACCATCACTCTGTTA
>NW_006443570.1:6284802-6285930 GCF_000325575.1 Pteropus alecto
CCAGCCCCGCTGCCTCCAGCTTAGCCTGGGTAACTGTCATTGTCTCTGCTCCCCTAGACTCCCGCCCATCACAGCCTCCTACAAATCTTTACCTCTTCACTCTGCCCTCCCACTGCATCCTCCACATCACTCTTGGAGAGGTTTTTTAAAAATGGAAGTGTGTTCGTGCCACTTCCATTAAAGCTTTTCTGCTAGTGTCACTTAGAATAAATTAGGCCCTTACAACATGGTCTTTGCTCACCTCTCCAGTCTCGACTCGTGCTCCTTGTTGTCGCTTATGCCCTGGGCTGCAGATTTCCTGGCCTTCCGTCAGACTTTTAATTTCTGGCTGTTCTTTTTATTTTATTTTTTGTCCTGAGAGGCCTCATCCATCGAAATTAAGGGCCATAATTATACTCTCTCACACCACCCTACCTATTTCCTTCATTGCACTCACCATAATTTGTAATAATATACTAATTGCAGTGATGCGTTCCTGTCTCGCCTACTTGCCTGGACACTCTGTGAGGGTAGAGACTAGGAATGTTATGTTCAATATCCTTGAACAGAGCCTGGTGCACAGTAGATGTCAATATTTTTTGAATGACAGACTACCTTAAGGAAAGACACCCTACCATCTAATATAGTAGCCACCGGCCACATGTGGCTATTTAAATTTAAATTAATTAAAGTGAAATAAAAAATTCAGTTCCTCAGATACACTGGCCACATTTCAAGTGCTCAGTAGCCACCCATGGCTAATGGCCACTGCATTGGACAGTGCAGAATATTTCTACCATGGCAAAAAAAAGTTCTCTTGAACAAGGCTGTTAGCAAGTATGAATATCAGTCTATTCATTCAGGCGGTTAAGAAATGTAATTTGACTTTTCTGTGATTGAATTTAATTTTTATTTCAAGCCCCTATTCTGCTGGTTCAGGGATACTTAGTAGTCTGCTTGGGGTCCCTTTCTCTTTTCCAGTGGTGGGGCAAATTCTAGGAGTCTTATGTAATGCCAAGCTGTCAGGCGGGATTTGATGCTATCCGCGCTGTCATTACGAAGGTGTTCTCTTTCTCATCTGGGCATCAGTCCATGAAGGACAGATAGTGCCGAAAGTCTTATAATGAAAAAGAACATCTTAGCTCCCCT
>NW_006443570.1:6285960-6330683 GCF_000325575.1 Pteropus alecto
TCCCCTTCCATTTTAAAAGAACTATTTCTCCAGGTTCATAAATAATAGTGTCTATGGCTCTCTTTTGATCAGTCCACTTTAGACATTCTCTACTTAATTCCTGTTATGGTAGACGAGAGTATTTTTGCTTTTGTTCATCCCTTCAACTCTCCCTTTCTTTCACTTTAGTTATATTACTGTTTTCGACAATACAAAGTGTTTCATTATTATAACTCTGCTATTATTGTTCGTTATTGAATGCACTACGATCCAATGTCCTTTCTTGAACAACTCTTTAAAAAATCAATAATCATGCCTTTTTATTTTTTTCTTATTTTCTTTGCATTTCTGGCTAAACCTCCTCACATCTTCCGATAATTCTCTGAAACGGTTTTTAGTACAAATTTGCACACAGTCAAACCTTTTTTTCCCCCCGGAAGCATTCCTCTTGGAGTCCCCCGTCCTCCTTTTCCAACTTATCTTGGCCTGCTGAATGGCTGTTATCCTGGGGTTCCCCTTACTTCTCGTCTGTGTTGAAAACTCTGTTTCCTCAACCCCATAGATCTGTTTCTCATGATTTAGTTCTTCATGTTGGCTGAGAAAAGCTTCCGGCAGTTTCTTAAGACTGGAGTGTAAGGAGATAAACTTTTTGAGTCCATGAATGTCTGAAAGTATCTTTATTCTAGCCTCACACTTGATTGACGGTTTGGCCAGGGCAAGAACTTCAGGCTGAAAATAATTTTCAGTCAGAATGTTAAGCTGTGCCTTCATTATCTTGTAGCTTCCAGTATTGCTGCTGAGAAGTCCTAAAGAGCTCATAGAGCTGGTGATGAGAGAGAGAAAGAGAGAGAGAGAGAGAGAGATAGAGCTCACAGAGCTGGTGATGAGAGAGAGAGTGAGAGAGAGAGAGAGAGAGAGCGTGACAGACAGACAGACAGACAGACAGACAGACAAAGATAGGAAGGGAGAGAGGGAGAGAGGGAGGGAAATGCTGAGACACAGATGGAAGCTTCAGTGTCTTTTATAACCTAATCTTGGAAATGACTTACCATTGCTCCTGCCATGTTCTATTGGCCACACAGGCTGACCCTAGTGCAGTGTGGGAGGAAATGGAGCAAATGTGTGAATAGCAGGAGAAGGAGGTCAATGAAGGCCATCTTAGATCATGCTGCCACAGGTCTATGTGTTCTTTATTTACATTTTCTAAAAGTTCCCCTTTTAGTGCCCCAGCTTTGAAGGTATCTGTTGCCTCAAATCCTTTTTTGCCTTTCTGAGGGTCTGAGGGGATGAATGGTTTCCTTCTCATAATCTCTTTCTCTGGGAGTTCAGCCTTGACCTTTCTCTACTGTGTCATTTTTCATTCCCCCATCTTTCTCCATTTCTTTATGTCATAGTTTGCTTTTACAGATCATTTATGGCCTCATTAATATGGCACTTCTGTGTAGCTTCCTCTCCTTGTTATTTTGGGATGATTTTTGAGAAGGAAAGGAGATAGAGTTTTGCTTTACCATTTAGGAATCAGAGGTTTTTCTAGGAAATCTCCACGTAGTCAGGCCAGTGTTGCTCTTCTTCATGTATCTTCTGTGCCCTAAACCCACTCAAGACTTAAGATTTTCAGTTCAAAAGCCAAGAATCGATTTCCTTATTCTTTGTATTTTTCTAAGATGGTTAGCATAGAATGAATGCTCAGATTTGTGGACAGAGAAGGACAAAGGGTAAAGGAAATGTATGGAGGTAGGGCACCCTGGTAATTTACAAAAGTATTATTTGGCTATAGTAGTTAAGGATTAGAAAAATTAAAGATCAGGAACACTGGACACATCAGGGAGGAATTGGGCACTTAGTTATGAGGTGTGCTTTCAAATTTAAAAAGGCAACCGCAAGAAAACTCCAACCTGAATGCTAGACACCAAAAGGAAGAGACCTTGACAAGTTAACTCGAGGAATACCTAGATACCTTGGCACACCAGCATTTGATGACTCAGGCAAAATCTAGCTAAAGAGATCATCTAGCCAGTCCTCTCACTTAACAAATGGGGACGTTGAGGTCAGGGAAGGAAAGAGACTTGGCCAAGGTCACTGAGTCAGTTAAGAGCAGAGATGGAATCTAAACTTCAGTTTTAATTTTGGTGCATTTATCATTGCACCATGAAACCTTCTCCGTTTTTATGACATACCCCCTTTTTTATAATTTGAGTGATGGTTTTGACAATATCTATCTACCTCTTTATTTCTGAAGAGCAAGAACATAATTTTTACTGATATCCAGATGGTCTTTTCTCTGCAGTCAGTCTGGATAATGGCACTTCTGTGCAGGGAATAAATACAGGAGTTGCAGAAGCGCATTTTAAAGGTAAACAGTCACCTCTTGGCAGGACATCATAGAGCCTTCACCCTATTAGCGTACGATGTAACTCTTCAAGTTGATGTGTGGTCAATGTATTAGTCTGCTCCAGCTGCCATTACAAAATACCACAGACCGGGTGGCTTCAACAACAGAAATTTATTTTCTCATAGTTCTGGAGGCCGGAAGGCTGAGATCAAGTTGTTGGCAGGGTTGATTTCTTCTGAGGCCTCTCCCCTTGACTTTCACACGGCCACCTTCTCCCTGCGTCTGTCTTCACATGGTCTTTCCTCTGTGTGTGTGCCTCCCTGGTGACTCTGCCTATCCAGATTTCCTCTTCTCATAAGAACACCAGTCACATTGGATTAGGGCCCACTCTAAAGGCCTCATTTTAAGTCAATCGCCTCTGCAAAGCCCTATCTTCTAATACAGCCACGTTCTCAGGTACAAAGTGTTAGGGCTTCAACATATGCATTTGGAGGGGCGGGGACATGATTCAGCCCGTGACATCTGCATTTCCTCTCTTAGTGGATGGTGGAGTCCTTTGCAGTACTGAGGCATTTGTGGTTTAGGAAACAGTCTTCCAAAAGTGGTGCTCTCGGGAAACAAAATAGGCCACAGATGAGACAAGGCAGAACCCTGCACCAGTGTCCGTAGTTTGACATGACTGATTTCATGATGAAAATCTGGAGCATGTGATGGGTGTCTAGGGGAAGGGATGGAGCTGGCTAAAAACAATAGTTTATTCTTTTAAGTATACAGGGTGGCACATAGTATGAAGGAAGGGTCCCAGGGACTGGGTCTGTTTCTCTCTCTCTGTCTCTTGGTGTCTCTCTTATCTCTCCCTCTCTCTGCTTGGCTTCATTTAGATTCATTCCCTTTTCCTGTAGAGGGGTGTCCTCCAAGACCTGCAAAGCAAGACAGTATTCCTCGTTAGCTCAAGATCAAAAGACTATCACGGCCCCAGCTTGGGGCACATTTGTAGAGAAATATTTGGTCCTTTTATTGGCCACAGGTTGGATATAATTCAGAAGTGGGGATGAAAGAGTTTGGGGCAACTAAAGATAACATCCAGTATGGAGAGGTAGATTAAGTCTTATGATGTTGCGGGGATAGTGGAAAACACAGTGGTCCTGCTCCAGGCATGCAGAACTGTTGGACAAGAGAAGTATCTTCCAGCATCTATGTAGTGTTAGTCAAAGCTTGTTCTGTGTTTTTTCATGTCATGGTCAGTCAAGTGTGACCCTAAGAGGAGATACAGAAGAGGCTCAGGAAATCAAAGTTTGTTATACTCACAGGTCCTAGGAACAGGAGGCACAAAATGCCACCCAAGGCCACATTGGGAAGCACCAATGTCTGTCAGGAGGCAAAGGGGAAGATCAAGGGGAGAACTAAGGCTCTGGACCTTACTGGAGTTTCCATGGAAAAGGCAAAGCAGCTTAGGATTGGATAGTTTCATAATTTTGGTGGGCTTCAGGCTATAAGGGTGATCCCTAGTTGCCTGGTACCTGGCACTGTGATGATCAAGGCAGAAGAATATTGCCTCCTGGGGTATACATGTCAGATAGAGAGGTATGTCTCTGGATTCATTAGTTTGAATATCAAAGACGTGCTCTCAGCTGAGTCCTCTGCTATCTCTAATAATTGACTAGCCCTAAGAGCGACAGTCTTTCCCCAGCCTAAAAGATTTTTAAGATGCCAAACCATCATAATATACAGAAAAGAAAAATACAAACAATACAGGGTTCAATCAGAGAAGCAGAATCATAGGATTAGACCTTTCTCAGCTGTGCAAGTTAAACAGTCTCTGCTAGGCTGTTATCTTTGTGTTTGAAATCTTATGCTGGAGCTAGCTGTTCTTAGGACAGGATCTCAGGAAGGGAAGATGAATTTAAAGTTGGGGAGAGTCTAGACAAGCTGATGCCCATGAGCATGAGCAAGGGCTCGTGAGGACAGACTAGAACCTGTGTCAGTTCTTACTGCATCCAACTGTGATGCTGTGGGCATCCTGTAGGAGCAGCAGTCCTTCATCACAGAGCTGAATACATGCTGGCCCAGGAGTAGGAGAAGCCGAAGGAGGGCCCAGGAGAAGGTGGGGGGCAGTTGCAGGCACCACATTGGCCCCAGTGCCAATGAGGTAAGTCATCAGATAAGCAACAAGTTGAGCTACAAAAATAGCTTGTGATTCTGTCCCAACCTTCCAACTAGAAAAGCACAGTAAAGCTGCTGCTTCCCTCTGTCTCTATCTTCCATAGGAGCCTCTCTTGTGCTCCTGAGGAAAGAAATTTGGGAAATTGAGTTCAGCCTAAATAAGCTGACACATCGCAGAGGCCCCACATTTTTTCTGGCCGAAGCACCCCATTGAGCTACAAAAATAGTTTGTGACTCTGTCCCAACCTTCCAACTAGAAAAGCACAGTAAAGCTGCTGCTTCCCTCTGTCTCTATCTTCCATAGGAGCCTCTCTTGTGCTCCTGAGGAAAGAAATTTGGGAAATTGAGTTCAGCCTAAATAAGCTGACACATCGCAGAGGCCCCACATTTTTTCTGGCCGAAGCACTGGAGAGGAGGAGTTGCTAAGAATGGTTGTGTGTGTGCACATATGGAGCGGGGCAGTGGCTGTGGAAGAAACATGCTCAGCGCAAAGGAAAGAGCTGGGAAGAACCTTCACAAGGTGGAGGAAACTATTCTGATGGCTGAGCTGTAATAGACTCATTCTTTCTGCTCATCTCCCCACCACCTTTGACATTAGTTCCTGTGAGGATTGTGGGGACCATGAAACCAGCATTCTTTTCTTTTAGTTTTGCTTACTTTCAAAGTCCATGTCCTCCCATGGTGCTAGAGGGCTGGAAGTCCAGAGCCCTAGGCTCAGACTGGAGATATCCAAAGCCTTCGGTGTACACTGAGGAATGGGAAAAAGAAGGTTACACATGCTCACTCACTAGCATCTGGTGATTTTTCAATAGTAAGGCCAGTCAAGGGTCAGCATCCTCTCAGATCTTAATGGTCCCATCTTCAACTGTAATAGTTGTATTGCGGTTGGTCTATTTGGGTTAGTTAGTTTGGGTGCCCAATTTTGAGCATAAGGCTGAGGGTAGGCACTAGTAAGACAGAAAATAAAGAAGACTGAATTTCTGGGAACTGGGTAAAAAACACTTTAGGTGCCAAAGAGCGGCTCATGACAAAGGATTTATGGCTGAGCTGTGGAGTCGATCAGCATCTTTTTAGGGGTTCCGGACTTCAGAATCCTTCTGGATTTTGTCATGCTCAATGGCTCCTAATTTAGAGATCACCAATGCCCACCTTTCTTTGTGTTTAAGGGTAGATGGCCCTCCATCACTCATCCATTTAACAGTTTTCTGAGAGCTGATTATGTCCTCATCTCTGTCGAAGGTCCTGGAAATACTGTTTTGGCCCTTAGGATCACGTGGGCAAGTGGGCAAGTGGGCAAGTGCAGATGAAGTCTGGTGGTCCTGTTCAATGGATATAAAGTGATTATTGGCCTATCTCTTGTTCTCCATTGCCATTTTTAGACTAATACTCATCCATCCTCATGGAAAACTTCTCTGAGGTTATCTTCATCTGACCAATAAGTTAATAAGGCTGTAGAGAGGAAGGGTCACTGTAGCTAGGCCTCGAAGGATGGGCAGTTTTTCCAGCTGAAAAAGAGAAGGGAGAGGCTGAAAGAAGGACATTAGAGCTAGGTCAAATATATTTTTAGAATTTTAGGCTGCTGGATACAGCTCTCGGTTTCCCTTAAGCTCCAGAAAAATGCCCTATTGTCCATCCTTGGGAAGAATATTTATGGTTCTCAGTTTTCTCCAAGTACTTTGTAGAATTAAGTCTCCTAGTAACCCTGTTTCTAGGAAATTTTGTCCTTGAAGGCAACAGAGAAAGAAATCAATGAACTTGTGCTTCAAGGGTCCATTTAGCATTGAGACCAATTTAACGTGGGAAAGGTACAAGGATAAATGTCTGTGTGCAAATTAGAGTTCTTTCCTACAATTGCGTTTGCATAAATGGCTCATGGCCAAAGATTTCCCTCCAGAGAAGGTTGAGTCTTTTTTTTCTTTGCCAGTCCCAGAGGAAGTATAATTGACATGAGGTTTGTGGGCTTCCTCAATAGTTTAACCCACTTACCAAAGCAGACATTAAATTAAAAAAAACCCTACAGTTTCACATTTTCTGAGTTGTATGGTGGTTGATCACCCATAATTTCTGAAACACCCATGCAATATGCAAGAGAAGCCTTTGATTAGATTTAAACGGATGTCTTGAATGGAGTCTGAAATGGGAAAAGAAAGCAGCACTGCCCTTTGATTCTGCAGAAATAAAACCAATTCACCTTGAAAAAACTTATCTCAATTTCTTTCTCTTCTCATATTTGCAAGTTAAATAAGATAAAGTCCCAATCAGCCATTTATTATACAGTTGTCAAGTATGTAGACTTAGACTTGGCTGAGAGTCAGATCTCTTCATGGCCAAGTCGAGTGTCGGGTGTTTTGATTTATAGGGACTTTGTGAGCTGCTTGTGGTGTCATCTTTCCTACTCAGAAAATGTGTCTGTTTTTCTCTCTTCATAATTTAGAACTCTGTCTCTCACATCTACGGGTAGCATATAACTTTTTAGAATGCATAGAATGGCCAAAGATATTAAAATGTATAACATAAGGCAACATAAAGGAATACATAAATTCACAATATCTAAAATCAATGGCTACTCACAAAATTCTAATATTTTATTTTTTTATATTTATTAACTTCCATTTCAATTTTGAGACCCCCATAGAACAATATTTGGTTTCTTTTTGCCACCATAGAGAAGAGTTTTGAAAACTGAGGATCTACTTTTATGGTGGCCAAGCTCCAGTGATAAACAACGTCCTTTCCTAACTCACTCACCTGGGGACTGAGAAGTCAGAGCAGGTAATGTTTGGAGAGAGAAAATGAGATTTTATCAGTTACCCTGTAACCTGCAGAGCATGGTCAGGTGGTCTTTATTGGATGAAAATAAAAATCTCTCTCTCTCTCTCTCTCTCTCTCTCTCTCTCTCTCTCTCTCTTTCTCTCTCTCTCTCCCCCTCCCCACACACATACTTCCTCCCTCCCTTCCCCACCTGCTTTTCCTTCTCTCTTTTGTTGGCTCAAGAATTTTGGCTAAAATAAGAGCAGGAGGGCCTCTATGCTGAGGCCTTGGTAAAGGGAAGCACAAGGAATAAATATATGTATATAGCCGGCTCACTGTACCCAGAACTTGTTCTCTGTATTCGTAACCTGTGACTGCCCTAAAGGGATAGATTAAAATTCAAAGCATGCAGATCCTTGGCTGTTTGATTTCAGACACAGAATTGGAAACAGGCTGATAAACATACGCAGCACGCATCCCTCTCTCATTTTCTCTGTGTTTTGTTATGCTGGCCTCAGCAGAGAGACAGGACCCTGTCACCTCTGGCCTGGAAGGGTCCCCCTTCTACTCCCTGATGGACAGGAGTCCAGTTGTTCCAACTGAGAGTCGCCTAAACTACCTTCATTTCTCCAGTGTGTTCAAGAGAGTTGAGAACTAGAGGGGCCTGGGTGGGAGCAAGCTACCTTTACTTAGTTACCTTTCCATGAGTGGGGACAGTGGGGAAGGCTTACCTGTATAGGAATGTCCCACCTCCCTTTTGGGAGAAGTCATCTGGTCATGAAGCCCACAAGATAAATGAAACTAATGATACTCCCAGGACATGGTGACTCCAGCCCCCATGATGCTGGGGTGTAGCTGAGGTCTTTCATTGATCAGATTCTTTCTCTTTCTCTGCCTGTCTTTTAATTCTTGACTTTTTAAGGTCAAGACTCAACTCCATACGTCCTTAAATGGGTAATTTTTGCATTAATCATTGAAAGCTTAGACAGCAGGGGTTAGATTACTTGTCTTATTGGACAACAATGGTCTTAGGTCTAAGAATATAGAAGGACATTCCTAAAGTCCTGAGATTCGGCACTCATGCATATTTTGATCTTTATGAACCTTTGGAGGAAATAGACAGCTTTAATCTTAGGAGCTGGCAGCATTAGCATCTATGCCCTGTTGGTGTCTTTTACTATACTAGGCTGTTAGCCGTAGGGTGAGGAAGTGAGAATTTGTGATTAGCAATTCATAGAGTTTTTATTCTGAATTATTAGGCAGTTTATTATTCATTATTATTGAGTATTCCAAGCACTAGTAGAACTAATGATTGCTTTTGAATATTAGCAGAGTTTTGTGTCCCTTTCAGAGATGGGTAGTTGTCAAGCATATATGTTTTAGAGTGAGGGTCCAGCCCAAATTGCCTTTTTTGGAAATTGCTCCACCTCTCCCCCAAAAAGCCTAGGTTTATGCTATGTGATCTCAGCCCCTTAAGTACCCACAGCTGATTGAGCCAGAGGTGAACACCCAACTCAGGTAGATTGTTATGGATAGAATGTTTGTGTTCCTCCCCAAATTCATATGTTGAAACTCTACCCCCAATGTGATGGTCCTAGGTGGTAGAGCCTTTGGGAGGTAATTAGGATTGGATGAGGGCATGAGAATGGAGTCTTCATGAATGGGATTAGTGTCCATATAAGAGTTATGTGAGAGTTTGCTTCCTCTCTCTCTTTCTGCCATGGGAGGGTACAGTGAGTAGTTGACAGTCTGCAACCCAGAACTTCTCACCTCCAGAACTGCGAGAAAGAAATTTCTGTTGTTAGAAGCCACTCAGTCTATGGTACTTTGCTACAGCAGTCCAAAGACAGAGATCTATGGTGCATTGAGCTAATCCATTATTTCTATTGATAAATTGAATAAAAGGCTATAGGGACTAGTTGGATGAGATGATATTGGGCAAGGAACAGTCACACAGCATTGGGACCAGAGTTGATGCCAAGGTTAGCCAGACTCATGGGTGAGCTGAAGGTATAAAGGAGAGACTCTAGAGCCTTGCCTGGAAGCTGGTCTTTGAGAGCATGTGCAGAGGGAAGCAGAGATGCAAGAGCGTATGGTCCAGAGAGAGAGCTGTGGCCGTACCCTTGGTCCAGCTTCCTATTCCTGGATGCTCAACCGCTTAGTGTTGTCCCACAATGACTTCATCTAATTTGAGTGCAAGCAAATGATCCCTGACCAGAAGAAAAGCCTCTGCTGGCCAGAGGTGATTCATCACAGGGGCATGAATAGTCAGAATCTCAGCATAAAGATATACATCTTTCAGGTGGGCCAAAGAGTCTGCCTTGGAGCCAGAGTGTACCATTTATGCCAGCCAGGGACTGCTGTGTGATAGTCTCTCTGGGCACAAATGTCTTGTGGGGAGCGGGGAAGAGAAAAGAATGGAAAGATACCCAGGGTCTGTGGGGTCCCAGGAACTGTGTTAGGTGCTTTACATGAATATCTCCTATTGTTCTTTGGTGGTTGTGGTAGGCTGAATAATGTTACCTCTCCCTAAATGCCCACATCCTAATCCTCAGAACCTGTGAATGTAATTTTATATCAAAAAAGGGACTTTAAAGATATGATTAAGTTAAAAGTCTTGAGATGAAGATTATTCTGCATTATCCAGGTGGGCCCAATGTAATCACAGGGTTCTTATAAGAGAAGCAGGAGGATCAGAGTCAAGGAGAAGGCAATGTAATGAAGCAGAGGTTTGAGTGATGTGCTTTGAAGATGGAGGAAGGAGCCACGAGCCAAGGAATACAGGTGGCCACTAAATGCTGAAAGAAACAAAGAAATGGATCCTTTCTTCAGTTTTCAGAAAGAACCAGTCCTGCTGACATCTTGACTTTAGCCCACTGAATTGGAGTTCAGACTTCTGATCTCTATTACTTTATATCTGTGTTGTTTTAAGCCACTGAATTTGTGGCAATTTGTTATAGCACCAATAGAACTCTAATACAGTAGTATTCTCATAATTCTCATTTTTACAAACAAGGAAACTCAGTGAGGTTCAGTAAGTTGCCCAAGTACACACAGCTTGTAAGAGATGGAAAAAACTTTAGTTCGGAGGCTGTCAGACTCAGAGCCTCTGCATTTCTCACTGTCTAATTTTGCTGCCTGAGGAATCTTCTTTCCTAAGCACATCTTTGAACACATCATAGGCTTGATCTGTGCCCAGCAGGTTAATACAGGGCTACTTGGAGTCAGAGGATGGGGAGATGACCTCTCAACATTCTTCCTTTCAACATTGTCAGGAAGCATATTTTTGCCAACTGTGCAGAAGTGCCATAACCTTTCCTGTGGCCCCAGTGGGTGGGCCCTCCCAGCTAAATCTGGCACTGGGGTTTCTTAGGTGCCTGCTTTTTTGAGGATGCAGGAGTTGGTCTGATTTATTATGGTGCATTCCCCAATTTCATGCCAAATGATTCAATTACAGCCACCCTCAGCACTCAGGAGAGGTTTCCTGCTGGCTTACGAAGATGAGACCAGGCGTGGCCTGGAGCGTGTAGGAAAATTTCACCTTATTATTTATTGGAGGGGAGAGTGGCATTTCTCTCACTTTGCAGGAGGTTAGTTAATCACCACGTATGGGAGAAGAGGGAGGAAAAATCTTCCCATTTCCAAAGCAAAGCCAGGTTTTAATGAGGAAATATGGCAATGTTTTTATTTTCCCTGGCTGCCTCATGCCTCTCAGCTCAGGTTTACTCCTGTTCTGTTGAAAGGAATGAATGTTTATTGACTTCCCACTAACATAAAAACAATGGTTTCCATTTATTAAGCACTTACCATGTGCCAGGCACTGTGCTATGCAATTTACAACTAATCCTTAAATTGAACCTGCGCAGTAAATGCTACTATGCTTATATCGAATCAGGAAGTAAAGGCTCAGATAAATGAAGGAATTTGCCCAACCACACCCATCTGGTAAGCTAGGATTTAAACCTAGGGTTTTCTAAATCTGGAGTGTTTGTTCTTTCCAGCAATGATAGCATGTTTTTTTATTTGGGTATTTGATTGCCTGCTTCTATCGATCCTGTAGCTCTCGGCTCAGATGTCGCTTCCTTCATGCAGACTTCCTTTTAACTCAAGTCCAAGTCCTCCTTAGTACTGAGTACTTGTCCACTCAGTGTCATATTTCATGTGGTATTGTAACTGCTCCTTACTGTATCCCCACTGGACCACAAACCACAGGGGATAAAGTCTTTGTCATCTTCACTGTTGCATGCCCATACTGAGCAGGCTCTCAATAATTGCTTGTTGAACACTTAAATTAATGTATGGCACACACATTCATACAGATGTGACTGAAAATTAGATATCATTTGAGGAAGGCACCATAATATGCAAAGGGCCTTCAAATATTATCACTTAAAATATTGAACTCATGAAGGATGATGCAAATGAATGATTGAGTTTATTGGAACAAGTTATTGGTGTTCGGCTAAATTCTAAAAGACTTATTATGCCAAATTATGCAAGAAAATTTCCTAAAATCATCAAATTGGTTTTCTTAATGCTGATGTTCCCTACAGACTGGGACAAAAGGGCTGTGATAACCTTGTTTAGTTCTCAGAGTGTATTTGGACTTTTACTTTCAAAGCGTCCCTTTGGATATGTTCATCTCATTCACTCACTCTGTTTCTGATTCTTCTAGGCCCACTTGAGTGTAAGCACCTTAAGAGCGGGGCTCTGTCTCATTCACTGCCATATACCCCTGGCGCCTAGGACAGTGCCCAGATCCTGGGAGGCTCTGAATTAATATTTGTTGTTTAATTGGTGGGCTCCTCCTGGTTAATATAGTGAAAGGGTCTGACAGGGGAAAAAGGCCATATGCAGGAGCAGCGGGTGTCTCACTCCCTAAAGTAACGGGTGCTGGTTACCCAGTTTGTCTATTACTTTTGGTCCACCAAACCAGGTAGAATCATCCACACACCATACTCCACGCTCTTTATACCTCCTAAACAAGTCCTGAATGCCAGAGAATGTTCTAGGCAATCACTGAAGTCCTCCTTCATTACTCACTTTACCCCTGACCTTCTTTCTCTTTCATTTTGTCCTTGACATGGCCACAGCTCTAGTCCTCAGCTTTGATCCTGACTTCTGGTCTTTCCTTGGAGCCAGAGGGCCTGGGTTTGAATTTCAGCTTTCCTCAATGTCTAGCTGTGTGGCTTTGGTCAAATTCTTTAACCGCTCTGCTCCTCTTTGTCCTCATCTGTAAAATGAGCATAATAGCTATACCCCTCAAAGACTGTTGAGAAGATTAGGTGAGCAAATATGTATAAAGTGCTTAGACCAGCACCTGACATGCAGCAAGCACTTCATCCCTGTTTGCTGTTATTACTATCTCGCCGTCCTTCTCTGGCTCTCGGTGAGCCATCGGAGAAAGTCAGACAGTCGCAGCACAGAATGAAACCCTTGGTAATGCCCATGACGTCCACATCAGTGTGGTGATGTAGACTACTGCAGAAAGAAAGACTTACCCACAGACGACCCTCCAAAAACGCACTTAGTCCAGAGGGCGAAAGCCGTTTCTTTGCTCAGTTGACATTGAACTCTCGTTGCTGAATGCCTGGGAGGCTCTTCTTTCTCTGACTGCCCTCCTTCTCTGTTTCCCACTCTAGGATCCTGTTGGTCTGTTTAGGCTCTTGCTTCTCCCTGCCAGAGTCCTGGCTCCATCCTGACGGGCCTCATCACTGCCCCAAACCTCGGTGCTCTGGGTTCTGCTGGGTCACCAGAGTGAAATCTCCATAAGACCAAAAACTTTTACTTTGTTATTATGCAAAGTCTCTTATAGAACAACCTAGGGGTATTATTATCCTAGCAAAGTGCCTCTTTTTCTGCCTTACCAAGGACCCCCACTCAAGAAGGGGTGAGAGTGGGAAGAAGAATGTGCGGGAACATCTCATCGAGCACCTTCCCTGGGAGTGGGTGGTGAGATGTCATCAGCCTGTAGCAAGTGAATTGTTTGGGATCAAGCTGCACCCGGAATTTAATTTCAAACCATGCAGCTGGAGCCTGACTCTGCTACTAAAAACCACCTGCTCTCATCACCATGCAGACCCTGATGGAGAGAGGCATTAATTTACAAGAAGGGTGCCAAGTAGCAGACGTGTGTCAATACAGGACTTTCAACTCAGGAGAGGAAGTAAATCTCATTTTGGAATTAATGTCATGATTGACTTTAGAGCACATAAACTTGTTATGTAATTGATCTCTGAGCAAAGTGAGAAAGTGACGAGCAGTTATACCTGACGTTTTGTTCACTGACTTCTCTTCCCCATCTCACCCTCTCCTGCCCTGTCCGGGGATGGATGGCCTGAACCAATGAGAACCAATCTGTTTTGCTTTTTAATGATATTCTTGGGAAAAGTATGCTAATGTAACTTTGACTCCTCAGCCTAGTGTTTAAACTGTTGTTCTAGCCATAAAGTTATGGCCTAGGTCTGACTTGCATCTCTCAACGCTGTGCCCAGGGCCTATTAGTTTCAGATTGCAGAGGACATGAACAGCAACAGTTCTGAACCTTTTAAAGGCTTTGGTAGCTGTTGTCTTGAGGTCTGTCCATCCCTAGGACACATCCACCACCAATAACATCATGCCCTTTTCCCTCCTTGTGCCCTTCCTTCCACCATGATCCTTACTACCTCCTTTTTAAATTAGACCAGCGAGTGGTGACGGAAAACTCTTAGCCTCTGGGATTCTGCTGATAGGAAAGTGGTGTAAGCTGTGATGAGAAGCAAACCACTAAATTTTAGGAGTCTGAGTATCCTGGCTTTGAAGTTTGGTCTGATTTATTTACGGGCTGGCCTCTGTCACCCAGAGTATGGTATTATATCAGCCAGTGTGCTGAAGGTGCCCCCAGTGGTTTATGGCTGTGATAATGGAGTTGTTACGGGCCTGGGTAAGCTGGAATTTACCAAGGCCCAGGTTCTTCACTGTTAGCTGGCTCTGAAATATCACTTAACCTCTATAAACAACAATAACAGTAATAATAATAATAGTAAAATAGCTCATGCCTGCTAAACCTTTACTATGTGCTTGCTAAGTTTAATAATGGCTCCTATGTCAACGACTTACATTATTTCATGTCCCTCAGACTGTCTTGCAAGGTAAATATTATTCACTCACTAATTTACAGGTGAGGAAACAGAGGCGTGTTGAAGTTAAGCAATGTCCCCAAGGCCACACATGATAGGATTTGATCTGGTAATTCAAACCTGGACACTCTGAATCCACAGCCTGGATTCTCACTGCTCTGCCAGCAGCCACAGGAAGAAGGGGACACTGTAACTTTGACGTTGACATCGAGGGGCTTCTTATTCTCAGCACATTCTGACTTGCGTATGCATGTGAGCATGTGTGCCTGTGCGTACATGTTTTCAAGGGCAGCTGCAGTCGGCTCGGAAGCAGCTGTGACTGTCTCAATTGAGAGCACCGGGTACCCATGTGCCTTGGCCTCTCCCTGCCCAATCCCACTTCCTTGTTCACTAGGGTGGTGTTCTGGAGCCCCTTGGCAGGAGGAGGCCAGGGACAGCACTCAGGCTCATTCCCCACCCCCATTCCAGGGCACTTTCATCTCAGGTGCTAATCTCCACCTCCTGTGGTTCCCCCTATGCAGGTTCAATCAGCCATTCCTGGGGGACCCTGATGTACATCACACAAAGGGCTTCAGTGCACACATCTGGTTTAGAGCTCAGAGCATGCTGTGAGGGAGGACTGGGTTCAGATAGGGGAGGCAGAGAGCGTGACTAATAAAAATAAGCCAAGGGATCAAGAGACCCAGTAGTTCCCAGGCCAAGCTATAGTCAAATTGGTAGACAGTAAAGTAACTAAAAGAAGAATGAGTTTAACAGTAGGGGAACTGGTTAAATGAATTATGGTACCTCCTTATAAAGGGCTACCAGGCAACCATTAAATGAATGATCAAGAAGAATATTTGACAACATGAAAAGTTGGTTACTATATACTACTTAGTGAAGAGAAAGTCACCAGAAAGTATATACAACACGATCTTGTTCTTATAAAAGCACATATTTATGTATGTATATGCATATATGTACCATGTATAGAGAAAAGGTTAGATGTTTAAATTCCAAAATATTGACTCTAGTTATCTCAGGGCAGTGGGATTGTGACTAATTTAAAACTTTTTTCTTTACTATATATTTGAAGTTTTCTATAATGAACCTGTATTTGGAAAAAGGTAAACATTTATTAAGGAAGAGAGAACAAAGGGAGGTATTTAGTGTCAATCTGAGGAATATGGGCAACAGGGAAAGACTAAAAAATGCAGAGTACAGCAATGCCCTGGTCACTGACACCCGAACTCAGGGCCGTGAGAATTCCAGGCCCTGTCGTGTCCAGAGATGGATCGTGGGCTAAGCTTGACCTTGGCTTCCCAACTCCCCTGGCTCTAACTCCATTCTTACTGGGATTTTTAATTTGAACTTGTGTGCCCCTGATATTGGGAAGGATTTTGTGCTGGTTTAGGAAATAGAACATTCTAGTTACAAAAGAGAAAAATGATGTCCCTTATGAGAAACAGGTATTTTGGCATTCTGATTTATAATTAGTTCTTCATAAGCTTGGTTAATGGGAGTCTGTCCAGAAGTGATTGGTTAATCAGCTCTTGGCCCGCAGGCTGAGGACCAGATCCAGGGCTGTGGAGGTGAGGCTGAGCCCCTCTCTGGCCAGAGCCAGTCAGCTGGCCTTTTACCAACAACATCTCTCCTTGGAAGAGAGTGTGATATGCTGGAAAGAGCCTGAACTTGGAATTGGGTGGACCTATAGTCATAACTTACCTATGTCATTTCTTAGCAATGTGTTGAGCTGCTTACTTAACCTCTCTGAGATTTGACCTTCTTGTCTGAAAAGGGGGCATAACAATATATTACAAAGTTCCTCTGGGGAGCACATAAAATATGGAATGTAAAATTTCTGATACCTCGTTGGCATGTACCAGCAGTTAGAGCTTCTTGTTTGTCTGTAATGTCAGGGAGGGCAAGAATAACAGACAACAATATCACTCGATCTGGTATCCAGAGAGATTAAATGCTCTGCTCTTGCTGTCACAGTAAAACCAGACCACTGCTCATTGCCTCCTCTGGCTTCCACTTCAACATGGTCTTGGATCAATCTGGAGCAAGGATTGCAAACTTTGGCCCATGGGTCAACTCCAGCCCACTACCTGTTTTTGTAAGTAAAGTTTATTGGAAGACAGCCATGTTCATTCATTTACATATTGTCTATGGCTCAACAGCAGAGCTGAGCTTGCATGGCCCACAGAGCCTAACATATCTACTATCTGGCCCTTTATAGAGAAAGTTTACGGATCCCTGGGGTAGAGTGTCATTGCCTTCTTAGGTGGGAGGAATTTCAGAATGGGGGATTGCAGAATCAGGAAAGTGAAGAAGAAGATTGGGGAGAAAACACTGGCTTCCAGGGAACAAAGGGAGTAGAATGAAGGGAGAAAAAAAAATCCTTTAGCAGACCTGGCAATAGCTCCAAAGGACTAGCCAGGAAATATTAGAAAATCGATAAATCTGCTCCTTTTAATTCCTTTGTCTCTGCAGGGGATGCAAAGCTGTTTGTAGAGATTATAAGAAAATATGTGTTGAATGTCTGGCAAAAGTCCAGGTCTCAAGATGGTCCTTCTGAAAGCCTGGCTGGCAACAGGACTATCTTCTACTATTTGTCTTCCCTGCCTCTGGGATCTGACTTCAGGACCTGGAATTTGATGTTTCTTGGAAATCCATCATTATCTATAGCCAGTTGGTCCCCAAATCCTGTCTACTCTGACTCCTTAAATAAACCTTCAGTCTGTTCCATCCCCACTGCCACAATCCTTGTTTAGGCTTCATCATCTCTCACTAGGATTATTATAGTAACATCTGCCTGCCCGCCCATCCATCCATGCATCCATGCATCCATGCAGGCATGCATCCATCCATCCATCCTGTTATATGAGTACCTGCCATGTGCCATGTACTGGGCTAAGCCCTGAGATGCAATGCTGAGCGTGATACAGTCTTTTCCTTCAAGGACTCATGACCTAATGGTCTTTAACAACTGATTTCCACTTCCAGCCTCACCTTCACCCAGGTTCTCTTCCCTCCTTGTTTGCAGGGTATTTTTTTTGAAAGCACACATTTGATTCTGCTATTCTTCTAATTAAAACCCTTTAATAATTTTCAATTGCCTATAGAACAAAGTCCAAAGTCCTTAGTGAGGCATTTAGGGTCCTTTGTAAATTGATACCCACTTATCTTTCCAGGCTTTTCTCCCACAAACCTAAGTTTTCGCAAATAATGCCTAGTTATAGATCGAGCCCAACATGAGGTTTCATACTATATTAATCAGGGTAAGCAACGCTAGTCTCTGCTGAGGTAACAAACCCTGAAATCTCAGTGCCTTAAAATTTTACATTATTCTTATATAGACTCCAATGTGATATTCCTGGTTGGGTGGCTTTCCTGGGCAGCTCTCCTGCCAGCAGTGACTCAGGGATCCAGGCTTCTTCCATCTCTACACCCTCATCCTGGAGTCATCCAGGCAGCAGATGAGAAGATGAAAGTGCATGGAAGTGTTGGGAGTCAGACCTTATTTCACTCTGGCACTGTTCCATGGACTAGACCTCAATGATATGACCCCAGTTAATTTCAAGAGAGGCTAGGAAATGTAGGTTAGCTGTGTGCCCAAGAGAATGAAGAAATGGATTTAATGAACAGATAGAATTCTCTCTAATTCAAATCTTTGTGTCTTTGTCTTTCCTATGCCTAGACTCTCCTTCTCCTGCTTCTCTGGGAATGTGAGCATCTCCTTGTGCTTCCATCACCACTCTTGGGGACCTTTTCCTAGTCCCACATGAGTCCCAATCCCTTTCTTTGCTTCCACAGAACTTTGTCTGTTGTTTGCATCGATCAGATTTTTCTGTGTGCCAGATCTTGTCCTGAGCTCTTCATATACATTAACCCTTATGACCTTCACACGAATTCTATGAAGTAGATATAATAAGCAGGTAATAATCCCCAGTTCAAAGGTGAGAAACCTGAGGCTTATGAAATAAAGCAAATGTCGAAGGGCATTTATTATTGTATCATAGTTCATTGTAATTATTTGTTTTCCAGTCTGTTACTCCTAAGGGACCATGAACTCTTCACAGGCAGGAGCCTAGTTTTATTCATCTTCTATGCTTAAAATGACATGTCCTCAGGAACTATTTATTGTATGAAGATGTGTTGCATTCAATACATTAATATATTTATTGATCAGTGAATTTACTTTATACTGATCCACTATGGGGGATGCTCAACAAATATTTATTGCCTGGTTGGTTTAAGAACTGAGTCATCAGTCAGTGATGGATGGTTCATTTTTTTTAGAAGGAGCACATGACCAGCTGGACATTCCAGTGGTTCCTGCAGATGCTGCAGCAGAAATCTGTTCCTGACACAGCACTTGCCTTGCAAACTGTTCTCTCTTGTAATTGTGGACTCTTTATGTGATGATCTGCAAACAGCTGAGCTGCATTGTGCCCATAATGTGCCAAGCTCAGGAATGTTTGCTCCTGATCCCAAGACTTGAGACAAATCAGATGTCACATGCCTTTAATTTGACCTTTGGGAAAGCTTTGAAAATGTAAGAGGGTAAACAATTGCCCTTTTTGGCTCAAGAACCAGCAGTGCACTTAAGTCGATCCAAATGAATTAAGCCTGAATGATATGTAAGGAAAAACGAGTGCTGGACAATACAATCTCCAGGATACCTCTTAGTTTTCATCTTTTCTGAGTGTCTCTATTCCTTCAGAAGTTTCAGAGAAATGGTATCCCAATTCAATGAGATCATTCTTTTTTCTACCCCATATCCATAATTTCCCCTTGAAATGGGATGAAGCACTGGATCTTGAGACAATGTGTTTAAATAACTGGGACACTTGTAACTATCCACATTGGAAGATAAGAATAGTTTCTCAAGTAGCATTGACCAAAATGTATTTCTGAGAACAGCAGTCCTATGAGATATTCTGTCAAGTAAGTTTGGGAAATGCATTCCCCTGGTCTTTTTAGAGATGTCCATGGTATAACAGCAAGTTAAACACTTGTGAGCCGAACAGGGTTATGATGGTTAGCACAAATCCTCCAGGAATGAGATGATCACTCATGGAATCACTCATCAAGGACCTTCAGACCCATATTGCGGGCAAGGAGGGAGGGAAGAGTTTGTTGTTTACTTTTGCCCCTGAGAGTAGGATCTTTATGAGTATTTGTCAGAATTAAAAAGTCATTTGGAAGTACGGATGTGGTCAGGGGATGGAATGGTGGCAAAGGAAGGTTGTTAGATCAATAAGGGCTGCACCCAGTGTGATGATGTCCGCTTCACTCAGATGGGACTAGACAAAAATCCGCTGTCTCGGGAGCAGTGTAAGTGGCATGAGCTTGGTGGATGGCATCTTGGATATTGAATTTGAGGAACTACGCTTCTGCTAGAAAACACTGAGTCATAGCCTTTTTCTGTTTCCGTAGGGTTGGAAAAAAGATCAAGTCTTGGGTTGGGCAGCAACATCCTTTAATTAAAAGGTGTTGAAGAGGGGTGAGTTCATATGTATTATCACTTGACCAACTTGCTTTTATAGTTTCAGAGAGGTGTCACCTAAAAAGCATTCCTTTGCTGTGATCTATCCAACCATCAGCAAACTGCCTACGGTGCACTGGTCAAACTACCTATGGTGTATCTGTGTAGCTATTTACATTGTACTGTTGACAGTACAATACGTAACAGTCTATAGTTTGCCAGTGTTACCGTCTGCAGTGTACTAGTGTAACTAACTCCCTACAGTGTGCCAGGGTCTGTGGTAGCTCCTGGGGTTTTAGGGGATGAATAAGACATGAACTTCCTGCAAGGATCTCAGAATCCAGGATATTTAGAAAATCTAGGAAATGGAGTAAGATCTTTGTCTGACAAAGCTTGAGTATTAGATGGATGAGATGGTGGCATGTAACATAACCTGGGAGTGTCAGGGAAGGTTTCCTGAGGGAGGTCATGCCTGAGCGGGTTTTGAAGGATGTGTAAGCATTAGCCAGATGAAGCATGTTGGTAGACGAGCAAGGAGTGCTTTATGGGCACAGCTGAGAACAACAGCTTTGAAGGGCAAACAGTGAGTGGGAGACTAGAAGCTGGTCTGTGTTGCTGGAAGGAAATGTGTGAGGTATGGAGAGGTGCACAGTGAGGCTGGAGAGGTAAGAATCAATTTGTGAGGAATCTGATTACCATTCTAAGGAACTAGGGCTGCCATTTGACTAAGGTAGTGTTTTTCAAGGTTTGATTCCCGTGTTCTGCATTGGAATCATCTAGGTACTTGTTAAAAATTCAAGTTCTACTGAATCAGAGCCTTCAGAGGAGGCTCCCAGAAATCTGCATTCTAGAGAAGCTCTCAAGTGATTCTGGTGTACACTGAAGTTGACAACTGCCACTTCAGGAGACCAGAGTCACTGAAGGGTTTCAAGTGGTAATGGTGATGAATCTGTAGTTTAGTTACCTCACCCTGGAGTGATGTGTAGGCAGACCACTTAGGAGTCTCTTGAAATAATCCCAGTGGAAGTTGAGTATGACCTGAACACAGTAGGGGTAGCCAGGATGCAGAGACATGCTGATGTGGCCACAGAGGCAGGAACACAGATAAGCACTGAACACTCACCTTAGGCCTAAATGATGAGTATCAGTTTAGTAGGAACTCACCTGGTTGATGGGAGGCAAGAGTAGGGTAAATTTAGTTGGGAGTAATGGTCTTTGGAAGATGTTGTAGGCAGTAAAGTGGTTCTAAGTTGATGGATTTCAAAAATCAGACTCAATTTTAGTATCTAGGTTAAATAAAATAATACTTTAGGATGATGTACAGAGATGGCGGGGGTCTGAGAATCAGCAGCTAGCAGGATGCATGTGCACCCAAGTATGCATTAGGGAGCAGAGAACATCATCTTCACTTATAAAAAGAAAGATGTTCCACATTTACAGAAGAGGCCAAAGACTTCGCATGTGCAGAATGGGGAAAATCAGAATGAGCCTAATGCAGAAATTCCCAAGTGGTGAGATTTGAAGTCTTTCTCCCAACCCAAACCCAGTCTCCTCCTGGGAGGTATCTGCTGTTAATAGTTTGGTGTTTAACCTTTCAGACCTTCTTCTATGCACGTACATACATATATTTCTATGAAAACACAGTTTTATTTTGTGTGTGCATGTGTTTTTGTATGATCACTTTAAGAGATTTTCTTTTTTTTTAAGTTTTATTGAGATATAATTGACATATTTCTCATGTAACATAACCTGGAAGTGTCAAGGACGATTAATCAACATAATAATCAACATTAACTTAATCGACATAATAATTTGAAAGAGAGAGAGAGAGAGAGAGAGAGAGAAAATCACCAGAATAAGTTTGGTTAACATCCATCTCCTCACCTAGTTACAATTTTTTTTTATTGTGATTAGAACTTTTAAGATCTACTCTTTCAGCAACTTTTAAATATACAATATTGTTAACTATATTTACCGTGCTATACATTACATCCCTAGGACTAATAACTGGAAGTTTGTATCTTTTGACAAACCTCACTCATTTTCCCTACCCTCAACCCCCCTGCCTCTGGCAACCACCAATCTGTTCTCTGTTTATATGAGTTTAGTTTTTTTAGATTCCACATATAAATGAGATTATACAGTATTTGTCTTTTCTCTTTCTGACTTATTTCACTTAGCAGAATGCCCTCAAAGTCCATTCATATTTTCACAAATGACAGGATTTCCTTCTTTTTTATAGCTAAATAATATTCATATATTTCTCTCTATATCTATATCTATGTCTATATCTATATATCTATATCTATATTTTACATCATTTTTATCTATTCATCCATCGATGGACACTTAGGTTGTTTCCATGTCTTGGCTATTGTAAATAATGCTGCAATAAACATGGGGATGCAGATATTTCTGCAAGACAGTGTTTTCATTTCCTTTGGATAGATACTCAGAAGTGGATTGCTGGATCATATGGTAGTTTTATTTTTAATTTTTTTAGAAACCTCTATACCGTATTCCATAGTGGCTGCACTAATTTACATTCTCACAGTGAACAAGGGTTCCCTTTCTCCACAAACTCACCAACACTGACAGTCACTCTAATAGCCGTGAGGTGATATCTCAATGTGGTTTTGATTTACGTTTCCCTGACGATTAGTGATATTGAGTACTTTTTCATGTACCTGTTGGTCATTTGCATATCTTCTTTAAAAAACATCTATTCAGTTCCTTTGTCCATTTAAAAAAAATAAATTTATTTAAATTAGTTTCAAGTATACAGTACATTGGTTAGACATCTATAATGTTCATAAATCGATCCCCCCTTTTCTATTTTTAATTTCATTGTTTGTTAATCTTATCTTTATTATTTCGCAACTTCTGTTTGCATTGGTTTTAATTTGCTTTTCTTTTTCTATTAAAGTAGGTGATTCTAATATTGATTTGAGACCTTCATTTTATTCTAATATAAAAAATATATGGTATAAATTTCCTTCTAATCACTGCATTAATTGGATCTACAAGTTTTGATATGTTGTGTTTTTACTTTCAGTCATTCAGGTATTTTCTAATTTCCCATGTGATTTTTTTTTTGGATCCATAGATGAACTTAAAATTATGTTGGTGAAAATCCAAATCTTCAGTGGTTTTCCAAATAGCTTCCTATTACTGATTTTTAGTACAAAGCTCAATGCTTTTTCTGTATATGAGAGAAGGGTATGGGAAAGTAGGCAAGATTTCATCCTGTCCACATGGGCTGCTGATCACCACATGTATGTCTTTTCCACTAAGGGAGGTTCTCCCAGTTTCCTACTTATCCTCAGTCATTTATCACTGTTAATCTGGCACATGGGGGTTGGTAGGTGGGCAATTAAAATAATGCAGTACTCTCTTAGCACAAGCAGCAGCTTCTTTCTTCACCAAGTCTTCTCCTGGTTGTTGAAAGTATATCTCATTATAGTTTTAATTTGCATTTCTCTGATGATTAGCGACCTTGAGCATCTTTTCATATGTCTGTTAGCCATCTGTATTTCCTCTTCGGAGAAGTATCTGTTCAGGTCTTCCGCCCATTTTTTAATTGGACTGTTTGTTTTTTTGTTGTTGAGTTGCATAAGTTCTTTATAAAGTTTGGACATTAACCCCTTATCAAATGTATCGTTAGCAAATATCTTCTCCCAAACAGTTGGTTGTCTTTTTGTTTTGTTGATGGTTTCCTTTGCTGTACAAAAACTTTTTAGTTTGATGTAATCCCATTTGTTTATTTTTTCTTTTGTTTCCCTTGCCTGAGGAGATATATCTGAAAAGAAATTCCTGTTAGTAATATCAGAGAGTTTACTGCCTATGTTTTCTTCTAAAAGTTTTATGGTTTTGGGTCTTACATTTAAATTTTGAATCCATTTTGAATCTATTCTTGTATATGGTGTAAGAAGGTTGTCCAGCTTCTTTTTTTTGCATGTATCTGTCCAATTTTCCCAACACCATTTATTGAAGAGACTGTCTCCTTTGCTCATTTTTAACTGAATTTATTTTTGCTGTTGAGTTGTACGTTTCTTTATATATTTTGATTTTTAGCCCCTTATCAGATATGTGATTTTCTCCTATTCCATAAGTTGCATTTTCATTTCGTTGATGGTTTCTTTGCTGTGTGGCAACTTTTTAGTTTGATGTAGTTCCACTTGTTTATTTTTGTTTTTGGTGTCGTGTGTGTGTGTGTGTGTGTGTGTGTGTGGTGTGTGTGTGTGTGTTTGCATGTATGGAACACTGTAGATAAACTGCAAGAGCTCTTTTAACAATCTGCTTTGAAGATATTTCCATGTTAGCTGGTAGATCTGGTCTATACTGCTGCTGCATATTCCCTGGTATTTAGCTCCTGGTATTCTATTTTATACTCAAGGTTGAACCAAACGCAGAACTGGCACCGTATCCTCACCCTTTCCTCCCCATCTTTCCCCCTGACACCGCAGCCGAGGTTTCCTTTCTTGTTTTCTCCAGCATTGTTACCTCATGCAATTAAACCTCTTCCTCTGGCAGCCAGCCAAGCCCCATCTTTGAGATTCCACCTGGCTGTATCTGGTGAAACAAGAGAGCTTGCTGTCTGCATCTCTGTTTTTGAAGAAAGCCTTCATGGGGAAAGACTTAGGGATTCTCTATATGGCACATTGACTTGTGCCCTCACAGCCATGGGGCTCTGAATGTACATGCTATCTTTGGTACATTCTTATCTGAACTGAGTGTTCCTATTTCTATTTCTTTACCACTTACCTTTTTATAAGTCCAAGGATCTGCTAACAGAGGAAAGCTATTTATTGGAGAGAGAGAACCCACTGGGAGAAAGGAGAAAAGTACTTGATAAAGAATTTCATGATTTGGAAAAACATATTTATAATTTCAGCCTTTGAAAGAGATGTTAAGGTTATAGCAGATTTGCCCAACCACATCTCTTCACGCAGACATTGGTACAGGTTACTTATAACAATACCAGCCAAGGGGATGAGATATTGGCTGAAAATAATTGGAAGGTCTAAACGAACCATGGCAGGAGGTCATTGAGACATCTCTGGCTTCTCTACCCACACGCTCATGGAAGAGTTGTGTAGGGTTTATTTAATTGAAGCAGTCAGAGTGGAAACTACTGAAAACCTGCTGTTTCTATTTATTCTCTGGGTTTCTATGGAGAAATGAGCTCTGAGTAGTGATCCTTTTAAAGAGAGATATATGAGGAAAATAGTTTCCTGGTGGTCAGGGAGGAACTTGGGCTTGGGTGCAGTAGGTGGCTGCATTGGAAGGTGATTTGAGGGATGCTGTGTGGTGATGGGACGGGGAGGAAAACAGAATGTAGGTCCCTTTGAATTTTATTAATAGTAATGATAATAATGCAATAATAATAACTTACATTGGTCACATTGGCATATTTTAACTGTCTCACTTAATCTTCAGACATCTGCAAGGTGAGCCAGGTAGAATTGTTATGCCTATTTTACTACTGATGCTCAGAGGTGTTAAGTGAATCGCTTGAGGTCACACTGCTGGGGACAGTGCTCGAGTTTGCAAACAGGTCAGCTTTTGCTTTTACTGTCTATGCTACATGACCACAGATATAGAGATCCAAATTGAGGGGGTGGAGGGAAGGGACAGAAGGGCAACAAATTGGCCATAGAAGGATTAGATTTAATTGACTACAAGATTATTAGCCACTGTTCCAGACTCTGAGCGCACTGATGTACAGGTGTGCTAAACCAAGTTGCTCTTTCTAGAGCCTCACAGTATTTTATCACCCTCTCCCACCACTTGGCAGAGTAAGCACCCTGGGAAGTGTATTCTCCTCAAAGATCATGGCTCAGGGTTCTTCAGAGTTGTCTACTTTCTTTCTTAAGAGTCAGAGGGACATTAAAACTCATAGCACCTTGAAAAGACTGTTTGACCATTCTGGATCCGAGGGCAGCCTTGTATCACGTGGACCGAGACAGTGTAGCCAGAGGAGCCATTACAATGTGGGAGCAGAGGCAAGGATATATCCAGGAAGGTTTCAGTTCTGAAAGGGGAAGAGAGAAAGAGCAACGAGGCCACAAGAGCTTGACATTTGGAGCAGGTTTGGATGTGGCGTAGGTAGAGCAGACAGTTCTGGGGATAGGACAGCAGATGCAAAGGATCCATCTTTGATCGTACTGGCTGCAAGACAGAGGAGATAGGCTTGCTCCCTTAAAGGGCTGAGCAGGTGGACAGAGCCCAGGACAATGCCTTATACACAGCCGTAATAATTCTTGCTATTTATATGGCGCTTTTCAATTTCCCCCAAATACGTCCACCTTAGCATGCAATATATTTGCTGCATTAAACTGAATAAGGGGGGATTTGTTGTAAGTTATTACTTGGAAGTTCACATGGGTCTATTTACGTTATGATAATTTCAAAAGAAGTCACTGGCTCAAATGAGATTTGGCACACACCTCAACTGTAACTTTTGGGGGTAGCTTATTATCTTGAAACAAAATGGCAGCAAGTATGTTCTTCTAACTGTCCTGGGACAAGTCTACAGTCCAGAGAACCATAGAGAAACATGCTAAGGCTGGCTCCCTCTTGGTGAGTGGTAGTGAGCAGGATATACCTGAGAGTTACCCTTGAAGTAAAAGTGGGACAAGAACTTCCTGGCAAAAGTAGTCAACAGAGAGACAATTCCTGCTCCTGGTGACCTCTCTCATCTCTAACTCCCCTAGCCTTTCATCTGGTTCTTTCTCTTGTGACATGTTGAAGTGGAAATTCTTTGGGGGCTGCTCAGGCCCATTCCTTCTTTCTTTGGTAACAGCACCCAGAATTTCCTTTGGGACACCCCTCCTCCCTCACTTTCAGGCCACTACTTGGGGGTGAAGATGTCTCCACTGCTGGCTTTGGGGTGGGTTATTTGAACACACCTGGCCAATCAGACCATTGAATTCTTCAAACCTTAACGATTGGTTCAGGGGTGGACACATGACAAGGATTTAGTGAGTGCTGTAGGGATAGGAGGTGCTCTCTTTTTGCTGCCTTGGACCTTGACGATGTGAGGATGGGACACTCTACATGCTAATAGCCACCTTGCCCTTGTGAGGGGAGATGAAATACTTGAAAGGGCTTAATTGAGAAGAGGTAAATGTCAGAACTAATTAAGGATGAGGGGGAGAATTAAGGGAACCAAGACACCATAGTGAAGCGCTCATGGATGAGCAACAGTGGGAAGCTATTGATACCTTTAGCCCCGAGGGAGTAAGAGGAGGGAACAGTGTTACCAGAACCTGACGAGAGCTGGAGCCATGAAAGAGGACTGTAGCCACGTCCAGACTCACGGGCAGAGGAAGTGGTGACTGGGGGAAGTAAACACTCTGACCTCACCCTCCTCAAGCCTTCCAATCATCTGCTGGTACTTGCATTGTCTGACACAATCAAAGTCTGAGATCGCACCCAGGTCAGCCTCTCAGATGCAGACTAGTCTAGAGAATGGGATGGGGAAGGAAAATGGAGAAAAACAGCACAAAGCTGCTCTTGATGTCCAATTAGATTCGTCAGGAGAGCCAATAACCCTCCTTTCTGCTTAAGCCAGTTTTGGGTGGCTGTTCTATAATCTGTACGGCAGCAGTTCTATGTGAAACATCAATCTTAATAGCTAGTTCTTATTGTAGTTATCGGTTATGTCTCATCATCTTTACTAGTGTAAACTCTTTGAGGGTGGGGACCGTCCTTTACGCTTCTGTATTCTCAGCGCACTGTCTGGGACAACGTAGATGCTCAGTAAATGCTTGCTAAAGTGAGGTGAACTGAATCCCCGGCAGAGGGAATAGCCCATGCAAAGAGACAAGATATGCCCCAGCACAGCAGATCATGATGTCAGTAAAAGTGGGTGTTGGAATGGAAGTTCTTCATTGCACGGTGGTAGAACATCCTGGGCTGCTTCACCCCTGCTGTGAAAGTAGAGGAGACTTGAGCCCCCTGAAGAGGAATTTGGGCAAGTGGGAGGGTGCGAGGGAGCAGAGAAAGGAGCATCAGTGTTCCAGGCTATGGAGAGTAATTCAGCATCATGGACTCTGATGGGCAGTACAGTCAAGGTGGGATTTCACAAGGGCAATGAGGGGTTCAGCAAGAAAAATGGGAGCAGAATCTCAGTGTTGAAAATGCCGATAGAAATCATCTGACAGAATCCCCAACATGTGAAATCATAAGTGTGGGGTTTGGGTGGGAGGGTGGGATGGATGACACTAAAGTAGAAGCATGAAGTTGATGATTCAGTATAACATGCTAATACCTCAGGAGAAGAAGAAATGGCAAGCTAGCGTGAAAAAATTCAGGAAGGCGTCCTGATTGGTCTGTCTGGGTCTGATGCCCATTCCTTCTGCCAATCACAGAGGCCAGGAGGTCTCATGCTTCTTTCTGCACCAGTTACCAGAAGAGGTGGGGGGAATGGCTACTGGGATGACAGAAACTAGAAATTTTGATATTTCTAACCATTCCAGAGAGTCTGGAACCAATATCTGTATCTTATTTTTCACAGATAGCATTGCAAAGATTATATACCAAAGGAGTAGTTTGGAGTTCTAAGGGCCCATAAAATGCTACAGGCAAGAAAGATGTAGGGTATTCTTAAACAATTGGTTAGCAATGCAAAAGGAACACTGTCAAACTCTGCATACATTCTGGGCATTCAAATTACTATGTCTTAAGGCAATATTTCTCAGAGTGTGGTCTGAAGGTCCCTGGGGTTCTCTGAGACCCTTTCAGAGGGTACTCAAGGTCAAAACTATTTTCATGATTAGATAGGATGTTATTTGCTTATTTCACTCTCGTTCTCTCTCGAATGGAGGAGAGTGAAATGTTCCAGGGGCTGTCTGCCATGTGACAATGCTACGGACTGAATGCAGAAGCAGGTGTGAGAACCCAGCTCTTCTATGAAGCCAGACATCAAAGTAGTCCACAAAAACGTAAACCACTGCCACTCTTCTCACCACGTATTTTTTTTTTGAAAGTAGTTATTTTCACACGGAAACAAATCATTGATGAGAACCATGCAATGGGTTTATTGTTGTATTATTTTTGAGATTAATTAATGTATAGATATTTAAAGTATTTCTCAGTTTTAATTTCTAATATGGTAAGTATGAATAGATATAACCAACATAAACAAAAGCTTTTTGGGAGCCTGCATTAATTTTTTAAAAGTGTAAAGGGGTCCTGGAACCAAAAAGTTAGAGAATCACTGCCTTAAAGTAGTGTTGAATCCCTGGCAATGAACAGGAGAAGGGAGCTCATGTTTTCCAGCTTGCATTTTTGCTGCAGGTAGTCTGTTTTAATATTGAGGTTATACTGAATGAATGATAATACTTGTCATCCTGTGGAGATAGCACCATGCAGGGAGTAGTGGATAGGTCATGCACAGAATTTAGTTAGACCGTCTTGTCTTTAACTTCCAGTTCCTTTGGGCAAAGATCATGATCAAATTACTTACAATTTCTGAATTCCAATTTCTATCGTTAAAATGTAGATGGTAACAGCTATCTATCTCACCAGAATTTTACAAAGATTAAACGACGTGTTTGTGAAAGCACCTAACCCATTGCCCGGTAATAATGGGTACCCCATAAATATCAGTCCCCTTTCCTCCCTCTCAGATCACTCAAAGGATTAGTTCCTTCAGAATCTCTGATAAGAGTTCTAATCTGAAGTGGTTCCCACAGACAGTTCTGCTGGTCTCTGGCCTTTTCTCGTCCCCAAATTCTCTTGTCCCTGAAGAATCAATTTACTGTCTCATGGAACTCTTTTTATAGTATTAATGTCACTGAATTATATTTCCTGGACTTGCTTACTCTTAATGGGTAAAGTGAAGCCACAGGGGATTTTATATATAGATATATCTTCAGTGGATTTTTTTTATAAGCACCCCCTCCTTTTCCTTTTGGATCAGTATTGGTTTGAGGGGAGGAGAAGAGGCCCCAGTTGGAGAGTTACCTAGCAACTGTTCGAATTCAGGTGACATCTGCTAATTAGACTGGCATGGAGTGTGGTTGGCAAGGAGTTGCCTAGCAACCAGCAGTCTCCTGGACCTCACTGCAGATTTTGGTGGAGGGTATCTATTGCCTCCAAAAAGGTTCCCCCAAAGTTGCTTGCTCATGGAAATTTCTAACCAAACTTATCCATCCTGATGGTCTCTTTCTATTTCTCTTGGTACCCACCCCACCCCATTCTCCACATCAATCAACCTGGCAGCTAAAAGAAAGTTGAAATTTTAGAGAAAGCAACAAGGCCGAGCATGAGTTCTGGAGTAAAATAAATACAGATTTCAAACCATTCTTCCACTTACTGGTTCTATGAGTTACATAGGTTACCTCATTTCTCTGAGTCAGTTTCTTCATCTATGAAATGGGAGATAGTGGAGCTAGCTCAGAAAGGCTATTGTGAGGTTTATATTAAATGGGACCCAGCGTATCTGGCAACGGGTGGTAATCACTAAACATTACTTCCTTTCACTCTTCTTTACAAATTAGATATTCCCAGCTCTGTGTGGAATCAATCAGAAGGAATAAAATATAAAGAATTTATGCCTAAAATATGAGCATTATAGAGGATTATACTATAGTTATTCATACATAATATTATATTTTATATAAATATCTTGGGAACTACTTCTTCCACCAGTTCTTCTAAAGTAGACATTTGGAAATTGAGAAAGAATAAAATATGTTTGAACATTAATCAATTTTTTTTTTTTTTTTTGCCATTCTGCCCATAGAAGATGCTGTCAGATCATGAATCTGTTTTTACATTAGAAACATTAGGACACTGCATAGACAAAATCGTGGCTCCATTCAAATCCTGAGAATCCGTGAATATTTTCTTTACATGGTAAAAGCAATTTTGCAGTTGCGATTAAGAATCTTCAGATGAGGCAATGATCTTAGATTGTCATCAAGGTCCTTATAAGAGAAAGAGGGAGGCAGGAGAGGAGAGGACAGAAGCAGAGGTCAAAGAGGAGGGACGTTTGAAGATGCTACAATGCTGGTTCTGAAGAGGAAGGGGTCACAGGTCAAGGGATGCAGTGGCCTCTAGCAGCTGGTAAAGGCAAGGGAACCAGTTCTTCCCTAGAGCCTCCAGAAGGGATCCACTCCTACTGACACCTTGAGTGTAGCCCACTGAGATTCTTTTCTGACTTCTTCTCTCCAGAACTGTAAGGTGAAAATTTGTGTGTTTTTAAGCTACTCATTTTGTGATAATTTGTCACAGTGTCAATAGGAAGCTAATAAAAATATTTTAAGATTTGGAGGGCTCAGACATGCTTCCACAACTGCCCTTGATTATTTGAGACAAGTCGATTCTTTTCTCTGAACTTGTTTTTTTTTTTTTTCACCTGTTTACTGAAGGTATTGTCTAACCCAGAATCTCCCCCAAGACCCTTCCAGTGCAACTTGTATGGCCCTGTGCTCCAGGACTGTCTAGTGGAGACTGTTGGGGTGAGTAACTGAAGATGTTGCTAGGTTCTTTGGAGAATTTGTGTTCATTCAACAAACTAGTACTCAATAGGTGCCAAGTGCTGTGCTAATTGCTGGGAATATAGACAAATAAGATGTTCGTGCTCTTCAGAAATCATTGTCCAGGGAATGGGGAGAGAAGAGGTAAGACACAAGTACTGAGCCAGGAAGTGTTTGTGGTGCAGTAGGGACAGGGCTAAGACTCCTGACTGGTGTGAAAGTGACGGTGAGACTTCCCAGAAGAGGTGGAGGATGAGGAGTGTTTAGCAGGAAGAGAGATGAGTGAGGGCAGTCTCGCTGGCAGAGCCCGTGCAAAGGCAGGGAGGCACAGGGGCTGGCTGCCTGGGTTACAGCAGAGAGGAAATGTAGCTGCATAAATGGAGGAGTCATGGGCTCGGGCAGGAGTCAGAGCCTGGAGGGCCTCATAAGTCACACCAGGGGCAGCAGGGAGCCCTAAAAAGTTTTTCATGGGGCATGACAAGCTATCCCTCATGTGCTATGATTATTTTTCACTTTGATATTTTAAAACTAGAAGGGCTATGAGATAAAGAGACTTGCCAGCAAGTTACTACTGCATTGTAGGTATTAAAAAAAAAAAAATCTAAAGTCCTAGAGAAAAATATGTCAAAGCCTTAACTCTGGAGGTAAAATGTCTGGTTTTAAATTTTGGTTCTATCACTTGGTAGTTGTATCAATTTGGGCAAATTGCTCAAGCCTTTGGTATCTCAGTTTCCTCGTCTATAAAATGAGGATAATAGAAGAATTGTATGAGAATTAACTGAAAATAATAAAATGCTTAGAACAGTGCCTAG
Source organism: Pteropus alecto (assembly GCF_000325575.1). Taxonomy (NCBI): domain Eukaryota; kingdom Metazoa; phylum Chordata; class Mammalia; order Chiroptera; family Pteropodidae; genus Pteropus; species Pteropus alecto. Next base: position 6,318,078 of record NW_006443570.1, read on the forward strand.
ATTACAGCAAATGTTCTTTAAGTCTTTACTATTATAATTTCTGGTAAGAACCCCCACGTTTGAGCTCTTTTGATGATGACCCTCAAAAGCACAGTTTGGTGTGAGGGAAGCAATTCCCTTAGACCACCACGTCCAAGGGACTTCATTATTGCATGTAATAAGGTTACCAAGGTGGATCTTGTTAAAATACCACTTCTCTTTTAACTCCGTTTGGCAGCAAAGACTCCAAGGAGACCATTAACATGACACTCTAATGTATTTCAGGAATGTTCTCCATATCCTGGTGCCTCTAGCTGCATAGGCCTGGCAAGGTAGACCAAGGCAAAACTCTTGTAGGGGGCAAGTTTATCTTTGGCTTTTTCTACTCTCCCTTGAGAGGGTCTCCCAGGCCATTTGACCTTAGGCAAGGCACTGGCCTCTTTGAGCCTTAACTTCCTCACCCATAAATAGAGAATAATAACAATACTGTCTTTATCTGACTCAAAGAATTGTTCATTCATTGTATTAGTTGCCTATTGCTGCAGTGACAAATTATACCAAAACTTAGTGGCTTAAAACAACAAACATTTATTATCTCTCAGTTGCTATTGGTCAGGAATCTGGGCCTGGCTTAGTTGGGTGAAACTTAGTGGCTTAAAACAACAATTTATTATCTCTCAGTTTCTATTGGTCAGGAATCTGGGCCTGGCTTAGTTGGGTGCCTTTGGTTTTGAGTCTCTCATAAGAGGTTGTCATCAAGCTGTGGGACAAGACTGCAGTTATCTCAAGGCTCAACTGGGGCTGGAGAATCTGCTTTCAAGATCACTCATGTGTCATTGGTTCATGTCTTTATCTTAGGGCTGCCATAATGAAACACAACAGGCTGAATGGCTTAAACAACAGAAATTAATTTTCTCACAGTTCTTCAGACTGGAAGTCCAAGATCAAGATCTGGTTTCCTTTGAGGTCTCTCTCCTTGGCTCGCAGATGGCAGCCTTCTTTCTGTGTCCTTACATGGACTTTGCTCTGTGCTCACCTGGTATCCCCATCTCTTCTTATAAAGAGAGCAGGCGTATTGGGTGAGGGCTCTACCTTTAAGTCCTCATTTAACCTTGATGATCTCTTTAAAGGCCTTCTCTCCAGATACAGTGATGTTGGGGGTTGGGGCTTCAGCACATGAGTTTTGGAGGGACACAATTCAGTCCCAAACAGTTTCTCACTACATGAGCTTCTCCATAAGCTGTCCCAGTGTCCTCACCACATGGCAGCCACTGATCCTCAAGAGAGTCAGAAAGCACTCCTCAAACAGTCTTTTTGTAACCTAATCTTGGAAGCGAACTCCCATCACTTCTGTTATATCTTATTTGTTAGAACTGAGTCACTCAGTCCAGCCCACACTCAAAGAAGGAGAAATTGCATAAGGACACATATACCAGGAGAAGGGATCATGGGGACCACCTTAGAAGTGTCTATTCCAGTCATTTATTCACACAACAAGAATGTGCTGAGCGCCTACTATGTGCCCCTGGTGATGCAACAGCCAATAAGACAAGGTAAGATTCTGTACCTCCTAGAGCTTGCATTCTGGTAAGGGAGATAGGCCATCCAGCAGTCCCCTTTCATCTGCGGTTTTACTTTCCAAAGTTTTAGTTCCCTGCAGTCAACTACGGTTCAAAAATAAATGGAAAATTCCAGAAATAAACAACTCATAAGTTTTAAATTGCAGTGCCATTCTACATAGTGTGATGAAATCTTGAGCTGTCCTCCTCTGTCCTGCCCCAGATGTGAATCATTTGTTTGTTCAGTATATCCACGCCCATTAGTCATGCAGTAGCCATCTTGGTTATCAGATTGACTGTTGCAGTATTGCAGTGCTTGTGTTTAAGTAACCTTTATTTTACTTAAAAATGACCCTAAAACACGAGAATAGTAATGCTGGCAATTCAGATATGCCAAAGAGAAGCAGAAAGAGAGAGAGACTGACTACATTTACTTTTATTACAGCATATTGTTATACTTGTTCCATTTTATTATTAGTTGTTGTTACTCTCTTACCTGCCTAATTTATAAATTAAACTTAATCATAGATATGTATATATAGGAAAAAAATAGTATACATAGAGTTTGGTGCTATCTGTGGTTTTAGGCATCCACTGGGGATATTGGAATGTATCCCCTGCAGATAAGGGGGGACTATTGTATTAATGCCAGCCACATAAAATGGTTGTAAAGACTAAATGATATACACAGTAAGTTCTCAATAAGCGTTGAATCTGATTATTATTACAATCATGAAATCTTGGACATATTATGGTACTGTGTTGGATCTCATCTGTTTCTGGGGCCTTCAAATAACTAAGAACAGAGAATGATAATAATAATAAAAACAATGCATACTTATGTAGCACTTACCATGTCCCAGCTACTGTCCTAAACACTTTATAGATTCACTCATTTAATCCTCACAACCACTTTATATGGTAAGATTCTATTATTACCTCCACTTCACAAAAGAGGAATTGAGGCATAGAGCAGTTAAGTAACTTGCTCAAGACCTCCTGGAGCACTTGATCAGCCCCAGTGATTTCTGACAAAGAAAGGGCTGGGCAGACAGGCCAACATCACACACGCTCTGTAGAATTTGTGTGCTTTCTCTGCCTCCACCCCTGGTCTCAGGGAAGGCATCAGTGCTGCAGTTGGGGAGGGAGGCAGCTTCATCAGTAGGCATGACTTGTAGCCTGAGCTCCTGGATTTGTTCTTGAAGTGAGATTTCATTGCATTTATTGCAAATTGACAGGCAGCTCTGTTTCCTGTTGGCTCGACTCCTTCCCATTAAGTTACTGAACTTAGAGGATTGGGGAGGGTAAGCAGGAAGGGAGATGATTCAGGGTTAAAATAAGACTGTTCAGCAAGTAATGAAGTCCCTGGCAGCTTTTTCCCTCTTTGTATGGATGTATAGATAGGATGCAAAGATGGGCTTCGTCGCTCTGCCCTGGTTATGGCTCAGAAGATGAGTGTTGGCTCTCCTGTTGGGGAGCTGGCCACGGGACCAGACATCTGCTGCTGAAGCAGAGGGAAGACCGGCTGGTACAGCCAAGAGAGATGACCAAAGCCATGAGATGTAAACTTGGGTTTGAACAAGGAGTCTGGTCAAAGAGTGGGTGGGACTCCCTTTCACTGAGTTCTCATTGTTGACGCAGAGAGCAGGGAAGGAGTGACCACATGTCAAAAGCCTGCTGTGGGGGAGACACAGTGACAGGCCCATTCAATACTTATCTCATTTAATCTACAGGCCAACCCTATAATATTATTTTATTATTCTACTTTATAGACAAGAAATGGAAGCTTGGGGAGATTATGTGAATTTGGGCAAAACACATAGCAGAACCAGGATTCAAATTCAAATCTGCCTGACTCCAAGACCATTCCAGAAATCTTTTCCTTTGGGCCTTTCTGCTAAGATTTCTAAGAGCTGGGTCTTTCTGCTAAAATTTCTATCTGACCATCATTTAAATGAAACACAAGAATACAGGTAATTGATGAAATGTGTGGATAGATTTCAGTGACTTGGAAAGTGGCCTGGGCATCAGAAATTTTAAAGCTCCCCAGGTAATTATACCATGCAGCTAAGGTGAAAAGCTATTGATTGAAGGGGATTATAGAAGAGGAATAAAAGAAGGAGCCATCTCAGTAGAGCAGGTGAGAGTTTGTGTTTTCGATGACATTTGTTCTTTAACATTTGCTGAGTGCCTAATATTAATGATAGCTACCATTTATTGAAGGCTTTGCTTTGTCAGGCCCTGTGCTGACTGCTTTACACACATTATCTCATTTTAATGCTCACACAACACTATGAGATAGATATTCTTACCTTCTTTTGCAAGCAAAGAAACTAAGAATTAGAGAATTGAAGAAACTTGCCCAAAGTCACACATCTAATTAAGTGCGGAGTCGAGATTTAAACCTGGTATTGAATGTCTTCAAAACCCTTGGAATTAATTACTACGCTATGCTTCCCACTACCTACCAGACCTTGTTCTGGGAACTCTCAAGGGCCTTGCAATCTGATAGGTATAGAACATTTACACATGACAAGGTAAGGGCTGCCATGGAGGAATGTACAAGGCACCATGGGTAACAGGTGGAGAAAGCTCACATCAGCTTGGATGACTCAAGGAAAGCTTTGCCAAGGAGCTAATGCCCAGGGAAAAATTTCCTATTGATTTCTGTCCCTGGAAATAGGCCCTACCTCTTGATAGGGGCAAAGAAATTGATAGTGGCCATCTTGGATTAAACAAATACAGTCTTGATCAACAAATCAGCAGTTTTGAAAAAGGCCTGGGGACTGTATTAACTTTTTCTTTTCAGACCCTTTGGCATCGTGAAAATGACAAAGCCTCTTTGGTAAATGGTAGCCAGATTGGTTTCTGTCTATTTTTTAAACTGCCCTAGAACAGGAGCCACAGCTATTGAGAAGGGAATCCTAGCCTCAGTAACACCGAAGAATTCTGCATGGGCAGAGCAGGCAGCTGAGCCATTGGTAACAACCACTGGCTTAAAGAGAAATGCCCTTAGATAAAGCTTGACATCTTACTTGGGAAGGTGTCTCCTAAGCTAGTGTGAATTTACCATGTCTGGAAGGAGAAAGGGCACATTCAGGCTTTCAGAAATGGGATGCTAAAAGTGGGCATCAGTCAGGGTTGTCATCCCTTATACATCAAAATAGAGATTGTTCTGATGCTTTTCTTGACTACATGAGTCAGAACATAATAAACTTTAAAATCGTGAGACCAAAGGCTGCCACTCGTGCTTGTGATTTATGATAGAAATCACAAGCTGCTATGTGAACTTCTTTACTTCCCATTCATGTCTGCATGAAGTTCGAGGCGGAGAAAGAGAAGCTGAACTCTTTGTTGGACATGGTCAAAAAGACTGTGGTCTCAGCGGTAACCAGGTTTGCCCTGTACCTTTTACGATCTGGTCCTTGGCATCTGCTCTTGACAGAGAACGATACCTCTGTATTAATCATACTGGCTCTGTCCCTGAGGCTTCTTAATGGAACCAGCTGGTAAACAGGTTTAATAGAAGTTCCTGAAAAGTCAGGGGGTTGAAAATTCTTTATTTGAATGCAATAGCTATATCAATGTAGGACACAAATAATGAACAAATATACAATTTCATACAAGTGGCCCTTACCATTTCATAGACTGACTGTTTTTATTAAACTTACTCTTAATGAAATCATTCAGGGATAAGATCTTAGAATTCAACATTCGGATGATGAGAAACGGCAAAAAAAAGTTAATATATTAAAATTCATCAGATATGCACAATGATGAAAATATGAATGAGAAAAAACTTCCAAGGAATAACATAAATTCTAATGACTTTTCACAAAGTGATTAGATTTATGATTTAAAAATTTTTTCTAAACATCGTTTTCCAATAATTAATCATTGAGTAATGCACTATGCTAGGTGCTAGAAATTCTGATGTGAACAAGATAGAAAGTCCCCACTTTCAGGAAGCTTATGGTCTAGTGGAGGAAAACAGGCAACAAGTGTAACTGTGAGGGGTACAAGACACTATGAATGTTGAGAGGAGGCAAGTCTTCTCTGAGGAGACTCTTTTCAAGACCATATTAGATAAAGGGTGGGACTTTTGAGTGTGTGAGGATTTAATGGGATGTGAGAACCAGCAGACAACCCTTTAAATAGTGTGAGGAAGAAGACCAGAGGAGAGAGGTAAGGGAGTCTTTGGAGGGGTATACTAGAAGGAGAGAGGATTTTTAAAGATAAGTGGACTTGAGTGTATTTAAGTGTAGACGTGAAGGGAGGGGGAAGGGGAAGGGAGGGAAGGAGGCGGGGAGAGAGAGAGCATACAATGGGTAGCTATGCAGCAATTAAAAAAAAGGATGAGGAAGTTCTCTATGTACTAATGAGAAGATCTCCAAAACAGATAAAGGGGAGGGAGGATATAGAACAGTGTGTATAATATGATCCTTTTCAGTTAAAGAGAGAGAGAGAGAGAGAAATATTAATTGTAGTTCCCAAGAGGTGAGAATAAATGACAGGCGGGAGAAGATAGCATCAGTTCACAGATGGAGAGATTTGTTGGTCAGGATGTTGTGGTTGCAATCTGCCCAAGTTGCCTCCATCTCTTTCCTGTTCTCTCAGCCATAAGGGGTTGGAGTTCTTTCTGCAGTTGCTACTTCCATGATATCTCATAATTTCCTTTTGACGTTTCCAGTTACCTAGTTAACTTTATAGTAAATTCTCTCTTGTACAAATAACTGGTGTGGTTTGTTTCTCCTGACTGGACCCTGACCTATACACTAGCAATCTCTTTAGGGAGAACTTCAGACTTTGTTCTGGCTGGAAATGGGTGTTCTTGGGTTGGGACAGATTGCCTTTCATGCCTTCTACTCCAAGGTTATCTTTCCCCTTGTCATGGAACTCTCTTGTCAACTGGCCCAACCAAGGCTCAGCTTTTGTGATGCTCTCTCCACCTGCCACAGGGCACAGGGGACCTTCTGGGTTTCCTCCATGTCAGATGCAATCTGCAAGGACCAGGGGGCATTCTTTGCCATTTCCTGTCTGGAACACCTGCTGCCATCTCTTTACTGTCCTGCCCATGCCTTGCGCTATGCATGGCTTCAGTGAGACGTTTGCTTTCTAATGTCGGCCAAGAAAGAGCAAATTAGTCCACACATTTACAGATACACCTAAATTTCTGGGGCATCCTCTCAATTTTCTTCCCTTTCCTTTGCTTTCTTCTCATAACTGGAGGACCCTCAGCCACCATACTCTCTCTAACTTGCTTCATCTCCCACCAACTCTTGTTTTTCATTTCCAGTTTAATTATCTTGCCTTTGAGCAGAGGGAAGAAAAATCAGTTCTACCAATTCACACATACTCTCCAATGCTTTGTCTCATGGGAACCATTGTCCACTGTATCTAGCACCTTGGGACTTACCTCCTCCCCCTTTTTAGAGAACGTTCTTTTTAAGAGTTTTCTAGAAACATACTATTTGATATCTCATATTATCAACTGGCTACAAATGAACATACCATGTATCAATTTGCTTTTATTATAATGTGTGTCTAATGATAGGAAGTAGGAAGAAGGATGGGTAAGCTTAAGAACCCAGTAAAACTGTCATATAGCCTGGTGTTTGGGATTCTCCCAGCCTGCTTTTGTGGATTTCATCTCACTGTGGCAAAGCCCCCAAGGAGAATGCAAAGTCAACTCCCTTAAGCACACTAGACAAAACCTAACTCTTTCATTCCACCCCCAAAAGTACCCAGTTCAGCTTCTTTCCATAGTACACTTTCTGCCCCAGATGCTAATTGCATTTAACTAATCCACAAGTGAACCGTCCACAAATTCCATTTTAATTAGCATATCACATTCTTTGTGCAAATTTGCTCTCAGAGGAGTCCCACTGCAGCCGTGTGGAGATGCTAATGACAGGGCCCCTTGATGGTTTCCAGATAGCTTTTAGCTGCAAAAGCATTTGGGCAGAACACCATGAGCATCCTGCCTATCTGTATTACTGGAGAACACCTCATTGGTTAGAAGTTGATCCTCCTGTAACTTTTCTGAGTTTCTTTACATTTATTCTTGAACCTCAGATGTGCCATTTCTTATCAGGATGCTGTGAAAGTTAGCAATGTCTAGGATGAAAAGAAGAATTAGGCTATGAACTATTTTTTTTTTCTCTGGGCTATGAAATTTCAGTGCTGAAAAGGGACTTTAAGATTATTTTGTTCAGCTGGTTCATTTTATAGCTGGGAAAATACGGTCCACTTTTCTTTCTTGCTTGCTTGCTTGCTTGAATTGTGCCTAAAATATCCACTAAGGGCCTAATTAATGATTCTTAGTGATGGACACCCATTAGAATTACGTGGGAGCTTTAGAAAAGTACCAATGACCCAGGCCAATTAAATCAGGTTATTGGTAGACACCCAGTGCTGATAATTTTTTTTTTAAAATTGTGTCCTCTCAAAATTCATATGTCAAAGTTCTAACCTCCAGTACCTCAGAATGTGACTGTATTTTGAAGGAAGGCTTTTTAAAAAGCAATTAAATGAAAATGAGATCATATGGGTGGGCCCTAATTCAATATGACTGGTGTCTTTATAAGAAGAGGAGATTAAGACATGGACCATGAACATTTAAGACCATATGAAGACATCAGAAGAAGAAAGCAATCTACAAGCCAAGGGGAAAGGCCTCTGAAGAAACTGAAGAAAGGCCTCTGAAGAAACACTGCTGACACTAGTGATCTGAATTCCAGTGTCCAGAATTGTGAAAAAATAACTTTCTGTTGCATAAGCAACCAGTCTGCAGAACTTTGTTATGCAGCCTGAGCTGACTAATACACTCCCCAAGTAATTCTAATCTGTAGTCAAGGCTGAGCACCAGTGGGCTAGTACAGTGTATGGAACTTAACTGGAGCTGCCCAAATGGTTTTAGAGGATTAGGTTTCCTAATTCTTCCTAGTGTTCTTGCCACAACACCAAGCCCATAAACATCAAACTCCACTGGAGTAATTTACAAATAGTAATCATTGCTCAACATTATTCTCTTCCTGAATTCTCTGCACCAGCAGAGCTGGTTTCCTCACTGTTCTGAATACTAAGTTTTTCTGCCTCTGGGCATCTTCTCTTCTTCCTGCCTGGCTTGCTCTCATCTTTCTTACCTGCCCCAAATGCTAGCTCTCCTTTAGGGTTACCTCTCTACCCTAGTCAAGCTGTCCCTTCCCGCCTCTGGCTCTTACAGCTATTATCAACTGTGAAATTAATAGCATTTAAATATGCACTGCCTTGATATTTATTCTATTGTCCTCTTGAACTGCCATCACCTTCACTGGGATAGACCTGCTTGACATCTCTCTGTTATTAGATTCTCAGATTCAATTGGCCACTGGGCGTCTTCATCTGCACTTCAGAAACAACATGTTAGAAATTCAGTTCATCATCTCAGCCCGAAATGTCTCCATCTTCTCATATCTTCTGTTTCTAATTACAATCTCCATTTTCTAGCAGAGACTTTCAAACTTCTTTGACTAAGACCCATAGTAAGAAATATATTTTAGATCACGACTCACAAAAGTTGTAAGAAATAACACTTGCCCATGATGCCCTCTCATCTATTCTGTTTTATTACCTTCCTTTTTTCTTTATTTGAATAACTGCCATAGAAGAAATTTGTGGAGTTAAGACTGATCATTCATTCATTTATACAGCTAATGTTTATGGCATGCCTGTATGTGCTTGGTATCGTGGATGCTGATGACACAACAGGGAAAAAATGAACACGATTCCTTGAGTTTACTTTATCAAGGAAATAGGCCTTTAACTTGTAGTTCCAATGCAGCAAGCCAGGGGAGAGGAGAGAGCCATCTAGAAATCACAACAAAACAGCAGGCCTACACTGCAAGACCCCTAAATTTTCTTGGCAGGATGCTTGGGGTGGAAATAGTCTTGGTCTGGAGTCAGCTAGATCAGGTTTTTGCTTTGGATTTGCCTCTAACCAGCTACCTGGTTTTGGGTTAGTCACATCCTTTGGTGAAATCTCTTGTTTCCTCACCTGTGTAAAGACAGAGCTGAACTGGATGAGTTCTTATTCAGTTCAAATGTCACCTGGCCTGTGTGTCAGCAGTGCCCACAGCTCCTCTCTCATCTGTCTTGGTTCATGCCTGGCATAGAGTTTGGCATTGAGGGAATGCTCAATAAATATGTAATGAATAAATGAGTGAATAAATTTGTCCATGAACATCAGATTTGAAAGAGACATGGAGTCAGAGCTTGATAATTTTTCATAATTGGAAAAACTCCAGAAAATAATGGGCCAACTGATGAATGAATGAAGGGAACTTACAGATCGATTGGACCAATCAATTCATTTTGTAGACGAGGAAACTAAGATCTAAAACATTCCTCAGAGGGGAAGTTGTGGTTCAACTTTCCATTTGAGTGACTAAAGGGAGTCCATTAATGCCCAAACTGAGTATAAAATGCAAACATTACGGGGCATGACATCAAGAAATACACATGTCCTTTCACTGAAAAGTTTCTTGCATGCACATGTTTGAGGGAAGAACTCCCCTAGTAATCAGCTTTAGAGAGTGTAAAGATTGCTCAACTTGGTGACAGAAGATGTGGCTTCTGCTTATTGCTCTGTGACCTTGGGTTCACTTTCACACTTATTCGTTCTTCTTTTTAAAAAGCAAAAAAACAACAGGAGAAAAGTAAAGAGTGTAATTTAACAAATACCTGCAGTCTAGTAAAATTAAAAGTTGTTTTGTCCTATTTGCTTTTCATAGAAAACAGCACATTTTGTAGACAAAGGTAATCTTCCATTCACCTCTGTACACAGGCCCATTCCTTCTTTTCCTACTGGCAGTTACGTTCTTGAATTTGATATCTTTCCAGCCCTTTGCTTTACTCTTGTTTTTGAGCACAGCTCATATCATTTTTTTTTCTTTTTCATGTTAACAAGGCTTTATCGAGGCATAATTATGTACAGTAAAAGACAAAATGTTATGTGTACTTAAGATGCAACCCTGAGATCAAGACAGAAGATTTCTCTCACCCCAGAAAATCCCTCTCTAATCAGTACCATCCTCCCTAAGAGTTAACCTGATTCCTACCACCATACATTAGTTTTGTCTGTTCTTGAACTTGGTATAAATGCAATTATACAATAGGTACTCTATTGTATCTGGCTTCTTTTGTTCAACGTAGTGATTTTGAGATTCACCTATATTGATACTTGTCTCAGTAATTTATTATTTTTTATTACTGCATACCATTCCACTGTACGAATATAGGACAATTAATTTGTTTATCTCATAATTATCTTTATATTTTAAAAATATTGTATCTAACATTTCTGTGTTTTTATAGTGAAAGGAGGAGATAGATTACGTGTGTGCATTCTCCTCCGACTTTCCTAATGCTTATAAGCACTTGTTTCTTTGTCAAATGGTGGGCTGAATGAATGTGCTCCATGAGAGAACTGTTTACAAACCTGGTTTTGAAAGAACCTGGAGCTGTGGTTTCCCACCTTCAGAATCCCCTGTGGGGCTTAAAAAAAATACAGGTGCTGGACCCCATCCTTAAGGTTCAGAGTCAGTAGGGCTGGGGAGGAATGCTGACATTTTTTCATGTGGTTAAAAACTTCTGCCTGAGATTCTTCAATCTGAAGAGCTATCATGGAATTTCAAAAGAAGTCCTCAAATAAAGATTTCCCCTTATTTTACTGTAAAAAGCCCCAGTAATACAAAACCCACAGCAAGCAAACATAAGATAACTTGACAGGGATTAAAAATCACTAGGAGGAGAAAGAGTGGGTGTTTTAAAATCAAACCAAGCCCTTTAAGGTGCTTTGGAAAAGTCTCTGGCCTGGGGTCAGGAGATCTGTGTTCTGGCTGCAACTGTGTGACGTGGGGCAAATTGCTTAACTTCTCTGAGTCTCAGGTAGTAACTAGAAGAGGTGGGGCTGGACAGTTCCTGAGATTTCCTCCAGCTCTTGTCCTTAGTGCTTCTCAGATCCAAGAAGAGACCTGAGTGAAGGGATCTGGTCCTGCACTTATCTCTTTTTTTTCCCCTGTTGGTAATACCGAATCAACATAATCACATATGGACTTATTTATCTATCTATTTATCTATCTATCTATCATCTATCTATCTATCTATCTATCTATCTATCTATCTATCTATCTATCTATCTATCTATTTACTTATTATTAGAGTGACATTGCTTAATAAAATTATATATGTTTTGAGCGTACAATTCTATAAAATATCATCTGTGTATTGTATTGTGCACTCATTTCTTAATATGGGTATCACCTGGGCAAGGGATCCCTCCTTCCTGCTGGATTAATTTTATTTGTGAAAGGTCTGTGAAGCAAAGTAAAACATTTGGTTCACATGAATTTTTTGCAAGAAAAAGTATCTAGTTGGGCGCCGTAGGAAATGTGTTCTTTTACACTGCTAAGCCTAGGGGAGAGGGATTTGTACTCTACTGGGATGTTGGTTCATGTCTCTGTATATGCAAGGGATCAGCTAACGATCGGCTCACAGGAGTCAGGATTGCCCATCCATGGCAGGTAACTAACTCTCCATAGAAATGCGTGCCACCTCCTAGAATTGTCTGCAGAAACTATTACAGTGTCTGGCATGTAGTAGGTGTTCAATAAATATTTGATGAATAAAGGATCCATTTGGAGTTACTTTCATTCTTCAGCCTGGGGAGAGAACATAGCCGTTTCCTCTGTTGTCACCACGCAATTTATATCTGAGTAACTGGCTTCACTGCTTGCTACTGCTGTCTATTCACAGAGGGAGGGTCTGAGGAAACAGGTATGTTTGGTGTGGAGTCAGGGTGGGTTCAGGGAGCTGGGGGGCAAAGTCGATACACAGAAATGGAACAAAAAATCATTAGATCTGTATGGAAGTACAAAAGATCCTGAATTGCCAAAGCCATCCTGAGAAAAAAGAATGAGGCTGGAGGCATCACTCTGCCCAACTTCAAAATATACTGCAAAGGGACAGTAATCAAAATGGCATGATATTGGCAGCAAAACAGACACACTGACCAGTGGAACAGAATCGA
>NW_006443570.1:6331529-6333708 GCF_000325575.1 Pteropus alecto
AGCTGATTGGCTAAAGAAGCTGTGGTACATATATACAATGGAATATTACTCAGCTATAAGAAGAGATGAAATACTGCCATTTCTGACAACCTGGATGGACCTCAAGATAATCATGCTAAGTGAAATAAGCCAGGCAGAAAAAGTTGAAAATAACACAATATCACTTATATGTGGGATATAAACCTAAAAGCAACAAATGAATAGAACCAACAAACAGAGACTCATGGACATGGACAATGGACTAGTAGTTACCAGAGGATAGAGGGTAGGGGAGGAGGGAAGAGGTAGACAGGGTGAAGGGGGTCAAATATGTGGTAGCTGAGGGAAACTGGACTTTGGGTGGTAAACACACGATAGAATATACAGATGTCAAATTATAATGTACACCTGAAAATTATATAATTGTAATAACCAATGTTACTGCAATAAACTTAATTGAAAAAATTATGAAATTAGAACCTCAGTGCTAAAATGGTGATGCTAAGGAATATACTTGAGTATTTAAAAAAAAGTTCATATACAAGGTTCCTAGGAAAATCTAGATTACCATCAATCTGAGAAAGGGAGTGGCTATCATGAGAATCTCTTGAAAAGCAGCCTCCTCTCCAAAGGTACATACATCAAGTGGTCCCATTTAAAATGGCTTTCTCACTTTTCTCTACCTTTTCTGCAGTTAACACATATGTACTAATAAAGTATAGAATAATATAAGTATCACCAATACTAGGTGTTTTATTAAAACAAAGTTTAACAATGCCCCCTTTGCCAACCACCTGCCGATTATAATTATGTGGGGGGAAAACCTAATCTTTAATTGGAAAAAAAATCATTTGAAACATTAACACTTGAGGAATAACTACAAATGATTAGCAAACTTCCAGATCTCCCCTCAACTTAATTTTTTTTTATATATATATTTTGGTGAAAAACATGTAGCATAAAATTTGCCATCTTTACCATTTTTAGGTGTATGGTTCAGTTGTATTGTTTCTTCACATCGCTGTGTAACAGATCCCCAGAACTTTTTCATCTTGTAAAACTGAAACTCTATATATCCCTTCTAGTTTTGAACTCTGGAAAATGTGAGAAAAATATGTTCTGAAGGGGATGAGTTAAGTATGTGAGTCTGGTTTTACCCAAAGGATGGGAAGGAGGAAATTAATTAAATTAATATTTATGAAGCACTTGCTAGGTGCCAGGTCTTGTCACACAGCATACCCAGGTACTCTGCAGTTCTGAGAGCTCACATTTCTCATTTTTGTTGATCTCGTTGATGTGAAGAGCTCCAGGGGGCTGTAATTTTTTGTATGTGTTTGCTAAATCCTGACTACCTGTGTGATATGTAGAATCTGGGGCTCTTGTCAGTTTTTTCAGGGTTCTGAGCACCAGTTTTGCCCACCAGCCCTGTTCATGGGAGAGGGAGAGGGAGAGGGAGAGGGAGAGGGAGGGAGGAGCCTAGGGCAGGGGTGGTGGTGGTGTTAGGGCAGCAAGGCTCATTATCTTAGAATCTGTGCTCATGCAGGCAGAAGTGCTGCATTCTGTCCTGGTTGTATGACTTTTAATTTATTTATTCCTCGCTCCATTTCAACAGAGCATTTGGACATGGCATGAGAAACAAATACTAATCAAGAGTTTAAATAATTGATAAGGAAATTTGGACAAAGGGGAGAGGAGGGCAGGACGATAAGAAGATGAAGCTGGGTAAAGGTGCTTGCCATACATCCTGTGTATAGCTTTTTGACTCTAGGGAGTTCATTTAAATCCTCTGAACTTCAGCTCTCTCATTTATAAACTGGGGACAAAACTACTTACCTCAAAGGTCATGAGAATTGCATTAGAAAATGCTATATTAGTGAATTATTATTACTGTAACAGAGTTTTTTAAAAACCCAGTCCAATCAGCTTCCATTAAAAATGAGTTAGACAAGATTTTTAGGCAAATGGGTAAATTTGTAGCAGGGGAACTTCCTTAGCCCTTTTGAGTTGTGGCTGTTTCTTCCCATTACCTTATTAGAGAATATCAGTAGAACAGAATTTACACTCTTTTGACAAATTATACAAAGGAACTGGGGGCAAGTTCTAAACATCCAGGCATCCAGATATCACTTTTCCAGTATTTTCTGAAATTGTTTTACCAAAGTTTTCTACATGGCTCTGTAAGGAAAAAGTTGTGTTTCAG
>NW_006443570.1:6333728-6348605 GCF_000325575.1 Pteropus alecto
TTACATATTGTTTAGAACATACCCATTTAGATTATTTTATTCTGATTCTATGGAGGCTTTAAGCCAGTTTTGGGTTGAATTGTGTGCTCCCCACCCTCATGCATACATTGAAGCCCTAACTCCCAGCAGTGATCTTGTTTGGGAAAAGGGTCATTGCAGATGTAATAAGTTAAGATGAGGTCATACTAGAGTAGGGTGAATCTCTGGTCCAATATGACCGATGTCTTTATAAAAAGGGAAATTTGGACAAAGACACACACACAGGGAGAGTACCATGTGAACTTGAAGGCAGATCAGAATGATGCATCTTCAAGCCAGGGAACACTGAAGATTGCCAGGAAACCAACAAAAGAAGCTAGATGAGAGACATGGAACAGATTCTCTCTCACAGGTTTCAGAAGGAGACAGCTCTGCTAACACCTTGATCTTAGATTTCTAGTCTCCAGAACTGTGAGACAATATGTTTCTGTTTAAGGCATCTAGTTTGTGGTGCTTTGGTTAAGGCAGCCCTAGAAAGCTAATACATTTTTCACTGTCTTTGAGCTTTAAACTCTGTGACTTGTAGGTAATTGATAAAAATGCAAAATATGGATATGATAATTGATTATCTGAGAAATAATTGATAAAATCCCAAGGAAAAAAATATAAAATAATTCTTGCCTGTAGATAGGCAGATTTTGTCTTGTCCACATAGAGGTTTCATTGGCTTCCTTCCCCTTGTGAAAAAAACCAGTTTTGTTTCTATTTGCACATTCATTTTAATAGTCTTCATCTTTAAATGTGTTTCTGCTTTGGTTTGTTTTTCAAACTGGGTGTAACATCTAGTTCCCCCATTTGATAACAAGTTAAATACAACCTTTAACATGTGTTTATTTTATTTCCGTAGGAGAGTCATGTTTTTACATTTTGGGGGCGGGGCAAGGGAAATTATCTTTTAACAGTTTCTTATTATCAATTAGTTCTTTAATGTGTTTATTTTGTACATGTCTTTGTTTACAATTTTTTTCTTTTCTGCTTTTGATGATAATATCCCAGTGGATCAGAAACAGACAGATCTATGCCATATTGAGAAAGAGTAGTCTGTGGGACACAATAGCTTATATAAAGTACTCGGAAGGCTGTCACTCAAAGGAGGAGCAGTCATTCTGTTTCCTTTAGCAGCTGTTAGTTATAGGGGGACAAGTTTTGGCTCTGAAGGAAGATGAACTTGCTAGTCATCAGATCTGTCCAAAGACAAAATGGGCTGCCTTGGGAAGTAGTGAGTTTCTGTGGTTGGGTTGTGCAAGGAGCTTTGGATGTCCTTGTGGTGGGACGTTATATCATGGTTTAAGGATAAAGAGATGGCTGGAAGTTTTATTCACGAGGATCAGTAATTCAGTATATAAAGACAGACATTAACATCCTCTTGCCCACCTCTTCCTTGCTCCCATCTCTAGCTCTCTCTTGCCTTAGCTAACAAAATTCCAAATCCTTCTCCCTTCTTCTCTAGTTCTGTTTCCAGATTCTCAGTCATTCTGTCAATCTCCCCTTCAATCTTGAGGTGTCTCTCTTCAGGGAGAGGTCCTGTTTTTCTCTTCATTAGCTTAACTTCACCTGGCTGCCCGCCAGATGAAGGTAGGATGGGACATTTAGAGTCTTTGTCCTCCGGGTCTGGACCTGGGAGCTTCTAGTACACAGGTTGTGTTTGACAAAGATGTCAAGATGTCACCGGTAAGTGGCTGAGAGACATCGTGGTTGGGGTGTTACTGCCTGTCACACTGTCTGGGGCTGCAATCTAGCAAAACTCAGAGGATATAATTAATGCCATATGCGTATTATCTAATGGCATCATAAATCTGCCTGGGATGGCTTCTTATGGGTATTTTCTGACTCTCGGTGCTAAGCTTCATGAATTCCCATCACTGCTTTCCAGGCATGTCATCATTTTGCAGGTTATAATTTGCAAAACGAGAGAGACACCTATTAGCATGGAGCCAGTTAAGGTTACACCAGCGACTTCATTATATACCACACATCTTGCAGGTTTGTAATTATGCAGTTAAAAAAAAATTGCCAAAGGCAGTCATTTGACATAGATATATAGTTCCAGTCTGCAAGAATTATTGATATAATTTTGTTTTGCCATCTTTTATTAAAAAACAGTAGATTAAAAAATTCAGTGAGCCTTGTGTACATGGAAAAGCCAATGTAGTTTCAATGCCTGAACTTTATAGGTGTAAGATTGTATCTTGGATCATAAAAAATATTAATTTGCTGCACTTGCTGCAAAGGAAGTAGAACCCTCTGTTCATTTATTTTTGGAGATCTTATTCTTCTAGGATGCTGGGGCTATATAGATTGTGTTGTAGACTCAAAAGGTGATGGTGAGATATGAACTTGACCAGGGGTAGGCAGCTGGTTTTGAGTCCTCATTGGGGGCAAGAGTGAGATCCTGTTACCTAAATCCTGGCTCGTAAGCTTGAGTCAAGCAGTACAATGCTGCAGGACCTCAGATCACCATCGAATCAACCTGGAAGACAGGTAACCAGCAAGTCCACCGGCAGCAGACCACCTTTCCTCCTCAGGAAGATCTCCTTTCACTTCACTTCCCCTGAGAAGACCCACCTCACCAGCCGGGAGTCTGTGGCCACTGTCAGCCCAGCGGAGCTCAGTGACCAGTGGGGGAGTCTGCCATCGAGTCTCGAGGACCAAAATTCCCACCTCTCTCTTTCCTCTAACTCCTTTCTAGAAACTCATGTCTATCAAGTCCTAGTCTCTGGAGGTCCTCCCTTGATTTACAATTTATTTCATCATGGCTCATTACACCTCAGCTACAATTAGGAAAGTTGTGTGGAGGTTTCTTCTCTCAGGAGATGGGTGTAGTAAGTCTTTTCATGTGACTCCTGGCTTATCCATCAACTCCAGCAAAATCGCTGGCTCAAAGGGTATTTACACTTGAAAACTCTTCTTTTTCTTTCTTTTTAAAATTAATGTGTAACTTCATAAGTTACGTATACCAAAAAGAATAATTTTCATCCCTTATGAAGACCTAAAAATAAAATATTATGTCTCTTTTTTTTCCTCTTGCAATTTAAGCCTATATTTATCCCCTCAGGAACCATGATTCTGAAAAGCTCAGGGTAAATGGAATTCTCCTAAATGATGTCTTATTTCACCACTAGAGTACATGATCATCTCTGAACTTAGATTTTAGCCTAATTTCTCTCTGATAGTCATTTATCGAGAGCTCTTAATCTGGTCCCAGGTTTCACTGTCAAGTAGTTAACAATCTGCAAACCAGCTCTTAAATTTACTAAATACTTGAAATTTCTCATGTTAAAACATTTTAAAGCAAAGAAGTGTTCTCTAATGCAACAGTTCCTATCCAATTTCTATTTGATAAACTCAGATGTATGTTTCTCACATGCTCTTTAAGTGGATATGTAAACAACTGGGTGCCAGGAAACCTGGGTTTTAGGCCTGACTTTGCTGCTAACTTGAAATAGAATCAATATCTGCAGATATTTGACATATGTTTTGCTACTCTTGCTCCTTGTCCGTGGCAGACGTTACTAATAGATCAAGATAAGATTTCTAGCAGAGTGTAGAGACAGCCTCAGAATTCTTCTCAAGGTATCTCTCTAGGTGGCCCCTGCTAACTGATGAAGGTTACTAGAGATGAAAACTGTTTGCCACTCTAGGGCAAAGCAATTCTTTCCTGTCCAAAATTCTATTGTTGTTTATATGTGTAATCAATGTACATTGTTTTGGTTTTTGTTTTTGAAAAAGATAAAATAATAGAATAATACCATTTCCTTCCATCTGAAGAACTCAGAATTTCTAAGAGTCACAATTCTGATAGGGTCTTTGTGGGATGTGCTGGAACCTCAGGAACTTGGATCCTAGGGAAGGGCAGAAAGTTAGGGCTGAATAAGACACTGGCCGAAGCAGTCTTCCAGCAGACCTGCTGACCCAGGGACTCGGTGGGAGACCCTCCTGTCTGCAACCCTGAAGATTCTGAAAGGACCTGATACTCAATTCCAACCCCTCCCAGCGACAGTCCATGAGCAGTCCTGCTGGTGCAGAGGGAGACTCTCCTGTCTGAGCCTCAGGAGATTCTGAAAGGACCTAAAATCAGCTCTCACCCTTGCAGCCACAGTCAGGGAGCAGTCCAGCCTGCTCAGGAACCTGGTGGGAGACTTGCCCATCTGTGCCTCCAAAGCCAGGTCTGTATACTTCATTCATGACTGTGGACCCTGAAACGGCCCTGGTACATAGTTCCAGTCCCTCTCAGCCACAGTCCAGGGCTATTCCTGCCCACTCAGGGACCTGCTCAGTGACCTGGCAGGAGCCCTCCCAGGGATCTGGTGGGAGTCATACTTGTTCATGTACTTGGTAATAAGTGAGTTGTCTGAGAACCCAACTGTGGACCCTGAAGTGGACCCTTATTCCAGAACTCCCCTACTGAGCAAGGTACTGGAGCCAGTGCCATCCACCCTAGACCAGGCAGGATTCATGCCTAGCTGAACCTTTGGTAAAAAGCCTGCCAACTGCAGATCCCACTGAAGACCCAGCAACAGCCTCATAACTCGGACCCAGTGCAGCATGATGGTAATTCCAGAGCTAATCCCATCAGCCTGGGGAACCGACAGGAGGTCTTTACATGTCAAAACTACTCTGTAAAGACTGGAGAGGTGTTTGCTCCTTCAAACGCATGGACACCAAAACAAGGCTACATGGATCATGAAGAATCAGGACAATGTGGCACCATCAAAGGAGACTAATAAAAAGGAAAACCCAGACATAAATCTGTGGATATAGTATTAACTAATATTTGACAAAGAAGCCAAAATTATTCAATGAGAAAATAGTCTCTTCAATAGATGGTGTTGGGAAAACTGGACATTGACATGCAAAAGAATAAAATTATACCTCTATCTTACTCCACTTCCAATAATTGACTTGAAATGGATTAAAAACTTAACATAACTGAAATTATATAACTCTTAGAAAAAAACACAGGGAAAAACTACTTGACATTGGTCTCAGCAATGATTTTTGAACTACGACACCAGAAGCACAAGCAACAAAAGCAACAACAAACAAGTGGGTTTATGTATATATATAAAACTTTTGCACAGCAAAAGAAACAATCAGAAAAATTAAAAGGCAACTTATGGAATGAGAAAATATTTGCAATTCACCTATCCAAATATATATGGAACTCATACAACTCAATAGCAAAAAGCCAAATAATCCAATTAAAAATGGGCAAAAGAAAAAAATGGGTAAATGACCCAAAGAGACATTTTTCCAAAAAGATATACAAATGGCCAATCGACACACGAAAAGGTGCTCAACATCACTAACCATCAGAGAAATGCAAATCAAAACCTCATGCTTGTTAGGATGGCTATTATCAAAAAAGGCAAGAGATAAGTGTTGGCAAAGATGTGGAGAAAGTGGAACCCTTGTACACTGTTGGTGGGAATGTAAATGGGTGTAGCCGCTATGGATACCAATATGGAGGTTTCTCAAAAAATTAAAACTAAAACACTCATATGATACACCAATTCCACTTCTGGATATATAGCCAAAGGAAATGAAGTCACTAAATCAAGGAGATATCTATGCCCCTATGTTTATTGCAGCATTATTTGCATAGCCAAGACATGGAAAAACTTAAGTGTTTGTTGATGGATAAGTAGAAAAAAATAAAATAAAATGTAAAACACAAACACAGGAATATCATTCATCCGTGAAAAATAAAGACATCCTACCATTTGCAATAACGCAGGTGAAATGTTGAGGACATTATGCGAAGTGAAATAAGTCTGACAGAGAAAGACAAGTATGGTGTGATTTCAATTATGTGGAATCTAAAACCACCAAACTCCTAGAAACAAAGAGTAGATTGGTGGTTGCCAAGGACTGGGAGGAGGTGGGGTGGAGGAAATGGGTGATGGTGGTCAATGCGTACAAACTTCCAGTTTTAAGATAAGTTCTGGGGATGTAATGTACAGATGGTGACTATAGTTAACAACACCTTATTGTATATTTGAAAGCAGCCAAAAGATTAGATCTAAATGTTCTCACCACATGCAAAAAAGGAAACTATATGAGATGATAGAAGTATTAACTCACCTTACTGTGGTAATAATTTTGCAATATATGTGTATATCAAATCATCACATTGTACACTTTTAACTTACACAAAATATATGTCAAATATGTCTTCATAAAAGAGGAAGGGAGACAGAGGCCAAGGGCTCTGACAAAAGTACAGTGATAGATGATGTAAGGGTGCCTTAGAGATCTCACACCCTGTGTCGAAATGGCTATGAAATATTTGAGCTTGTTGGAATTCAGAGAGCCTAGTTTGGGGTTTGATTATGGGCATGTAAGCAGAAGATGACCAAGTATATTTAAGAGAGTAAGGTGCCCATTTTTACACCCCTTCGCAGCATGTTTTGAGCTAGTGAAGAGGTGCACAGAGACTAAGGTTTAGCTTGCAGGGTGGAGGTTTATACATGTAAGGCAGATGTCAGAGCCCTAGACAAAGTGGGCGGGCTTGAATGAGGGCTAGAGCTGAGATGGAGAGATAAAAAAGAAAAGCTGTTATCTTGGGCGAATGCAGGAACTCAGAGCTCACCTCCAGTACACTCACTACTGGGGCCAGGGCAGAGACATTAAACTTGATGTTAGACTCTACAGGGAGGGTCTGAGGAGAGTACTTCATGTCCCAGAAATGTGTCCACATAAAACCAGAGATCTGCCTGACTTGCAAACATATCCTGCAGTGTAGCCAGCTGGACACTTGTAATAAGGCTTACCCTGAGAGAGCTGTCAGATAGTCCAGCAATTAAAATAATAAGAAAATTAACACAGGCATGAAGAAAACATCTTTTCTGAAAAATAAAGTAAGGAGGCCAACATTTGTTAAGTGAACTTAAAAATAAAAACATTAAAATGTATACCTGCACATTTGTATCAATTAATGTTCAGTTTTAGAAGTTGTACATGAAACAGTTTATTTTAAAAAAAGGTTTTTAAATAAAAATTTTCTGCATTTCAGTATTTCAAACAAACAAACAAGCCCCCCCGCCAAAAAAAAATCCTGCACTTGGACGCACCCCAAGGGTTCTATTTTACTTGGTCTGTGATGAGGCCTGACCACTGGTACTTTTTAAAAAGTTTCCCAGATGGATCTAATGTGTACTAGAGTTGAGAATCCTGTTTAGAATCTCTGGGTTAGTTAAGTTACTAGGCTCTGAAAACAGTGGTTAGCTCTGACAAAGGCTGGAGTTAACTATATGACAGAAAGAAGTTGTTAAAGGGGGCACTGACCTCTCCAGTCTGACCATCATAATATGGCAAGGGACCCATTTGAAACACAGCCAAACTTATTAGAACAGACAGCGTTACTTTGTTTTCCCACCAGTAGGCTGAGTGATGGGACAGGAAGTTGTGAGACAGCCATCCTAGGCCACACTACAGAGGAGTCTGCTATAACTACTTTTCCCCATATCTCTTCTTCTTGTTCCAAACCAACATTTAACAACCTGTTTTTTTTTTTTTAAACAATACTTTATTAAGGAAAAAATTCACATACCAAAAAACCCCACATATTTTAAGCGTACAACCAGATGAATTTTTACCATGTGATCACCACTCAGATCAAGATAAAGAATATTTCCATCACCCCAGGAATTCCCTTGTGTCTCTTTTCAGTTAACACGTCCAAAAATAACCACTCTTCTGATGAAAAACCTGCTGTCATTTGAATTGGTTTTCCCTATAAGCAAGGTCGTTTTCTCTGCCTGCTTCAAGATTTCTTCTTTGTCTTTAGTTTTCAGAAGTTTAAGATACGTCTTAGAGTAAATTTCTTAGGGTTTTACCTATTTTGGATTCACTCAGTATCTTGAATTGGTAGGTTTACGTCTCTTGAAAAAAAAATCTGAAATGTTTTCAGCCATTATTTCTTTAAGTATTTTTTCAGCCCTGCCTTCTTTCTTGTCTCTTTCCAGGACTCCAATAACATGATGGTTAGATCTTTTGTTATAGTCCTACAAGTCCCTGAGGTTCAATTTTTTTTTCAGTCTTTTTGCTCTTATTCAGATTGTGTAATTTTCATTGTTCTATCTTATTGTTCGTTGATTCTTTATTCTCTCTATTTTGCTGCTGATCTCATTGACTGAGCTTTATATTTTCATTGTCATCTTCTTCAGTTCTAAAGTTTTCATTGGGCTCTTCTTTATATTTTCTATTACTTTGCTGAGACTTTCTATTTGTTTGCTAAGCCTTTCATTTTTTTCCTATTTGTTTCAGGAGTGTGCATAATTACTGTTGATAATATTTTTAAAATCATAGCTGCATTGAAATCCTTGTCAGATTATATTCTAACGTCACTGTCATCTCAACATTGGACTCTTGATTTTTTTCATTCGGTTTGAGTATTTCTGGTTCTTGGTAGAAGTAATTTTTCTATTAGAACATGGACATTTTCATACTATGTTCGAATACTCTGAATCTTATTTAAATCCTCTATTTTAGCTGGCTTTCTCTGATACTGCTCTGGCAGGGAAAGGGGTGATGCCACCTCATATTGACAGGTAGAGATATAATGCCAAGTCCTATACCTAACCTTTGTTGACATCTGATGGGAGGACTCTTCGTTACTGCTGAGTAGGGATAGAATCCAGACTTTTTACGTGGTCCCACTGAAACGGTGGTGGGGGTAAGCCTTTTCCTAGTTGTCAGGGATGAAGGTTTTGGCTCCCTACTTGGACTTCTCTGATCCTACTCTGACAGGGGCATTGGAGTGTTCTGTTCCAACCTTAAGAGGATGCAAGTCTAGGCTCTCCACTTGGCTTTTCCTGATGTGGGTGGAGTGGGCTCACAGTTTTTTTCTGTGGTGTTGGTTAAAGTAGAATGGTTATTGTCTGCAAGGTTTCTATATGCTAGGTGGCCCCTTTCCTTTGGGGAGAGGCAGGTTTTGCTAGGGTTTTCATTGTTTGTGTCTGTTGGTATTTCTGGGTTGCCAGTTTTTTGGTTCTAAGTTTGGGATACATGAGGCAAAAAAAGAACACAGGGAACTCATTACTGTGCCATTCCTTGGGTCTTGAGGTCCCTAGCTGGTCAGGCTTTTTCCATCTTTCATCAGAACCTTCTATTTGTTTGATATATATTGTATAGTATTTTTAGATGTACTTACCAGGAGAAATAGGGAAAATAAATCTACTCCATCTTTTTTGGAAGTGGACATTTTATTTTTCCTTCATTTGTGAAGCATATTTTTGCTGTATATAAAACTAAAGTTTATAGCCTTTTTTTTTTTTTTAAAGAAATCACTCAAAATATGTAATTCCATTGTTCTCTGGCTTCCTCTGTTTCTAATGAGAAGTTGTTCATTGTTCTTATTATACCTCTGAATGTAATATGTGTTTTTCCTTCTGACTGCTTTTAAGATTTTCTCCTTATCTGATTTGAGCATTTTAAGTATGAAATACTAGGAGTAGATTTCTTTGTACTTATCTCGCTTAGGGTCTTTAGAGCTTCTTGAATTTGCAGGTTGATATCTTTAATCCATTTTGAAAAATTCTTGGCTATTATCTCTTCAAACATTTTGAATATTCAAGCATTCTCTCTTTTCTCTCTGGGATTCCAATTACATATTAAATTGTCCTAGAAGTTTTTGATGATTCCCTGCCCCTTGACCCCATCCCCATATTATTTTATTTTTACTCTATGCTTCGGCTTGATTTCTATTGACCTGCCTTTAAATTCACTAATCCTGTCTTCTGTTGTGTCCAGTCTATTTTGAAGATCATCCAATGAGTTCTTTAATCCACATATTTTATTTTTTAGTTTGGTTGATTTTTGAGTTCTATTTATCTGTGGAAATTCTCCATATTTTCACCCAATTTATTGGTATTTTCTTCTAATTTATTTACCATATGTGTAATAGTTTTTGAAAGATATTTTCTGCTTATTTTAATACCTCCATCATCTGTGGGTCTAGTTGTGTTGATTGCTTTTCCTCCTGATTATGGGCCACATTATATAAAAGAAAATAGTAAAGTCTGATAATATTTTCCCTTAGAAAGGGATTGCTCTTTTTTTCCATTAAGCAGCTAGGGCAAGAATTGATCTCTTTTATCTACTTGGGAGTTGAGCTGGGTTGGGGCTCATTTGTTGCTTAATTGGCTTCAGGGCTCCTCTAGTCTCAAATGTGTTGACAGGGATCAAGTGTCCTCCCTCCAACAGAGCATTAGTATCTAAATATTCAGTTCATAGAAGATCTTTTCCTGCGTTTCAGCCCAGCCCTTGCTCATATACCATCTCTTCCTATGCAAAATTCCCATGGAAAATTGGCTGGCATTGAGAACTAGCTTAAAGTTCTCCATATTCCAATATGCTCATTTAGCTTACATATGGTCATTTAGCTCTTTTTTTCTTATCCCATCTCTGGCAAATCTGAGTCTCTCTTGCCCTGCCTTGACTTGTTAGATGCCTACAGAGACAAAAGTTATTGCCAGTTTTGACTCATCTTGTAAGGGCTTGCCCTTCACTGAAATTTAATTCATTCAGACTTCTTTGCAGTCACAGTTTTTTTGATGGTTCTCAAGAGTGTTTTCTCATTGTTATAGTAAAAGAAATGGTCTCTTGCAGCTTTCTATAGTCTACCCACTGTACTGGGAAAAATTTTGGCCAAAGATCAGTGGACAGTCTCTTTTATTTTACAGGCCCCGAGGTAATTAATAGATTCCCAAAGTAAGGCAGTGAGTCAGTGATTCAGAACTCTAAGATATAGACATTTATCATTAGTGTTTTACAATACTTCCTTCACTTTCTACTTAAGATAACATTAAATAATAATCAGAACTGGGCAACAGTAAATTATCAGCTCTCTATGTGTGAGATCTTTCTTCATGAACCATTTGCAGTATCCGCACAGAGCCGTACTGCACCTAGCCCAGCCCGCTTTATGAAGGGCACATAGAGGGAAGACAATCCACCATCTAGTTCTGCAGATATGACCAAGTCTCTACTTCTTCTTTTTCATGTAAACTGCTTGTTTGGTACTCAAGGTGATTGGCAATAATATCATCCAAATACTGCTTTTTCTTTCTCCTTTGGGGTACTTACAGTTGGTATTTCTAAACTCTCTAATAGAGATTTTACAAACAACAAGTTCACAAAAGAAAGACTATGGAACTCACAGACATCCATTCATTTTTCCATTGTAATTTGTATAAATTCATGAGTCTTTTGATCTTCTGGTGAATATTTACTAGGTTCACAGACAGAAGAAGTACTGTCCTGTGGCAAAGAGCCAAGGCTTCATCGAGGGTCCCTAAATTATAATGAACTATTGTCTGGATCTTTACTAGACATTAAGTTCCTTGAAGTCAAGAACTGTGTTTGGTTCACGCTTATATTCTCTGTGATTAGCACAGAGTAGGACTCAGTAAATATTTGTTGAGGAAATGAATAAGCAAGAGACTAATTGAAATGCATATGAAATAGAGGTATCGACAGTTGTGTAAAATATGCAAAGTTAAAGACCCAGCCTGAGAGGGAAGCCGAAAGGATGGACTAAGACGCTGTGTTCCCCGTAAACATTATTGTGCATTCATTTTCTGACTTGAGGACTGAATTCTATGCATAAACATATTTTAAAAAAGGTAAAACAGCCACAACAATTACTAGCACACCATGGCAACATTTTATAAGCCATTCTATGTTGTTAGGAAATTATGCGTAGTAATTAGAGAACCAGACGTAAAGCTGAACTAATTTGGCCAAAAAGCAGGCAAGATCCAGAAGGACACACTGTTGTCTCAGTTGAAATCTTGGGCACATGTTTACTAAAACAGATTTGAACATATCAGAGGCTACAGAGGAGAGCAAAAAGGCTAAGTGGGATAAAAATGTGAAGGCCTAAATTCCTCTCTATAACTGAACCAAGAATGATGTGATCAAAGAGAGTCATCTTATGATCTTAACAAGATAGCTGCTTGCCTCAACGCTTCTTTGCAGCCCCTTGGCCTCTGTTCTAAGCCTTGGGGGCACGCAGATTGGGGAAGAGAGTACAAATGATTAGAAAGCTTTCATTTGTTACTTTTTTCCTTTTTTTGCACTGTAAAATTAAGTTATTGTTATTATTAATTTTACCAACATGATTTTATATATATGAAATTCAACAGAAGAAACTTATCAATCATTGTCTGTATTTTCCTGGCGATTACTGTTATTTGTCTTATTTTATGATTATTCTGGAAATAATTTTTTTTTGTATAGAGGAAAGGGGATTGCTATGCAATAATCTGCCCCAGGTGTCAAATATATTAAGCATGCTCGACATCAGAGACAACATAACTAGTGAGCCTGTCCAGCGTGAAATGGTGAAAAGGAGAAAAAAGTTTCCTCTGAAGAGAGATGAAAATCTATGCAGTTTGGTGGGTCTCATGGAGTTAAGGTTAGCTCATCAAGTTTCCAGATTTTACCTTCCTCAGATAATAATGCATGCATGTGTACACAGATGGTCAATGGCTGATATTATAGTGATGTGCTTTCCAAGATGATAAAGAGGTATGTTGTTTATTTTTTAAGGACTTAGCACAAAAAAGAAAAATTAGTAAGTGAACAAATAGAATGACAATAGTCATTGTTAATTCTGGGAACTCTGCAGTGTTAGCCAGGAAGTGCCAGGACATGGATCTTTCTGCCTCAAAAGCAAGTTATTTTCAGAATGAACTCCTGGCAGGAAGAGACTGCTCACCCAGGGACCATCCTCCCTGTTATGAAGTGAATGTTGTGTTTCTCTGAAATGCATATATTGAATCACTAATCCCCAAAGTGATGGTATTTGGAGATGGAGACTTTGATAGGTGATTAGATCATGAAGGCGGGGCCCTCGTGAGTGGAATTAGTGCTCTTATAAGAAGAGACATGAGGGACGACATTTTTGCCCTCCAAATGAGGATACAGCTAGAAGGCAGCCATGTATAAGTCATAAAAAAGCTCTCACCAAAACCCAACCATGCTGGCACCTTGATATTGGACTTCCAGCCCCCAGAACTATGAGAAGTAAATTTCTGTTGTTTAAGCCACTCAGTCTGTGGTATTAGTTATAGAAGCCTGGGTCAATTATGATAGTTCTCAGGACCTGAATAAATGAGGGTAATCACTGGCAAGAGCTACATCAGCACAGAGTCTGTAGGTTGGAGAGACCGAGAACTGCCACATCACAGACACGGCCACTGTGTGGCAGAGCAGGCTGAGGAAACCAAAACCATTTGCAGCTGCCAGTTAATAAAGACCTAATAGAACTGGTGTTTGAAATATGTTTTTGCTGTTCAAGGTATGTCTCAAGAGCAACACGACTCCCCATCATTAGAGCATATACTTTTTCCCCATAAGTATAACTGAAAAATTTAAGTGACTCTTATGAAAATGATTTATTGCTCACTCAATGAGCAATTTTTACACTGTGTATAACAAATCCTGGAGCACTTTTACAAATTGCCTTTATTGTTTTTATATAGGAGGCATGATGGAATCCTT
Organism: Pteropus alecto; assembly: GCF_000325575.1. NCBI lineage: Eukaryota > Metazoa > Chordata > Mammalia > Chiroptera > Pteropodidae > Pteropus > Pteropus alecto. The sequence goes on from NW_006443570.1 coordinate 6,347,277, forward strand.
CAGATTATAGATACTGCCAAATTTGACATTCTACCCTGAATGTATCTAGTGTTTCGATTATCTGGTAAGAACCATTATGTTCTCAGAAGTCTTCACTTTTTCTTCATTTTTATTGTCAACACCAGCAGCTGACTATCTTTTGAGAGCTACTTTTCATGCAGAGACAAAACTTTTGTCAGTTCATAAAAGTTAAGGTGTATATGACAATGAAAGAGAGAACGACTGAATTGTGTTGAGATGCTGATTCATAGATTTGGTCAGGATTATTTAGTAGCTAAGTTGCTGACTTGGTTCAGACCATTGATCCTGCAAAATATAGGATTGAAATTTGTGTCTTAAAAACACTGCGAAAAGTACAGGCCATGGACCTTCAGTGCCATTTAAGAACGGTCAAAACTGTCAATGCTAAATCCAAAAGGCTTATAGATGGCAAAAGTCTTCTGTAGTTAATATGTGTATATTGAATGGCTGCAAAGGCAAAGGATAAGTAAATAGGAACATTTGCCAAGAGCAATCTAAAATATGAGCAAAAGGATTCAGGGCAGATATGGATACTTTTGAAACTGCTGGTTGATAGTTATTACCAGCTTCGCAGTATGTAGGAAATGGGATCTGAGAAGAAGAAACACCTGTAAATTCTCTGTTGTTTGTTGTGTATTGAGGCAGAGTATTGAGGCAGAGTAACCCAATGGTGTCTTCACCATGGAGAAAGAACTTAGACATTCTCAAGAAATTATTTTGTCACCTTCATAAAGTTTCAAGTTAAAAAATCTCTTTAGGTATTTCATGAGGATAACCATGCTGAGTGAATCCAAAATGATTGTTGCAGTGAAGATTCTGATCCCCATAAAGACCATATTAGAGGACCTCTCTCCTCTTGTAGAATTCTACTTCAGTTAAGTTTTTATTTCTTTCCTGTTTGGGAGGCCTAGCCATTATATATGCCCTCCCAACAGCAAGGTATAAATACTGGAAGCTGTCTTTCCTATTTGTATACTTGTTTGACTTGCTTAAAGAAATTCAAATATCCAGAAGTCTAAAGTTATATACAGTCCAAAGACTTTTTACATTATAAGAAGTTCCTTTAAAAACCATGGCTCCAAAAAAGTACATTTTGTTTACATACTTAACAAAAGTTTTGCCTTACCAAAAATCAATTTTCAAACACCTTTTTGGTGGTAAACCTTGTATGCTAGATCTAGCACACATTTACTCAGTGCCCTTATTTTGCCCTGGATCACAGGCTTGTGCTTTCCACCTACTTCATCATGATCCATATGGGCTTTGGCACTCAATCAACTCGTAATGACAATGATGCCAGCTGCCTCT
>NW_006443570.1:6348653-6377105 GCF_000325575.1 Pteropus alecto
TCTCAGGGGCTGCGTAAAACTTTCCTCCCCTCTGCCCTGGTGTTTGCCCAGGGGATTCCTGTTGGCACTGACTTCTGAGCCTGCCTGCTGAATCTGACCTGTGTTTGGATAGAGACTCCTAAGCCTTGATTCTGTTCTGGCTTCTCTGCCTGCTTCCTTAGAACTGATGATTTGGAAGATTCCATGTTTTCGAGTGTCTTTGGCATGCTCTCCCATTTCCCTTTATCCTGCATTAACCACATGGATCAGACTCGCCCTCTCACTCATCAGCATGTTCCAGCCTGAGTGGAGGCCCCCCCCACTTGTCCTGGCAGGGGGTTAGATACCCTAAGTGACCCTCCAGATGCTTGTGGGTTTCAATTACGTTGGCACTTTATCAAGTGGATGTAAGAACACTCATGAGCCCACATGAGTTGAGGGAGGTGATAGAGCAGCTGCTCATCTGAATTCTCCTCGGGAGTACTTACCAGGCCTCTGGCAGCACTTGATTCACTCCCATTTCCAAATATGGACACTGATGGAGAGGTTAAAATGAATGGAATCTTGCACAAGGGAGGGTGTCCATGCTCACTTTGTTCACATATTTAGCTATTAGTTGTAATTAAAGCTTGGTATGAAGTCACCTCTTCAAATATTGGGAGCATTACTGTCTACTGTATGGAGAGAGATAGAGGAAAAGAGAGAGAGAGAGGGAGAAGGAGAGGGAGAGGGAGAGGGAGAGGGAAAGATTGTATTTTGGAGTTTTCTTTCCTATATTGGAGATGTACTTTCCTCCATAATGAATTGTCACACCTATGCCCTGGCGGCAAAGAAAGCTGAGAAAGGAAGGATGGAAACTTCCCTAACCTCAGGGAGGCTATTCAAACAGTATCTAGTGGCAGAAATGATAAAAAAATATCCTTGGTACTGACCGTTTAGGCTATTGGGTCTGTTTTGTGCTTCAACAATGACTTTGAAATGGCAATAATGCCTTTCACTTCATGTCTTTAGTGTCTTAGGCTGCTGTCATCTTACATAATTTATTATTTTTTAAAAAAATCACTAGATAGAAGAAAAAGAGCCTACAAAGAAGTCCTAGTTTTAAAGAGTATTTTTATATAAAAAAAGTACATGCTTATAATTTTAAAAAGTCAAGTGGTGTTAAAAGACATTTAAAAAATGCCCAGCTGTCCCTTGCTGAACAGCTCTCCTCTGTCTTTCCGGAAGCAACATCTTTTAACTTTTAATCCTTTATATTTCTAAATAATATGGATATACTGCTTTCTCTTGATTAATCACTTTTAGACTTTATTTATTGCCTTCCTATTATGGGGAGATGAGAATTTTAATTCTCTACTGCTGCTTTCTCTCTCTTTACACTTACAATATAATTAGAGCACTATATAACTATATGTACTTTTTTGCATATAACTCTTTAAAACTGCCCACTCCTGAATTAAGAGTGTACTATTTTATTTTCTCCTGGAACAAGTTGTTTTTCCTAGACTTACTAATTATCTCATTTATTTTTATTTTTATTGTTTTGCTCCCAGGAATCTCTGGCTAAATCTTCCCATATCTTCCTTTAGTTCTATAAAATTTTACTCAGTTCAATTTTCTACATACACCTGTCAGATAAACTATCAGTTAACATTTTAACCTTTCTTGGAGTCTGCTCTTCTAGAGCCCTCCTCCCCTTGTTTCAGTAATAACTATTTGTTCTCTGAATGGTTTCCCATCCTGGACATTCCCTGCTTTTCTTCTATGTTGAACTTCTTATTTCCTTGATCCCATGTATCCTTTTTTTTTTTTTTTTTTGCATCGTTTTGGTAGAGCACATGCTCCTGTACTATTCTGAGAAAAGGAAGCATAAGCAATAAATTGCTTGAGGCTCTGCTTGTCTTATTCCACTTTCAAAAGTGATTGATACTTTAAATGGGTATAGAATTTTATGTTGGCAACCACTGCAGTCATTTGTAAGGTATTGTTCTATTTTCTTCCAGCTTCTAATATTGCTGTTTCAAAATCCAATGCCATTTTTATTATTGATTTTTTGTATGACTTTTTTTTCTCTCTGTAAGCTTTTAAGATCTTTTGAGATCTTCCTTTTATCTGCGATGTTCTGAAATTTCAGAAATGATGTGATTTTATTCATTAAGTGTTGTATACTTGGTGGGCTCTTTCAAGCTGAACAGTTGTATCTTTCAGGCCTGGGAAATTTACTTGTAGTATTTCTTTGAAATTTTCTTTCCCACCATTTTCTCTGTTCTCTCTTTTTGAATTCCTACTAGGCAGAGATTAGGGCTCTTAGATTGATCTTCTACTTACCTTATTTTTCCTTTCCTAGTGTCCATCTCTTCATCTTTTTTGTTGAATAATTTAAGAAAACTGGATATAACATTTAAAATTTAAAAGCTTATTGTTCTCTGCTTGTTTTCTTTGAGAAGATGGCAGCCTGTCTTTCTTTACTCTCTGTGTCATTAATTATAATTTTCTTGAAATTCTCTCCTGCATTGCCTCTGTTGGTATTTTTTCTTTTTCTGATTCCTTTCTTCCTATTAGCTTTAGATTCTGTCTTTCAGCTTGGAAGCTTCTCCCAAGTTCCTTGTGACCATTCACATTTAAGAGTGAGGCACTAAGAAGGTGATTAGACTTGGATTGGTCTTGTTGACTTACAGGGCTTTTTGTAGGTAAATTTGTTGGCCAGCCAGATAGCTCCCAAATGTCATTATTTGTAGGTCTTTTTTCCCCTGTTAGGTTGTTTGTTTTCTTAAACCTTCTTGAGGAATATAAGGCTAAATGACAGTGTTCTAAGGCTGGAATACAGAAAAAGTTTGGAAGTCTCACCTTCAATATACAATGTTCAGTTAATTCTTCTTGATTTGCGTTTGACACCCCATGTATGCTCTCTTCTGTGCCTGGCATCCCTGAGATGGAGCCAGTCTGGTTCAACTCATCCACAGAATCTATACTCTGTCTCCCAGTGGGAGGGAGGAGGGTAACTGCTTTGCAGCACACAGTGATGGTTCTATTCTTGCCTTCAAGGCACTTGGTAATTTTAGTTTCTTAATTTTTCTTGGGCTCTTCAGGGTAAATTAGCTTTCCCTGGGTTATTTCTCTGAAGACACTTAGGTTTTACTTCACTTACCCCTGCTAAGTCATTTACCACTTCTTTCTCTGCTTTCTGGATTAATCTATTGTGGTTCCAAGTTACAGATACCTCTTAGTTTCATAAAATGGAGTTGTGTTCTCTTTTCTTGTTCTCCTTGTTTTATAGTATTTTTCTTTTTTCCCCCCTTTTTTAGGTCTCCAGATGCTTTATTTTTTATTTTTTGCACAATAAATAATAAGTTTTTATTTTTATTTTTTTATGTTACAGTTTATTTTTTAAATTTTTTAATTATGTTTATTGGGGTAACATTGGTTAATACAATTATATAATTTTCAGGTGTGCATTATAATTTGACATCTATATATTCTATTGTGTGATTACCACCCAAAGTCCAGTTTCCTTCAGCTACCATATATTTGATCTCCTTTACCAACTTTACTCTCCCCCTACCCTCCTATATTTGACCCCCTTTACCCTGTCTACCTCTTCCCTTCTCCCCCACCCTCTACCCTCTGGTAACCACTAGTCCTTTGTCCATGTCCCTGAGTCTCTGTTTGTTCTGTTCATTTGTTGCTTTTAGCTTTATATCATGTGGTTTTCTACTTTTTCAGTCTGGTTTATTTTGCTTAGCATGATTATCTCGAGGTCCATCCACATTGTCACAAATGGCAGTATTTCATCTCATCTTATGGCTGAGTAATATTTCATTGTATACATGTACTACAGCTTCTTTAACCAATCATCTTTGGTTGCTTCCATGTGAATTATCCTGCCATGAACAATGGTGTGCAAATATCTTTTTGGATATAGATTTTCAAGTCTTCGGGGTCAATACCCAGTAGAGGGATTGCTGGATCATATGGTAGATCAATTCTTAGTTTTTTTGAGGAACCTCCATACTGTTTTCCATAGTGGCTGTACTAATTTGCAGTCCCACCAGCATTATATGAGGCTTCCTTTTTTCTCTGCATCCTCTCCAACAGTGTTTTTCAATAAGAGGCTCCCTTTATAAACACAAGTATATTATGTGCTAGAAATTGAGTATGTGAGTTACCTAGGTTTATCTCAACAAGATCCTTAGAGCTAGGATGGCTGTATAATTTATTATCTGAACTGGGGTACTTCAAAAGTAAGCTAGAAGAGGGAAGAGGGTTATACACTGAGAAAACAGGTATAAACTGGGACTGTCCTGGGAAAACTGAAACATATAATCACCCTACATAGAACCCAAACTTTCTTTCAATCTCTAGAGAACCAACTTCATTATATATGTGAAAAAGATTCCCTTTTAAAATTATTCTTTGAAGCATTGTGCAGTGTCCTTCATCTTGGCTTCTGGCATGAATCCACAAGGACTTGACTAGATAATGAGCTGAAAGGCAGCCATTGTGCTATACTCAAAATTGCCCCTCCCTTCCTGAGTCATTATTGTCTCAGACTTGTTTACCTCAACTCTTTCTTCCCTTGGGATAGATTATGTCCTAGGAGTCTCCTTAGTGCTTCGTGCAAACTGAACCTTGGAAGGCTTGCCATATCAACCTTTCACTCATACCCAGAGGTGTTTGAATCATAATGAATACAGTTTAGGGTTTTAAGCCTGGACCTCTATGAGTGAATGCAGACTGATGCCTTGAGGTCTGCAGGAAAAAAGAGATAGCAGCAAGCTGAATTCACAGGTTCTTTTGGGAAATTTATACAAGGCAGCAAATATAAGCTGCAACCCTCTTAGCCTGCCACACACACACACACACACACACACACACACACCCCATTATCTTGAGACTGTGACTCTCCTTTTGCACTCTGGCTCCCAAGCCATTATTACCATCCCTCAATTCATTATAGTTCAGTTTATTTCACAAAAAATATATCAGTGCCTACTGCTTGTCAGACATATGGGTAGGTACTGAAGACAAGAAGATAAATTATTGTTATTAGGGATCTTATAGTCCAGCTATAGATGTAAGAGGGTCAGTTGAAAGACCTTCCTTCCAGGCAGTTCCCTTTGGCTAGACAGAGGAGGAAGAAAGAATCCCTTCTGGTGTGAGAGGAAAGAATTGGGGGTAGAGAGAAGAATCAAGGAATGGTAGAAACACCCAGAGAGGTTTGGGAAAATCTAATGCAGGAAACTCCTTTCTTATTCTACATTTCTCAAGCCATATCCTGAGAAAAAATTAAGACTCTTAGTGATGCTCCATTTTCACTATGGTGCCTGATAGCATGGTGCTGGTTGTGGGAGTGACATAGATTAGAAATGGCTGAGGGAAGTATCCATATGGCTGGGCCTGAGACAGTATTCCGGTTCAACAGGGTCCATGTATAATGTCCAAGAATCAGTTTCTTGATTTCTTCAGTGGAAGATATGCAAGTGCTAGAGGAGGATGAACTGAGGAGACCTTATGTTGGGCTGGGGAGGCCACGCCCTTAGCTGTGGATGCCCAAAGTGAACTGGGCAGAATTAGGTCACACTGTGGTGGATGCCTGCATGATACTCAGTGGCCAGACTAGGCCAGCCATTCCTAAGAGTATCATATTCATTACATTCATGGTTAGAACAATGCCCATGCTCAAGGGAGAAGACAAGCCAAGAGCTGGTAAATGGTGTGGTAGGTTTCCATTTAGACAGTGGCCCAGAGCAAGAGTATAGAGGAATGGGCTAAAAAAACACAGAAGTCATATGAAATGAGGAGTTGGATAGGAGACGTACATGGGCACAAAATAGAGCTGGTTGGTGAGTGAATGTAGGCCTGTGGGATGGTGACCATAGGCACTCCCTCTACTCCCTTGGTTGGATGTTGAATTTGTTTACTATTACTTTGGTACTAAGTTATCATAAACTTAGTGGCTTAAAACAGCATGGATGTATTACCTTACAGCTCTGGATGTCAGAACACCAAAATCACTGGGCTAAACTCAATGTGTTGGCAGGGCTGCATTTTTTTCTGGAGGCTGTAGGGGAGAATCCCATTTCTTGCCTTTTCCAACTTGTAGAGACTGCCTGCATTCTTTGGCTTGTGGCCCCTTCCTCCACCTTTGAAGCCAGCAACATAGGGCTGACTCTTTCTCATGATGCCATTTTTTATTCTTTCTTTTCTGCCTCCCCTTTTCACTCACTCTAGTGATTTCATTTAACCCACTGTATAATCCAGGATAATCTCTCCACCTCGAGGTCAACTGATTAATAACCTCAACTCCATTGCAACCTTATTTCTCCTTTGCCATAGCATTCTTAATCATTAGAGCGTTCTCTCATAAATGGAGATCAGGGACCTAGAGTCATTCTTCTTTGGGACTTCAGAGTCCTCTGCATTTAACCAGAAGATGAAGAAAGAGTATAGATGGTCATGCCTGGGAGGTGTTTATGGGCCTGTCCTAGAAGTGACACATAAACTTCTGCTCACATTTTATTGGCTAGAACTCAGGTATTCCTATTTGCAAGGGAAGTCATACCTCATTGCAAAGGAGGCTTGGAAATATGGTCTAGTTTATGCCCAGGAAGAAGAGGAAATGTGTTTGATGAAGAGCAAGCCAGACTTGACCAAGCATCTTTACATAACTGCCTTGTGCATGTGCTTTAATACTGTGACTTACTTTAGATCTTTTTGGAAATAGCTGGGTTGTAAATTAACTTAAAAAGACATACAATCTGCCTCTCTTCTTCTAGAATTTTTAAAAAATAAAATATAAGGAAGGAAAGATTATTTAATACTCTGTTCTCTGTTCTCAGTTTGGGAAGTCCATCAGTGGTAATGGTCAGGCCATCAAAAGGCTTCTGAGCATCTAATTCCAGTTTGGAGATTTTCTTCAGGGTCAACTTTTTTCTTCTTTTTCAAATGGCCTCATTCTTCTGCATCTCCTTCATCACTGACCAACTTTTTATCTAGCTTGGTTTGGATGCAGGGGAGAGGCTTTGGTCTATGTATTCTTATTTTGATTTGGCATTGTTTCTTGCAATTCCTTCTTAAACCCACACTTTGCACCTGGTCAGCACTATCTCTCTGCTCCACTGATCTGGGGTAGGAAATGTTAAAGGCTCAGGAGTTCTGCGATAACTAATCCTGTGCACAGACTTTGGCAGGTGGACTTTGTTGGATGGCAAGATCCTTGTTCTGGGCTTGTGTTCACTCCTCCTCCCCCACGCCCTATCCCTTGGTCTGGCTGCCCTTGCAGCACTCAGGGGCTACCCAACTGTGTCCTGATGGGCCATCTGTGGGCAAATTTGCTTTCTGGCAAACTTCTTTGCATAGTGACTTTTAAGCCCGATTTCTGTCACTCATCCAAGTTTCTGGGTTTCAAATCACACCCGGAATATTTACTGTCTCTCTTTGATTCACTATTTTCCACAAAATTGAAACTCTTATATTTCCCTGTCAATATACTCTTCTGAGCCTTTTACATAATAAAAAGCTTGGGTTTCAGCATTAATCATTGTGATTAATGTGATTCCACTAATAACCTTTTTCTACTTGGGAAGGCGCCAGTTATGACTATATTTTGTGTTTGGCCTTGGGCCAGTTTCTAACCCAATGATCCAGGTTTTCATCGGTTCCATGATTCCACAGCATGGACATTAACCTCCCCTGTACCCACTTTCTCTTGTAGATTTCGGACAGAGCCAGTTTTCCAGACCTTCTGATGACCCACCCTGGGATAAAATAATGCTGGCTACCTGGGGAGAGGAGATCAGCCTCTCTCACATTCTTAGTATGCTCAGACACTAGCCTATTCAATGACTCTTTATGTTTTCCCCAAGGATGATGTCAAGCCATATTCAGCCTTCATAATTTCAGCTTACCATTCACCCTTATAATTAATAATGGAATGTTGCCAGAAACTATTTTTTAAAAGAATATTCTTCAAGGAGAATATTCAAAAGACTCTTCAGTATAAACTCTTCACAAGCTCTGGACTTCTTTCAGACACGGTAGAGGAAATAGTTTAACTCTTCAGAGAGATAATATGATATAGGGGGAAAAACATGGTCTTAAAGGTCAAGATTAGTTCTGTGACCTTGAGAAAATTATTTAACTTCTGTGAGTCCCAATTTCCTCATTTGTGAAATGGGACTAATGATTATCTATCTTGCTGGAATGGGATTAGGATTAAATTGAATAATATATCTAATGTGACTAGTAGTTCCAAATAATCTAAAAATCTTCCCAGTAGAAAATACTTAGAAATGCTGAGTAGAATATAACAAACATACTTTTAAATGCCTCGAAAGTAAGCGAGGGGGTGCGGGATACCCAAGAGCTAAAAACAGAGGGAACTGAAGATGAGGACTGGTGGTCCAGCAACCTTGGGAGTTGGGAATTTACTCTTTCTGGTAAATAAGCTTGCATAAAGTTGGGAGATGAAGCCCTTGTGCCACAAGAGTTGAAACTGAGACCAGTGAAGAAATCTGGGGGCACTTGAAAGGCTATGCCTTTGGAGAAATTATGTTAGAGAAAAGTCCATCCACGGGCACAGATACTGTAGTAAAATTTGTCTCCTCTTCTGCTCTGAGCCGGGGGTAAATTTCCTCTTGAGAATTTGTGACAATGTTCCTTCATAACAAACTCTTTGTACAAGTTTGGGGTTGTAAGTCATACTACCTGTATGTTCTTGGGAGCCACTAAGCTGAAAAATGAACATATCACTGGTTATAGGCAGTGATACCCTTGGAATGACTATAAAAGCACATAAAAAACTACCTTAGAAAGCTGGATAGACCTTTAACTCAGGTTACTTGGTATTTCCAAAGACGAGCCCCAGTAAAATTGAGTTCAAAAACCTGCAAAATTGCAAAATGCACAAGGACATCATCTGCCACATCTAAGAGTCATCAGGCAAAGCATACAGCAGGCTTGGAGCCCCACGAGCTTTCAAACACAGAGTTACTAGATGGAGACCATGAAATGAGTATACTAAAAAAATCATCAATGTTATAATAGAAAGAAGTGAGAATATAGGAAAAGAATGAAGTAAGATACCAAAGAGAACTTGTAGAAATGAAAAATGCAATTGTGGAAGTTAAAACTCAATGGGCAGAGTAAAGAGTGAATCGGCTACAATGGTCAGAATCTGAGTGAACTCAGATGCTTGCAATCAGTAGATTCTTAGAAATTTCCAGAGATCTCTCTTTGGGAAACATTGAGATGTTTATTTTCTCTTCACAGTATTCTCTGGAGGTGAGATGGGGCTGGAAATGTCCATGTCTATTTTCAGATCAGCAAATGAAATTGTGAGTCAAGTTTAATGTGTCTTTAGTACAGCCGACCACTGCTCTAGGATTGTTTTCTCTATGGTGGCCCTTATCTTTCACCTTCTTTCATTCCTAGCAACACGGAGTACATGGCCTTATGCTTTCACTCCACTCCTCCTATTAGAATGCCATCTCATGAGAGGACCTTACAGATTTACATACCAAAAGCATAGGATGCTGGAAAATGTTGGGGATTTGGAATCAGAAAACCTGGGCTTGAGTAGTGGCTCCATCACTGAAGAAGTATCTATAAAATCAAAATCAAATTCTCTTTTCTTACTCTACAGAGTTATTGACAAGATCAGATAGATCCTGTTGCGATAGTATATTGTAAATGGCAAAGCACAATACAAGAATATGGTGTCACTATTATTGCTATTCATGCTAAGGAATAATCAGAAGGCTTAGGAGCTATTTATCTCAAGTCTATTTGCTTTTGACAGAGAAGTCTATAAGCCAAATGAACAGGTCTTTTGTGATGAGAGTTCAGACATTGGTGGGTAACATGGGAAGCATTTTACTGAGCCTTCTCAATAAGCCTGAAATCACACCAAATAAACAATTACCTTCTCTGTGCAACTTCTAGCTCATATTTCCACATGTGATTTGAGGGCAAGGTGTGTAGGGTGGTAAATGACTCTACATATCAAAATTTACTTTTGGAAGAAAAACTTGAGCTTAGGAAGGGAAAGTATCTACGTCTTAGTTCATCCCCAGCACGAGTTGTCACATTTGAGCATTTTCATATACTCGTTACCCGTTTGTACTACCTAGTCAGTGAATGTTCATGTTCTTATTCTTTGCCAGCTTTTAAAATTTCTGTTGGGTCATTGGTCTTTTTCTTATTGATTTTGCAGGTGCTCTTTACATAGTAAAAGGATTATGCCTTTATCTGTAATATGATTTACAATTTTTTCCCAGTTTGTAATTTGCCTTTTAACTTGGCTAATATTTCAAAGATTTAGAAACATTTTTATGCAGTTAAAACTGAAAGTGAAAACTTCCAGGCTTTGTGCCATTCTTATTTTCTCACATGAATTCTTATAAAACTTTTGTGGTTGCATTTCGATGTGAGGTGTAAAATATGGGTCCAGAAAAAAGTGAAGAAGCACTTTGTATTCAGATGAAATTTTCATTATTTTTCCTTCTCTAATGACCTTCTAGAGGTCTGAGCAATCTCTCTCCTTTCAGAAACATCAATGATCTCTCAGACTCTTCAATTGATCTGGGTCTAGCCTGTGCAATTTACATGGGAAAGGGGCATGTTTTATTTTTTTATTTGCTGTCCTCCTTGGAGAATTATTTCCAACAGAGGCTAGGTTTTTCTATTATTAAATATCTAAAATATTTAGTGGGTGGTATAAAGTCATAGATACATTTCAAAGCTCAATTTATCAGCCACCCAGAGGCAGTTAATCTGATACAGTGAAAGGATGTATAGGCAGAGCTGAAAGAGAGGGAGAGGGTGAAATTTCCCTGGACTGAACAGGGTTTTCCCACAATCATGTAACTAGTAAATTAGGTCCCTGATGCATAGGGTGATGGGTCCCTCTTGCATGTTACAAATAGAGCGCTCCTCCTTTTTCCAGTTCTTTGGAAAGTGGGGGTGAGGTTCATGAATGGAGAAAGTGGAAGGAAAAAAACACCACGGACCCCATAGTGTTATATATCTGAGCAAGACTATACACGTTACCCTAAGCTTTTCTTACTCTTCCCTTCTCCTCACTTCTTCCCTTTTTTCCTACTTTTCTTTTAGGAGTTTTCCTGATAGTCTGTGTGCAGTAGTGGTGGCACTTCTGTCTTTCTTGTCCTTTTGGAGATCATCTCATCTTTGATTTTCATGGGTGATCTCTCACCCTAGACACAAACGTGCTGGTCACGCGCAGCCCAAGGGCCTTGCTGTAGTGGATCAGTTATGTCATCTTAGAACCACTATGGCCTTCCAACTTTCTCTTTAGAAAGGATAGAAAGATCTATTTTAATTTTAATTAATTTATTTTAAAAAATTTGTTAAATTTATTGGGGTGAGACTGGTTAATAAGATATATGATAGGTTCCTTTCTGTATCATATATATTTTCTAAATATGTATATCCATATATATAATTATATATACAGATATTAATATATATACATTATTAAACAGACTGTATATGTTAGCAAACACTATTAGAGGGTAAAATTATTCATATTAACAAAGGATTTTTCACAGTACCAAAGGATCACAGGATCCAAATATATACATTATTAAACAGACTGAATATGTTAGCAAACATTATTAGAGGGTAAAATTATTCATATTAACAGAGGATTTTTCACAGTACCAAAGGATCACAGGATCCCTTTCAATTACATCTTTTTAAGTGTTTGTTTATAGATCATTTCATACTTAACAGAGAAACTAAAAGCTGATCTGTTCCATGATATTACTGATTAAGAATTAATCAGAAACAAAGATAAAGCAAATATGGAAGCATAATAAAAAATATATATATATTTTGAGTTAATCTTTTTTTTTTTTTAACCAGGCAGGACATTCAAACATTACGTATCTTGGTTTAATGCCGGACACCTGGCTATCCTAATGGAGTAGAATTGAACACATTTCTCATAAAACATCATTCTTTCCATGAAACTTACTTTGTATTTTCTCTCTATTTCTATTAAAAGCCCCTCTGTCTTCTTGAACATCCAGACTTGAAATCTTTTCTCATTTTTTATACCCCTACCCCAACATTCGATTGGTTCTCAAACCTCGAGTGGGTAGAGTGGGACATGAAGAAAAGGATCCAAAAGTGAATTTATCCAGTTATTCTCTGAAACCTCAATCACACATGCTCTTTGGTCTGGCCACTCATTAGCTGCCTGCATTGAAAATATCAATTTGTGTGATGGTGACTTTTGAGGCTTACATGATTACTTTGATGTATTAATTTTAGAGACCAAACACCCCAATTATAGCCAACAGTACACTTTTAATTGGGACACAGAGGTAATAGGACTTTCCGTTGCCATAGTTTCAGAGTCACAAATTTGGTCAGCTGCCTAAAGTTGGATTTATTTTCAGACTTAAGACATTACTGACAGTGAACTCTGGTAACTAAGGGACATCTGCTATTCTGGTAGAAGTGGAGGGTGATACTGACGCTCAGTTAAAATTGGGCTCTTAGGCAGGACGCATTCTGTAACGGTGTTAGAGTATGACTTCAGTTTCATATCCTTACATTGTGAGTAATGTCTGAAGAGGAAATATTAACCTATACCTTAATGAGAACTTTGCCAATAGACTATTGTTCTGAGTAGCAGAAAAAAAAAGTTAGAAAGTAAAAAGATAAGGGAGATTTCTAAGCAAGTTAGTGACTTTAGTGCCTGGATCTAGTTCCTGCCATTGGAGAATGATGGAAATGGCCAAGGGGAGAGAAGGAAGGAGAAATTTGCGTTAGACACTAGGAATGCTTATAGCCACTATTCATGTGAGAAACCATAGACTTTCTGCTAAATATGGATCAAAAGAAGGCCTGATGGGATTCATGACTCTTTGCAAGCTTAAAACCAGCTTGTCTGGGAGGTGAGGAGACTTCTTCAGAATTCAGCAATACCCTTTCATTCTAAGGGATGCCAGCTGGAGGCAAGGGTGCACTGCAGGCAGTTAGAGAGTCATAGCTGGATCCTGCAAGCATAAGCCCACTAGTTGTCCTGTGCCAGCCTAGTACGTAATCACAGATTGTTCTTGGCATAGATATCTCTGTCAGGCAAAACATGGGGGCCCTCCTCAGCCAACTCTTGGCGGCCATGCCAACATGGCAAAGAAAATCATAAACATAGAGATAAAACTTCTGCTATGATATCTTACAGCATCAGCTCCATCCCTCAGTCTGCTGGATCTCTGGAATTCTGCAGAAAATCTAAATTTATCTCTCTTCACTTTAACAGGGTTGAAAGACTGGTTAAAAACTGAGCTAGAAAACTCTTTCAGATTCCAAAATAAGGAAATTGCACAGACCATATTCTCTAAGTACAATACTATTAATAAATAAAAGTTGAAATAAAAACCCAACCACTTGAAAATTATAAACAAGCATAACAAGTACAAAACATTCACTTAAATAATTCTTAGGTCAAGGAGAATATAAGAAGTACAATTAGAGTCTAATTAGCCAATAATGACATTGAGGACATTAGATATCAAAATTTATGGGATATGGCTAAAATTGTATTCAGAGAAAATGCATTCTTTTAAATACATTGTTTTTAGAGGCAGAATAAACTGCATACAAGCATTAAATTTAATAATTAGGAAAACAAAATATACCTAATGTTGGCAAACAAAAATTATAGCAGAGTTTTAAAAACATTTGTGATATAATAGACCAGTTACTAGCAGCTCAAATTAACAATTAGAAAACATAAGCACACAAAATGAGGAATTAGAAATAGGGTATAACAATATATTAACAGGGGATATAAAATTCTACTACATAGCAACAAATTTGAAATTCAAAGGAAAACATGATTTTCTGAGAGAATATAAATTACTATAATTGACCCAAGAAGAAGTAGAAACTATCAATAGCCCATTAATCAAGGAAGAAGCTTTATTTTTAATTTTTTATAGCTTTATTGAGATATTATTGACATGTACGTAAGCTTAAGGTATATAATGTGATGATTACATACATGTATACACGATTAACACAAGATGATTACAACAATAAGGACAGTTAATACCTCCGTCCCCTCATGATTTTTTTTCACACCATTATAAAAGAGACTCCAGAGAGCAACCTTGCCCTACTCCTGTGAGAAGACAGCTGTCTATGAACCAGGAAGTGGGCTCTCACCAAACACCGAATCTGCCCACGCCTTGATCTTGAACTTCCCAATCTCCGGAACTGAGAGAAATAAATTTCTGTTGTTTAAGCTCCCCAGCTTATGGTATTTTGATTATAGCAGCTGAATTGACTAAGACAAAGACATTAATAGAAAAACCGGTGAAATCCAAATAAAGTCTTGAATTTGATTAATAGTAACCTAATAATGTCAGTTGCTTAGTTTTGACAAATGCACTCTGGTAATATAAAAGATTAACAGTGGAGAAAACTGGGTGAGGGGAATATTGAAAATATCTGCACTATTTTTGTAACTTTTCTATAAATCTAAAACTATTCTAAAATTACAACTTTATTTAAAAATAGAGCTAATATTACCTAACTTTTGCAGATATTGTGGTGATTAAGATAATACTATAAGTAAAGAGCTCGGAGCATAACAGACACTCAATAAAGAATAGCTGTGACTGAACTGGCCTCACCTTGGGTTGGAGATATCCTTTCTCTCCCCATAGGTGAAGTGCCTTTCAACAAACATTAATATAGGGAATAGAATAGGTGCAGTGGCTTTTCATCTCGTTCTGAGTTCCTTTCTCCTTTCTCTCAGTCCTGCCAAGTCCCCTCCCAAGAGAAGAGCAGCAGAAGCCTGACTTTTTAGTAGTTTGGACCAAGATTTATTGTCAATAGCCTGGTAAGTAACGGCTGTTTACATTCCTTGTCCCTTCAGTGTCTCTCTCTCTCTCTTTTTATATTTCACATATAAGTGAGATTATATGGTATTTGTCTTTCTCCGTCTGACTTATTTCACTTAGCACAATGCCCTCAAGGCCCATTCACGTTGTCGCAAATGGCAAGATTTCCTTCTTTCTTATGGCAGAATATCATTCTACCACATTTTCTTTATCCATTTGTCCATTGATGGACACTTAAGTTGCTTCTATGTCTTGGCTATTGTAAATAATGCTGCAATGAACATGGAGGTACATATATCTTTTCGAGTTAGTGTTATTGTTTCTTTTGGGTAAATACCCAGAAGTGGGATTGCTGGCTTGCATGGTAGTTCTATTTTTAATTTTTTGAGGAACTTCCATACTGTCATTCATTGTGGCTGCACCAATTTATGTTCTCACCAACAGTGTACAGAGCTCCCTTTTCTCTTGCTATTTTTTGTCTTTTTGATAATAGCCATTCTAACAAGTGTGAAGTACTATGTCACTGTGGTTTTGATTTGCATTTTCCTGATGATTAATGATTGTTGAGAACCTTTTCATGTACCTGTTGGCCATCTGTAGCTCTTCTTGGGAAAAATGTCTATTCAGCTCCTCTGAAAAGACATTTTCTTTTTTAGCTATTGAGTCGTATGAGTCCTTTATACATTTTGATATTAAATCCTTATCAGATATATGATTTGCAAATATTTTCTCCCATTCGGTAGGTTGCTTTTTCATTTTGTTGATGGTTTCCTTTGCTGTGCAGAAGCAAAAACTTTTTGGTTCGATGTAGTCCCACTTGTTTGTGTTTTCTTTTGTTGTCTTCATTTTTGGAGTCAGATCCAAAAACTCCTCACCAACACCAATATGAAGGAGCATACCACCTATGTTTTCTTCTAGGAGTTTTATGGTTTCATGTCTTACATTTAAGTCTTTAATCTATTTTGAGTCAATATTTGTGCATGGCATAAAATAGTAATCCAGTTTCATTCTTTTGCATGTGGCTGTCCAATTTTCCCAAAACCATTAATTGAAGAGGCTTTCCTTTTCTGCCTAATTTATGCCTTTGTCATAAATTAACTTACCAGATTTGCTTAGGTTTATTTCTGGGCTCTCTTTTCTATTTCATTGATCTATGTGTATTTTTATGCCAATACCATGCTGTTTTGATTACTATAGCTTTGTGATATAGTTCGAAATCAGGAAGTGTGATGCCTCCAGCTTTGTTTTTCTTTTTCAAGATTGTTTTGGCTATTTGGGAGTATTTGCAGCACTATAAGAATTTTAGGATTGTTTGTTCTATTTCTCTAAAAAATGCCATTGGAATTTTGATAGGGATTGTATTGAATCTGTTGATTACTTTGAGTAATATGGACTTTTTAACAATATTAATTCTTCCAGTTATGAGCATGGAATATTTTTTTATTTGTGTCATCTTCATTTTTTTTCTAGCAATAGTTTTTAGTGTATAGGTCTTTCATCTCCTTTGTTAAATTTATTCCTAGTTATTTAATTCTTTTTAATGCAATTGTAAATGGAATTGTTTTCTTAATTTCTCTTTGAGTTATCATTACTAATTATTTTCTGTGTGATCTTCAGTAAATTTACTCCTATGTTCATACTCTGAATTTCCTCACCTTTCAAATGTGATCCTAGCAGAAACTCACAGTGCTGTTGTGAAGATTTGGTAAGACTACATGTGCAGACACCCATTTCTGTGCCTGATATATTGTAGGCATTGGGAAAGGACAACCACGTCTCATGGATGTACCTAGTCAGATCCACAAAATGTTAGCATTGCTCGTATATGGGGGCATGGCTTCCATGAAAGAAAAGCCTATATTCTCTTTATGCTGCCTTCCAGGGGAGTGAGAATAAAATATTTCCACTACAAAGTAGTGGTCCTATGTGGAAAGTCATGTGTGCAAAGTAGTGGATGTGTCTTACCAGCAGTGATAAAATGAATTCCATTTCACAGCTCAGTGGGGGCTCTCTCACATCAAGACGTCTTTCATTTTTTTCTCTATTAAGTTTCATGACAGGTGGAACAGTATCTTATTTTTTAATTGCTATTGTATCCCTATATACTACTACAATTCCTGGAACATCAATAAATATTTGTGAAATTGATGAATAGAACATGAGTAGGGAGAAGTTGGCCTGGACACCTTCTTAGGAGCAAGATCATATCATCTAGCTCACATGGATAGGGAAGGAAAATCTCTCTCTTGGTGACCTTTTCCCCATCAGTTGGAAACTCAGGGTTGTTGTTGTTTTTGTTGTTATTGTTGTTATTGGTGGTGGTACAAGGGGCAGAGGAAGTGGACTGCTAAGAAGACTTTGGTCACTTTCCTCTACAGAGAGAAGCCAGCTCTCAATAGTGACATTTTAATATATGTGCTACCAAAGTGAGCACTCTCACTAGTGACATTTAAGGGTACAAAAGGTTGTATAGGAATCTCCTTACATCACACATGGTTGCAAGGGTTCCTCAGAAACCACAGGTCCCCACAGCAGTACACACTGGACTTCAGATCATCTCATGATTTGTGTAATTTCAGTTACATGAGAGTAGCTTCAGGGTTTCCAGAGCATAAACTATCCCTCAAAGAAATGAACATTTTCTATTTTTTTATATCATTCCTTCCCTGTCTTTAGTTAAGTAAGCATTTTACTCGTTTCCAAGCAGTTACTGCAAAAGGATAGATACAAGGCTTTAGCTCAGTTATTTGAGAGCCATCTGGGTTTTAAAAATGTTGTGTTATTGGAAATTGATGGACAAACCACTGTATGCTTTCATTTGCTGGACATGTGCAGCCAAGTGGAACAGACAGTGCTTTTCTCTGTGGTAATTGTCCACTTATTTCCTTATTTTTCATTTATTCCAAATTTCCAGGGCTTAGAGTAGAACGAGCCATTCAAGAGACATAATCCATTAGCAGTTTCTTAAAAAGAAGGGGAAAGAAACTAATTATTAATGATTTAGAATGTCTGATATTTTTCGTGTAACTTGAGTCAGTTGATTCTTCCAGCTCATTTAAGATCTAGACAGGATTGATCCAAAATGTCATTCTATGAACTACGGGAAGTCCAAAGCCCTTCCCCTAATTTATGCAAATTTCCTGGGTGCTTAAGTTCTCATGGTCCGCTCTTGTTCCGAGTTCATTTTTCTGCTGAGAACATTGAATGTTTGGATCATCTTGCTCCTTGTGAGGCACTGTATCAACCTAGATGTGGTACAGTTCTCTGCCTGGTCTCCTCCAGTTGCAAAGGGCTTTTCTGTTTGGGCAGAAGACATTACTGAAGGTTGAGGAATGGGAAAAGAGTTATATCACAATAATGTAAGCCACCTCAAATTTACTATTAGATTTCCCTATTTTAATGTCTATTTTGGTCACCATTATAAGGTTTGTGGTTAAGCCAGGTTACTTTTCACTTAGCCTCCTGCCAGCTCAAGGATTTTTCTCTCCAGTTAAGACTTCGTTTATCTAAATGGCTCTAAATATATTATTCTTCCCTATTTAATTTCACATGCTAACACATTTAGCACATGACAACTGCATGAAGTATGTACTGCTAGTCTCATCTTAGAGATGATATCTTGGAGCACAGAGAGGTAAATAATTTAACTTTGGTCACATGACTCGTTGTTGATAAATTGGATTTCAGACTGAGGTTTATCTAGCTCCAGAGTGTATACTCTTTCAGTCTTTCTTTTTGTACTTATAAATGGGATTGCTTTTGAAAGCAGCCATGGGGATTCCCAGACCCTACTCTGTTTCATCATAGAGAACCCCGATCTTTGAAGTCACTGCTTGAGCAGCACTACATTCCTTCGTTGATTTGCTCACTTGTTTGTGCATTCGTTGTGCACTCTGAGTGTCTCCTACCAAGTGATAAGCTTTGCGCTGGATTCCAGGTACTTCAGATGATCCAGAAATGGGACAGCGAAGAAAAGACTCATGGGTGGGAGAAGATAATGTTGTTCTGAAGAGTTGGCTATTTTTAATTAGCTAAGGATCAACTCATCAGTCCCCATCTGTATACAAGACTGCATTATCAGAACAGGACAAATGGGAGGGGATCTCAGCCTTTATGAGTTTTAGTCATGTGTTATCAGGAGAGGATACAATGGTTCAGTGGAGAAGGTAACTCAGGGTACAATACAAAAGCTCTGAGTGGAGCTGGGTCAACCTAAGAAAGAGAGTCCCTTAACATCAAGTCCCATCTCCATCTCACTGTACACTGTACTACTTCTACCTGTTAAGCATTGCCTATAGGATTCTCTCAGTACTGTGAAGTTCCGCCCACCAACCCATAAGACTCACTACACAGTGGAAGTAAAAGGTGGGCAAACTCCAACAGACATATAAAAAGATGTTCAGCTTTACTAGCTCTTAGGGAAATGCAAATCAAAACTGCAATGAGATACCATCTGACACCTGTGAGAAAGGCTGTCATCAACAGGACAAGTAATAGCAAGTGTAGGATAGATCGTGGGCAAAAAGGAACCCTCATATACTACTGGTGGAAATGCAAATTGGTAGAACCACTATGGAAAATAGTGTGGGTTCTTCAAAAAGCTAAGAATTGAATTACCACATGATCCAGCAATCCCTCTTCTGGGTATTTACCCAACAAACCTGAAGACATTTATTCACAAAGATAGATGCACCCCAATGGTTATAGCAGCATTATTCATGGTGACCAGGACATGGAAGCAACCAAACTGTCCTAAAAAATTGTGATGATTGGATAAAGAAGATGGGGTACATATATACAACAGAGGGAGGGAGAAGGGAAAGGTAGGGATAAAAAGGATCAAATATTTGATGATGGAAGGAAATTTAACTTTGGACGGTGAACATACAATGCAATATATATACAACATTCTGTTGAATTGTACACTTGAAACTTACTTGATTTTATTAATCAATGTCACCTCAGTAATTTTTTAAAAAATTGCCAGACAACTCGTGGGTTTGAAGGCCTTGGAAAACTTAAAGATAGCTGAAAGTAGAGTTTTGTAAATAACTATAGAGGTGGGTAAGAGGGAAATCCACAAAAAGGGAGATTGTTTATCTTAAGAAAAAAGATAGCCTGTATGCAGTGGTGTAAAATAACGAACTGAATTCTAGTCCCTTCTTCATCTCTTTCTTCAAGATCTTAGGCAAGTTGCTTTGTTTCCCTAAGCCTCAGCTTTATTTGCAAACCAAGAATCTTCTGAACACTTCCAGACCTGACATTTTCTAATCTTTCCACAAGTTGTGCAGACAAGAATCCACTATTGCATTTATTTTGCTCTCTGGCTGGTTCTTAGTTCTGCCCTCTTTTTCTTGCTGTTGCTGGGATGGACTTCTTGTTTTTCACCTGGAATCGTCTTCAATCTATTCCCCACTTCAGTTCCCCCTTCTTTGTCCTCCAATTGACAAATGATGGAGAAACAGGCCCATGGTGGGAATTGGAGCTGCCTGTGGCTGAAGGAAGCTCTGTTCAAATTACCACAAAGTTCTTAAACCACGTGCCTATGGAAGTATTGATTCTGATTTTATTTTCTCCTTTTGGTTAGGAATCTTAATTGAACTGTGGGTAGCCACGATTACCACGGGCTCACCCCTATTAAGCCCCAAACACACTCCCCTGAATTTTCTGCTCAATCAATACCACCTAGTTTCAATGAGAAGAGAAAGGTTACAAATTTTATATATAAAGGTGGGTATTGAAAAATTCCTGTGGTCGGCTCCAGGTCAGCATCCAATTCACAGCACTTTATGAGAGTAATTCTTTCAGAGAGAGATTTTTCAGCCCATGGAAGTGACTTTCACAGGGTAGGGGGGCCATCTGGGATGTCAGCATGAAAACTCTTCTTCATATAAAAAGCTGATGGGAGTGGAAAGAGGAAGCCAGGCCTATCTGTGTCTGGCTGAGTTTAGAGAGAGGAAGAGGCTGGTAGTGTGGACACCAGATAGGGACTGTCAGATGCCTGGAGAGAATCTTCTTTCTGTTCCCTCTCTGTTCTCTTTACCCACCAGCTGGGAATAAGCCGTCATCAAGTCCCTCCTAGCTAATGGTCACACAAACTCTATTTAATTCACCCAGTAACTATTGAGTACCTACTATTAGCCAGGTGAGGGGTTCCAATGATGATTCATCTTATAATAATCCTGTCCATTAGGTTTTATCATCTCTAAGGCTTGAACTCTTCTCTTGTTGCAAAGCTTGTAAGCACTTTGCTTCTGGAGTAAGGCGTGTTAACCTGGGTCCTTCAAGAAGCAGACACCAAGACATGCAAGAGATTTACTGGAGAAACACTGATGGGAAAATGGGAAGGGGGCCAGAGAAGGCTAGGAGAGCCATCAGACTATGGTGCATGTCTGACCCCTAAGTGGGAGAGAGGGAAGGAAGGAATAAAGGACAGGAGAAAGGGAGGAAGGGGGGAGGGGATGGAAGGAAGAAGGAAGAAAGCTGCAGCACAATTCTAAAAATGTTTCAACGAGGCTGATGGGGAATTTCAAGTCAAAGTCACCCTGAGAGGAGTGCCACATCTCCCAAGACCAAGCCTGCCACACACAGTCATTGACTAGGAGCAGCCTATGGCACATGTCGCTTTCTGTGAAAGTGGTGATGGATTTCAGAGCCCAGCATCAGGGCTGTTGGGTCAATTACACTCCCAGTAGCAGGGAATCTAAGAGGTATAACCACAGTTCAAATCCATTTTTTGCTACTCACTATTTGGGTGACTATGGGCCAGTCAAGTAATTTCTTTAAGCCTCAATTTTCCTCATTTCTAAAATAAGATAATTCATATCTCATGAAATTATATGGAGGAATAAATGAGTTAATGGATACAAAACAAAGCATTTTGCACAGTGTTTTGCATGGTGAGCTCTTGATAAATGGTTAACGGTTATTCGGTTTTATTATATCAATGGGTCCAGATTTTTTTTTTAAAATGAAATGTTCCTTGAAACTTAAATACACGAAATGGATCGGTGTGGAGCATTCTGGTTGAATGGGTATGAGAGGTCCTGTGTGATGGGGCTCCCCCATACCTCTACGCTAGCCCTTGGAACATCCCTGAGGAAACCTAGAGATTGGAAAAACATCAAGTGAATCACATTATACACATATTGCGTGTGTATTTGAATTTTTATGTTGATAATTAAAAAAAAATTTTAATTAATATACAGTAAGATTGACCTTTTGAGAGTATACTCTTCTATGAGTTTTAATACACATATGGATTTGGGTCACCACTACTATGATGGAAATACAGACCAGTTTCATTAGCTGCCTCTTCATCATCATACCCTCTCCCACTCCTAACCCCTGGCAACCAGTGACTTGTTCTCTGTCACCATAATTTGTCCTTCTGAGAAGGTGAAATAAATGGCATCATATATTATTCCATCTTTAATTCAGCACAATACTTTTGAGATTCATCCAAGTTGTTGTGTGTATTAGTAGTTGATTCCTTTTATTGCTGAGTAATATTCCAATGTATGGGTATAGCATGGTTTGTTTATTCTCCTGTTAACGGATGTTTGGGTTGGTTTCAATGCACATAATTGGGGGTGCTCAATAAATGCCAGTTGCTATTATGGAGGCTAAGAATGGGAACTCCTGTTTCTGTGCACTATAAGGGATTCCTGTGTGTCTTCTTTTTAAATAAATCCTTCACTTTGTTTTTTTTACTCCAATAATTTTCCTGCTTATAAGTCACTGAACGCAATGAGTCAAAATTTATTTCCTTTGGGTTTCAGTGGTTAATTAGGGGAGGCAGCTGTCTGGTAACTTCTTTTCTTTCTCAGTTTCTCTCTCTCTGGCTAAGTGTCTCTCCCCAAGGTCATATTTCCTCCCTAGTCATAAGCAGTGGCTTCAGAACTAAATTGTATCATTGATTGTAGCTAAATGCACACCTAGGACTGTAGCTTGTGGCACTTAATTTCTCTCCCAGATGCTTCTACTTTATATTCCTAAATCACTCATCAACAGTGTGCCCTTATACATCCCAGCTGACACTCTTCAAGCATTTTAGTGACTCTGACCTCATCCTTTATTTAGCAACTTCATCATTTCTGTCCCATGCTGTTAAAAATTCATCTTCACTAATATCAACATCATTAGGATTTGTTTGAGTAATGAAGACACAAATGCTATTTAAAATTGCAACTGGAGTCAAAGGAAGGTGGAGCTGGTTCAACTGTAGGCCGTCCATCCTGCTAAGCTCCCAAGGGCTTTGTCCTGGTTATACAATGTCAAGTCTGGAGCAGAGGTAGTTGTTAGGAGCTGGGAGAAGCTGCAAGGCTCTGCCTAATGCAAGGAGAAGAATGTAGCAGTCCTAGAGAGTGAGGGCCAGTTGCTGGATGGAGACAAGAATAATAAACTGATTTAATTTGGCGAAAGCACACGTTTGGAGCCAGAGAAGTGCAGTTCCCCTCCTCGTTCCCACCACTTTTCCGCCTCCAAGAACCCACGTCACGTTGAGAGCTTTACTCTGCTATGGAATGAGAGGTGTTATAGACTGAATTGTGTCCTCCGCAATTAGTAGGTTCAAGTTCTAACTCCCAGTCCCTTAAAATGTGACAGTGTTTGAAGACAAGGCCTTGAAACAGGTGATTATGTTAAACGAGGTCATCAAGGTGGGGCCCTAATCCAATAGGAGTGGTGTCCTTATAAGAAAATAAAGAGACACCAGGGATCAGTGTGCAGAGAAAAGGCCTTGTGAGGACAGAGTGAGCAGGTGGCCATCTACAAGTCAAGGAGAGAGGCCTCAGAAACCAACGCTCAGAAACCAACCTTGCTGGCATCTTGATCTTGGACTTCTACTTTCTAGAACTTTGAGAAATAAATCTCTGTTTTTTTAAGCTACCCAGTCTATGGTATTTTGTTGTGGTAGCTTTAGCTGACTACTACAAGTGGTTAGGCAATTTCTCTCACTTACGTCTCAGGAGGCAGGGACATCTCAGCTGACATCTAGGATATCTTTGGTAAGAAACGATGTGTCCATCCCATATTATATAGAGCAGGACAAAGAAGAGACAGCTGAGGTATAGGGGCAAAGCACTGAGATATAGAGCCAGAAGACCCAGCTACTCTCTTGGCTGAGACACTTACTAGCTTGTGACCTTGGGCAGTGATTTCTCTGAGCCCTACTTTCCTCTAGCAGTAACATGAAGATAGTGACCCTTGTCATGACTGCTTATAGAGTGTGGATCCATAGAGAGTACCTGAAAGCTTGCTATTGCGTGGAAAGCACGCTAACTTTCCTAGCCTCACTTTTATTCATATTCTAGTAGCTAGTCTTCTCAAGTTCCATCTCTTGGATTCTTTCTGCAGCATAGTGCTGCTCCTAATACTGAGCCCGAGGACCTGCCCTTACCCTAAGCCCAAGGCTGGATTGTTGAATGCATCATTTATATGCAGGCTGAAGTCTGCTGAGGCGAAGCAAAAGACCAGGAGCTGGAGCCAGTAACTTCAGGGAATGAGGGGAAGTGACTAAGACGTTGCTGGTTGGTCAGATGAGAGGAGGTTTGTGGTGCCTGAGCCAAATGGTGTGAGCTTCAGAGGAAAATGAAGAGAGGATGAAATCTAGAAGATGGCAGGGGGATCCAGTAAAAGTCCAAATCCAGTTTGATACGAAGTGGGGTATATCCTCTGAGGAGGGTCAGATTCTCATTAAGGTGGAAATGAGATGAAGGTTCTGCAAAAAAGGCTGAGGACGCAGGTATTTTCATTAACATCAGCAATTTTTTCAGCGGACAGAGTTACAAGATTGTTTTGTTTTTAGTAGGCAAGCTCCAGTCTGGAGTCAGGACTGGAGAACTGCCCCCTTGTTGCTTCTAAAAGCCAATTTTTAAACTACTCTTATGTATTATTTTTAATGGCTGCGACTGGTTCTCTACTGTTGAACATTGAGATTACGAAGCAGTTAAGAAGGTAGGAGTCAGCCTGCTGGGGTTTGATTCCCAGCTCTGCCACTTGTTAGCACTGTATTCAATGGTGCCCTTGGCCTCAGTGTCCTTGTTTGTAAAATGAGAATAATAATAGTCCCCACTGTCACTGGAGAGCTATAATGATATCCATGACTTTGCCTACCTGAGTTTTGAGTTACTTAATTTCATATTTGTATGACATAAAATTTTAAATTAACAGTTAAAAAGATGTCTTTAAGTGAATGTGCTAATAATCATTGCTTCTCTTTATAGGCTCCACAAACTGGTAGTGGGGGTAGTTCAGAAATTAGGTTATACTCTAATTCTCGATATACAGATATGGTACAAGGTCTTGGAAAATTTACCTTTAGTAATGATAATTTTCACAAAGGCATTTTTTGATGATGTGTGAAACGAGAGATTACAAGTAAAAAGGCATTATGTTTAAATCTAAAAAAGACATTGAAAACATAACTGTGTGGGAAATATAGTATTTTGAAAATAATGTGCCCCAGAAATACTATGATGCCATAGCAGTGTCTCTTCAAACATTTTTTTTTTTTAATGTTTTTCTATTAAAGAAAAGTTCTAAGGCCAACATGTATGGCTTCTTTTGGAAGGAGATAACTTCTCCAGTTTTTGCTCATTGTGTTTTAAAATGTATATTAGTATTTAAACCACATATACTCTTTAAATTGCTTCACCTTTGTCAATGTCACCTTTATTTCCTGTAAGACTTTGACTTTTTAAAATTAAAATTATTGGGGTGACTGTGGACCACACTTTGAGTAGTAAGGAGAGGACTCTGTTTAAAATCTGTCTTGGGGCTTTTTCTTTTCATTTTTTTAGAAGCCAGGCTTGAATGGAAAAGACTTTCACCACCAGTCATACCCATTGCAAAAAAGAATTATTGGGATGACATCGATTAATAAAATAAAAATTTCAAGTGTACAATTCAACAATGTCATATATACTGCACTGTGTATTCACCATCCAAAGTTAAATTTCCTTCCATCACAAAATATTTGGCCCCTTTTACCCCTATCTGTGTCCCGCAGACACCTCTTCCAACCGGTAACCGCTAATCTACTGTTTGTGTCCATGAGTCTCTGTTTGTCATAAGACCTTGACTTTTCAACCAAGGGTTTGTTGATGGAATGAATAACTGTCCTTGATTCAAATCTGTTTGATTGTTCCATAGTAACAATTTATCGTTTATGTCATATAAATCCTGCATATTTGCTGTATTCTTAGACATTTTGTAATTTTTGGTTAATATTATAAATGGAATATCCACCCCCCCCCCTTATTTAATTACATTTCTAATTGGTTACTATTGGCATCATTGATATGCAAATACAGGTAAACTGCCACAGCAGCAGGTCTCAGCGACACCAATTTGAGCAGAACACAAGGGCAACATTCAAAATCCTTGAAAAACAGTTATAATCGTTCCTGAAATCTTATAGAATTGTGCAGGGGAGCACAATTACATGGCATGGCACACAGCGAAACATGCTAAATTCCTCTTTATCTATCTCACCCATCATGCCAACTGTACTTCCCTCTCTCTCCTCAATCTCTTCTTCCAGATATATTCTTGGGTAGCTCCTGGCCTTTTTAATGTCACCCAAACTAGTATTTTCAGGTTTATGCCAACTGTCTGTCTATCCATTACTCTGATCAGCACCACTCAAACTGAGACCCTTGGTTGCTTGAGTGACAAAGAATCCTGTATTAGTCATCTATTGCTGCATGACAGATTACCCCAAATCTAGCATCTTAAAACTTTTATTATCTCACAGTTTCTGTGGGTCAAGAATGGAAGCAGTTTATCTGGGCGCTTTTGGTTCAGACACTTTCATGAGGTTGCAGTCTAGCTGTTTACTGGGGCGGTCATCTCAAGATTGAACAGGAGGTGGAGCTGCTGTCAAGCACTCTCAGGTGGCTGTTGGCAAGAGCAAGCCTTAGTTCCTTGCCATGTGGATGGTTCCATAAGCTGCCAGAGTGGAGGGGGCGGTGGGGAGAGGAGGGGAGAGAGAGATGGAGAGACAGAGACAGAGACAGAGACGGAGACAGATCGAAACAGACAGAGACAGACAGAGAGACAACCCAAGTTGGAAGACAGAGAGTGGAATTAAACTTCACCTCTTGGGAGAAGTATCAAATCTCGTGGACATAATCTTTAAAACCATCACGAACCCTTTCTTATAGTGGATTGCATTGAGTAATTAGCCAGTTTGCTAAACTTTTATTGGATCAAAAAGTTTTCAGTTAATTCTTTTGGGATTTCCGGGTAAATAATCATGTTTCTCCTTTCCTCTACTATTTATACTGTTTTGTTTTGTTTTGTTTTTGTGTTTTTCTATCACTGGATAGAATTACCCAAATAATAAATAATGACAAATAATGCTGGTCATAGTGGACATCCTCATTTCATTCCTCACTTTAATGGGAATATCTTTAGTGTTTCACGGATAAGAATGATGTTGGCTTCTCTTGGTTTATTATGTTAAGGAAGCACCTTCCTAGTGGTAGTTTACGAAGAAGTTTGAACTCTTCCTGGTTTTCGGAGCTTGGCTTTATTGCAAGATTTTAGGCATTGCACATTCTTGGATTTCCCAGAGCTTCGGGTGAAGAATTCCAGGCTTGCAGAATCCTAGCACATGGCTAGTCCAGAGCCCATGTCCACACGGTGAGGCAGGGAGAGTCAGACATTTTGCTTTGAACTTACTGCTCCCAGCTTCCTGCTCTGCCATGCTCTCCCAGAGAACTGTTTGTCATATTTCATTTGCTATCCCTAGAAAACTTGGTACTAAAGAAGAAGAAGAAAAAAAAACCTATATGGACAGAGGACTGCTCTTATCTCAATTGACACAGGTAACCTCAGACTCACCCATGGCTGTGCTCTACCCACGTCTTCTATCTCTCCCCTGGAGGGAGTTGGGTGATTATAGCCAACTTGGAGCTTCCTCATACCATTGGGTGATTTGTGGACCCCAAGGCTAGCAGGGTGGTATTCAGGAGGGCCATCCAGGTGGCTTTTCCTATAAATCATTTCTCCAGGAGACTGAATGGTGGGAAATCTATCTCCTATAACCTGTGGCCTCCTTTACAGAGACTTCCTGTATCCTCCCCACATGAACCATGTTAGCAGTTTCAACCCTCGTGATGTGGTGATCTTCTTCTTGAGCAGTTCCTAATTTCATACCAATGACCTTTCCATTTCTGAGAAGCCCTTTATACATTTGAAAATTAAGGCTGCCAGTGAGGTTATATACCCCACCACACTACTCTATGTACCTCTACACACCAGAATCCAGAGTACTTGGAGGTGTTGGCTCTTGATTAAAAGGAAAAACAGAGGCACCTGTCCATCTTAGGATCCCGATACCTTGATGGTATTGCCAACCTAAGGAGTTTTCTCTCCAACAATTCCCTTGTGTCCAGGTTGAGGTCGAACTGCCAGGACTTCTACAACTTAATCTGGATTGGAGAGAGAGTTAACAGAAAACAGCTTTGAAGATGATTTGACCTTCTAATACCCAGTCATGCCATTTGGAACTTTCAATAGCTTTGGAACGGGAAGCAGCACTGGGATCTCACTGTTTATCTTGAGGACTTTCTCAAACATGCTTTGGACC
>NW_006443570.1:6377140-6382685 GCF_000325575.1 Pteropus alecto
GCTGGTCAGGATGACCTGACCATGACAGCAGAAGTCCTTAGAACTTAATTTTCTTTGATACAAATGGTGAGTTTATGACTAGATCTATCCAGGCAAAATGTCTGTTCAATACCGTTCAAGAAATTAACTTTCTCAAACTGGAAGTCCCCAGTCCCTCATCCTGCTCACTTACACTCTCTGAAGTTTTCCCATAGTCTCTGACCCTATAATAGATCTCTATAAAAGGCAGGAATATTGCAGGAGTTTAAATCCCTATTAGCTTCTATTTGACCCTGAATCATACCAAACCCAATGCAATAACTCTTAAAACTGATGACTGTAATTCCACTGTGTGGTAAACACAGTGATGCATCACTTAGGTCCCCCTTCAAGGAAGGGCTTGCCTCTAGCTGTCAGCAGCTTCAGGGTCTGCCACTACAGAAGAGACATCTAAGGTCTGGACATTTTGGCCTGACATGGACACTCCAACAGGAAGTATTTGATCCTCACCTGTACTGCAGTTTGACATCTTCCTCTGCCCAGTTCTGCTTCCTCCTCCCTCTTCTTTGCAGGTGTTGATCCCTAATAAACAACTTTCACCCCAAACTGCATCTCAGCACTGCTTCTGGAGATCTCTACCTCAGAAACACCGAGTGGGCCATATTGCTGTAGGAGGATGTGTGCCCCTCTGCTTACTTTTTGAGAAAGCTTATTTTGGTGGATGTCTACCTCCCAGCATGGTGGTGGTGGCACCTGGCGATCAAGGCTATTTTGTAAGGGAAGGTATTTTCTTCTGGTTTTATTGAGATATAATTGACGTTACACAATATATAAGTTGAAGGTATACAGCATAATGATTTGACTTACATATATTGTGGAAATTATTACCACAATAAGATTAGTTAACATCCATCAACTCATATAGATATTAAAAAAGGGAAAAGAATCTTAGGATTTACTATCGTAACAACTTTCATATTATCATACAGCAATTTTAACCATAGTCATCATGTTTTACATTATATCCCTAGAACTTATTTAACTTATAACTGAAAGTTTGTACCTTTTGACCACCTTCTTCAAATATCCCCTCCCCCCACCACTGTAAGGGAAAGTATTTTCTCATCATGACAATGTTCAATGGGAGCATTGTCTGATTATCGTACCTGGGCTAGCCAAGGCAAACCCAGAGGCCCCCTTGATTATCGGTAGGTGAGGTGGGCTTTCTGAAACATTTTCCTAGTGCAATAATATTCCAGAATAGAACACGGGTTCATGTCTGACCCTTTTTCTTTTTTTGATCTTGTTTCTGCCCTTTGTAACTTTCCTGGACTGTATTCTGGTTCCTCTTCCTTCTGAGAGGTAGGTGTCATTTCAGTTTGCGATTTCAACATGGGATGAGGAATTTTCAAGTAAATCTGGGTTTAGTGAGACAAATTAAAATCCTATTAAAGAAATAAAATAGTGAACAGTGAAGTGCTTATGAGAGGTTGTTGGGTTGGGGTAGGGATTGGTTTGAGCTCACAGAATAGCTGAAAATTACCCGCGGGAGAGGAACTCCACAGTGAAGGCTTAGACGGCAAAGCTGAGAACATGGGGTAATTACAGGCAGAAGTCTGTGACCTGCTTGATAGAGAAGATGTGAGGAACTGGTTGCAAGGGAAATGCATTTGATTAAAAAGCAGCTTAACCTCTCGAAGAAGCCCGAATTGGCGGGCGTTGGGGGCGGGGGGAGTGGAGGGAAGAGTAAGAAGGAAACTATAAAGCTGCTGTGAAATTTACCGTGAGGCAAATGACAGAGAGAATGTGCAAATGGATGTACTTGTTTGTATATTCTCCCAGGAGCTTTTAGAGGAATTAAATTGAGTTTGACAGCATTGTTTGAGACCCTGCCCCATTCTAGGTACATTTAAATTAAATTGAAAGGGCCACCAAAGACCTCGGTAATCAAGATAAATAACATCGTTATGTAATATTTGAAAACATAAAAATCGATGCAGAAAATCATGATAAACAAAATATCAAAATTTTAAAAAACAACAGGATCAATATTCCTGATTTGTTTTTTTCGCCTCAGGCTTTAAGGTGGCTTGGCATGGCACTGTTACTGACCTTGTCTTTGTTTAAAATTTTGGTATTTTGTACATTTTGTTATTTTTTTGCATTAATTTTTAAAATATTGCATTGAAACGTTTATCTCAATTACTGAGTGTTTCGGTGCCCCCTTGACATTTGCACCCAAGGCCAGTCCCTAGCCCCGTGGGAGAGATAGATGGTGTTTGTCCTCAAGGTGGCCTTATGGACCTATTCAGAGCCTTCTAGAAGGAGAAGAGCTATGTGTTCGAGGTGAAGGGACTATTTTTTACTAGGATCTTACAGGATTTGGGAAGCAAAGCGGCTTCAGGCCCAGTGACAAAGCATCTGCATGGACTGTGAGTGACTCTGTAGGGTAGGAACTGAAGAGAACATAACATGTGGACCCGGGAGGAGTCGGCAGCTTTGGGAGTGCAGCCTCCCTGAAGCACACCCGTTGCACGTAGAGTGCAGTTTGTCTTTGTAGTTGTAGTTCTTCACACATAGTAGGCACTCAGTGTCCATCGAGTGCAAGAATGAGTGCAATATGTAATATATTGTGGTTGGTTTGACTTTCCGGTTCCCTGGGAGATTTTCAAAAGATCTGGCTAACTGTGAAAGATTCTATCTCCCAGCCCCTGGAGTATAAAAAATACTCTTGCACTTTTTTGGTTTGTTCTGGTAAAATGTACATAATGTAAAATTCACTTTTCTCACCATTTTTCCCGTGGCATTAAGTATGTTCACATTATTGTGCAACCATCACCACCATCCATCTCAAGAACTTTTTCACCTTCCCCAAGTGAAACTCTACGCTCACTGAACAGCATCTCCACGTTCTTCTCCCGCAGCCTCCAGAAACTACCATTCTACTTCCTGTCTCTGTGAGTTTGACTACTCTAGGTGCCTCATGTGTGTGGACTTATACAATATTTGTCTTTTTATGACTGGCTCACTTTACTTAGCATAATGTCTTCAAAGTTCAATCTCGTTGTAGCTTATGTCAGAATTTCCTTTTTAAAGCTGAATGATATTCCACCGTATGTATATATCACATTTTGTTTACCTATTCATCCCTCGTTGGACATTTGGATTTCTTCATCTTTGAAGAAATCCAAATGATTATGAATAATGCTGCTTTGAACAAACTCTCCCACTTACTCTTGGAGAAATAAAAAGGAAAGAGACCCCTTAGGGCTGTACCTCTGTGAATTTTATTTTACCCTCCATTGAAGACTTTGCCTCCTGGACAAAGTCGACAACCTCACCTCAGACCCTTTGAGGATGCATTGTGTTCTAGGCACTCGGTTTGGTGTTGCAAATACAAAATCAACCAAGACATGTCCCTCCCCTTAAAGAACTCAGTTTACTGTGGGGGTAGATTCGTCAGCAAGTGATTATACTTGGATCTAGGTTCAGTCAGAGAAGCAATTGCTTCTGTTTATCCTTTTGGTCCATGAATGAGTGGGTCACTCTCATAAGGGAGAAGGTTTAGCTAAAGTGGGTATTATAAGGAATGGGACTTGCAGGAAATTTTGGAGTCTTGATTAATATCCCCTTTTGAATTTATAGACCATTCGAGTTAAGTGGGTCCCTCCAGGATGGTGATGAGTGAGTTCTGATGTTGTGACCATTGAGTTTGGCACTTCCTGTCTGGGAGTTGCCCAGTCAGGGTGACAAGGGCTGCCTAGGCGGGAACTCCGCCCATGCATTATGCCCCTGTTCTCATTCATAAACACACACCTGTATTCTGAAAGGAGATGAGCTTCAGAAAGTCCTTGAAACCAAGAGTCTGTTGGCTTATTTCATGGGAGTTCTTTATGGCTGAAGGAAAACCATCCAGCCTATTTAAAGTCACATACCCTCTTTAATGTGGATGATAAAACTTTAATTAAAGCGGTGATTAGAAACAGAGTAATAATGACCACTAATAAAGTAGTTTATAGGGATCGATAGCTTTACAAAGAGCAGCTCATCCAGTTGCTGGTGAGCTGCTATGGGCAGCCCAGAGCCTGGGCTCTGGCAGGGTAAAAGGATTAGAGGAAGGGTTTATTGGAATAGAGAGATAACATAAAAGGCAATTTATAATGTGTGACTCCGAGCAATGAGCTAAGGAAAATGGAAAGCTGTGATGTGGATGGAATTCGTTGTACCTTTGCATTATGAATGAGCTTTACAAGATTGCAGGCTATAGCAAGGATTTGGTTACTTGTGTACAAATGAGCATTATCTGCATTGTTTTTCTTTTTTGTTGTGGTCCATGTATCTTAGGGTGAAGGGAGCAGGACGAATAAAACCATATCCGAGAAAGACTAGCAATTGATGCCGTACTAATAACAGTAATAGTAATACAGGCCAGAGTAATAATAATAACAATAATAATAATGCAGTAATAAGCACCTCGAGTGCCAACTTCTTTCATATTTCATCTTTAGTACCAATGACTCTCCTGCCAGGTAAATAGTACCACCCTCTCTTTACCAAAAGATATAGAGGAGGTTTAATGAGAAACTGGATTGGAAAGGGATTTCAGGAGAATTTTCTGGAGGGCGAATTTTTAGTTTAGGATCTGAAAAGCAGTGAGAGACTTGGTTCTAGTGTGTGTGTGTTGCCACACGTGGTCTATGACCCACAAGGCCCTATAAGCTCTGGCTCCTGCCGATCTCTCTAGTCTCACCTATCTCTATTTTGTCCTTTTTATTTTTATTTATTTATTTTCAATTTTAATTTTATTTTTTTAAATTTTTTAATTAAAAAAAATTTTTATGGTGACATTGGTTAACCAAATCCAGTAAGTTTCAGCTGTACATTTTAACAGTAAGGCATATATGTATGTATGTGTGTGTATGTATATGTAAATATATATGTGTGTTCATCTCCTGTAGTTATATGTGTGTTCATCTCCTGTGGTTAGATTTCTTTCTGTCACGACATATTTGACCCCTTTACCTCATCTACCTCCCTCCTTTTCCACCCACTGGTAACCACTAGTCCATTGTCCATGTCCATGAGTCTCTGTTTGTTTGTCCTGTTCATTTGTTGCTTTTAGGTTTATATCTCACATATAAGTGATATCATGTGGTTTTCAACTTTTTCTGCCTGGCTTATTTCGCTTAGCATGATTATCTCAAGGTCCATTCCTGTTGTCTCAAATGGCAGTATTTCATCTCTCCTTATGGCTGATATTTTGTCCTTTTTAATGCACAGTGGCTTTCTTTCTGACCCTCACATATACCAAGTTCTTTCTTGCCTATTGATATATATTTGCTATGTCCCCTCTAGAATAATCTTCCCTCAGATCTTTTCATAGATCCCTTCCCCATCAGCTCTTAACCCAAATATCACCTCATTAGAAAAACCTATTCCATCAACTCTGCCTAACCCCCTTTTATTCCAATTTCGTTTTACTTTATTACCCTACTTTGTTTTCTTCACTTGGTGTCTGAGAGTATTTCATTTATTTTTGTTCACTTGTTTGATATTTCTCCCCCCC
>NW_006443570.1:6382703-6402142 GCF_000325575.1 Pteropus alecto
ATATATATATTTGAGAGGCTGTATCCTCAAGTTCTGGAATAATTAACACCTTGCACATCGTAGGGGCTCAGAAATGTGGAACAAATGACCAAAGGCTATTTGAAGAGCCTGTTTACCCTACAATGTAATGTAAGTTTCCTGCTCACCTCTAACTGTTCTCTGGACTCTCCATGCTTTTCCTGCTCCCTCTTAATTCATTGAATACAAATTTCATAAGGATTTGGACCACAATGCAGAAACACTTGGGAGGAAATACTGCATAATCCAGTGATTTCAAGAGTCCCCAAATTCTAATTAGCATGGTGCATGGCAATGATGCTAAATGAACTGTAATAGTCTTATCAGGTCAAAACCCAGCTTTGTAGGGCAGCCCAAAATAGAGGCTAAGCTTTTTTTGTCTTTAGCAGGGCAGTGCATGGGGTCTCCAAAAGTATATTGAGGTTTAATGGACAAACAATATACTTAGTAGATTGGGTGATGAGATGAATGTTTTCAAACTCTCTGTGCACTCTGGGGTGTTGCTTCCAGAACTCGAAGTTTCTTTCAGGTGCACTTGGGGCCTAGATGGACAGTTTCGATTAGAATTCAATTAGCATTAATCAAGGCAAACTTCAGGGGCTTCCAGTTCATCTGAAGTGCCCCTGCCCCAACTCCTTCCCAACCCTCCCCTCTGTCAGGGCGGTTCTCAAACAAAGCTCTGTGTAAGCACAGGCATGAAGAGGATTCATTTCAGTGTGGAACTAGGAACTCTTAACCATCACATCCATGGCCTTGGGGCACCAGCGAGCCTATTCCTCCCTAGCTCTGTACTGGCTCTTTAGGGGGCTGGGCCTGCCCCGGGTCACACAGCCATGCTCCTCTCATAACAACAACTTGCTGCCAGTTCTCCTGGCCTCTGACTTGACTATTGCCTCTTCTTAGGTTTGATTTGAAAATGCCTCTCACTACTTCTTTATATAATTTTTAATAATGAACTATAAATTAATAAAAATTTTTTTCCATTTATAACTCTATTAGTGCAGTGCGGTTTTGAGAGAGAAGGCTAATACGTTTGCTCGAGTGGGAGTTTTGGCTCCAGTAGAGCATGCTGCCAGTACTGTTTACCTGGGGATTTCATAGACATTTGGGATATTAAGGAA
Source organism: Pteropus alecto (assembly GCF_000325575.1). Classification (NCBI taxonomy): domain Eukaryota; kingdom Metazoa; phylum Chordata; class Mammalia; order Chiroptera; family Pteropodidae; genus Pteropus; species Pteropus alecto. The sequence continues at coordinate 6,383,843 of NW_006443570.1, forward strand.
GAATACTTTGAAACTGTTGGTTGAATCTTGGGAAACCAGAATCAAGTCTCTCTAGCAAAGAGAGGGAGGGAGACAAACTATATTACTATATTCTTGGATGACTTTACAATTTCTCCTTGAAAGTGAGTCTCCTGTCTTGATACGCAAATTGATTATTAATAAGGAGAGAGACTTTGGGTGTGGCAGAGATGGTGACACTCAAATGTCCTGTAACCTAGCTTCAGAGGAAACTTGTGTTGGATTCTTTAGTGAAGAACAGACACAATGAGGTCCCCTTCTTGTGACAAAATTGTCTTAATCCTGGTAAAGAGAAGGCTTTCCCTTCCCCATCTCCGTGGAAACATAGAAATGCTGCATCAACAACTTGGGCAGTCAAAAGATTAACCTGTGTAAGTATCATTATCAGGAGAACAGAGGGGATCCATAGCACAAGGCAGAGAATTTCACCTGCCACGAGGGGGTGCTATCTTCCCAGAACCTGCTAGAGGAAAGGATTTCAGAGATTGTACAGGGTGAGAGTTTAAGGCCCTCCTGGATCGCTCTTTTTTTCCCCTGAACTGTGATGTCTAAAGATTTCTTAAACGAGTTTTACATCATAGTTAGTGATGTACGTGTTTGCCTTCTCTTTGGATGAGGAACTCTGGATCTATTACAATGCCTGCACAGTTTCTTGTGCACAGAAAGAAATAAAAAAATACCTATGTGTTAAATGCAACTGACTTAGGTTTGAATTTTTCCCAATTACACACTTTTTTTTTTTTTTACTATAAAAGAAATACATGGTCATTGTTAAAACAAACAAACAAACATACATACAAACTAAGAAAGCAAATCCTCTATAGGACTTCTACACAATTTGGGCAGCGACGGTGCTGGGTTTCGAGTTGGATTTGCAAACGGATCATGCTGACTCTCAAATTGCCCCTCTTTTTCAATAATCTAAGGATCCTTTACTAGTCCTGGCTTTTTTCCTGGCTCTATATCCATAGCATAAATTCTTTGTCAGGAGATTTTTTTTGTATCCTAATTTTAAAATCCCAAAAGTTTGCTTAGCTTACCTGGGCTCATCTGAATCCCAGGGGTAGGTACAAATTTGTTTCAAGATTCTGACGAGTCTAGCTGTGCGCTCTTTGAGATCAGAATCTCTACTGTTTTTAACTTGGCACGCTGAGGCCCAGCCCAGTGCCAGTCCATATAGAAGCACTCGTGTATATATACATATCTTTGCTCCTCTAGATCTGGTGACCCAACCCATAACATGAAATTGCCTACATCCAATTTTGTTGTACCTTCCCATAGTCTTTCTTCTTTCTCCCTTGGTGTATTCTTTTCCATATTAATCTGTTTCTAACCTTAATACCCTCATTGTTACTTCAGGATATACCACTCAAGTACTCCTCTGATCCTTAGGACCTGTCCCTTTAACTCTTGGTCACACTTATTCAGGGACCTATGTCTTGGTAATTGAAATGGAAAAAGTCAGGAGCTAAGTTGCTAGTAGCCAAGGGAAGTTAAGATGGAACCACATAGCTCCTAATAGATGGGAAGCAGAAAACCAAGAAGAATTATCTATAGAGATCTGAGGGAAAGCCTGGATGATCCTAGAATTTTATACTCAGCTAAGATTTCTCCAGATATAGAGATCATAGACTAAAGGCCACATACAAACATTTTAGAGCCTACAAGAACTCAGATGATATAGTCTCCCTCTGTTCCTTTATTTTTAGTTTATTTTTTAACTAAAAATAGTGTGTATAATATAGCCTCATTCTGATTATCCATTTATCTGTTTATCCATTCTGTCTGTCTGTCTGTCTATCCATCCATCCATCCTTTTACCTGTATAGAGGCATGGTCATTGGAAATGATAGTCACCATATAACAATAGCGATTGGACTGGAAGCCATTTTTAAGCTTTCTTTTCTATACTTCTCTGTATCGTTTACTTTTTTAAAGTAACTAAATTGTTTGCTATTTTTAGAAATTAAAGAAAATGTAAAATATGTATAGCTAACTTGTAACCACAAGGAGGAAAGCCACATGTCAAGTGCAGTGGAGCTGGAAGCGAGAGGAGCCGTCCTAGGTGACCTTCTCCAGTAGCTGCACCAGCCCTGGACCATCCTCTTCTGGACTTCTGGTCACATGGGAACAATCCACTCTCTTGTGTTAAACCACTAATAGCAGGTTTCTTCTAAATTCAGCATGTTGGGCAGCTGCCCAGCCCTGGAGCTGACCCTCTAACATGCTGCGTACTGGTCAGTGGGTACTCTAGGCTAACAGAGGGAACCTTCTTAGGCAAATATGGGGTCACCTAGATGCTGTTCCTTTAAACCATATGTATACAATTCATGCCCAGCCCCCAGGTGAGTGAACGTGGGGCATCCCTCTCCTCATAGAGGTAAAAGGTCTTACTCTTACTTAATCCAACTTTGTAATTCATTTTACTCTCTGTCTTTCATCTCCCTGACCCTAACCTTATGACTTTCTCTCTCTTTCTCCACCTTGTGCTCACAGCTTGGGCCAGTGGGCCTCAGCAGGGGATGATTTTGCTTCTCCCCATCCTGGGAACATTTGGCAATGTCTGGAGACATTTTTGGTTGTCACAAATGGAGGGAGTGCTACCGGCATCTAGTGGGCAGAGGATGGAGTTGCTGATAAACACCGTTTAATGCACAGAACTCTCCCCCACCCCCATAATAATTTAACTCAGTATGTCACCAGGGCTGGATTGAGAAGCTCTGCAGTAGACCTAACAATGAATTGCATTATTTTGGTTTTAATCCTTGGCTATCCCTTAGCTTAACTGCTGTCCTCAATAACTGCTAGCTCTGAGAGATCCAACAAAATGTAGCTCTGACCCCAGAACTCTATGATGTTTGGTCATCATTCCCACTAACCTCAATCCCTCAATCTTGAGAAAAGGACTCGGAATGAGGTGTGCCAGAGTGATGTTGTCTTGTGTTCTAAGCAAGCCCAGAGAGAAAGAGGCTAAGACAGAAGCCATTAGGATGAAGCATAGGGTAATCCTGGTTAGGTGGTATCGAGGAAATAGGATCAAGTAAAACCAGGAGGCCCTTTTACATGAACGAATTGGAGGTGGGGGAATGGCTGATAAAGCTGAACAATAAAGGGTAATTGATACAAAGTAGCATGTGAAGAAACCAGTTAGGGTGGCTTTACAGGAGGTAAAATTAAAAAGTTACATTGCTCAAGCTATAACATTGTATGAAAAGCGGAAGGTGGGGCAGAGGCGAGAGCCAAGGACACGGAGAGAGCAGAGGTGACAGATGGGTCCACAAAGGCAAGGGAGCTTTAAAATGGAGACAAAGCCTGCCATAGATGGCCTCTAATGCTCTTCTCAGGCAGCAGAGAATAATCATTGGCTGTCCTGGGCCTAAGTAGTCCATGGTCTGAAGGTAAAGGCTCTTGTAGGGTAGCACCAGTCTGCACCTGCAAGACCAGCATTTCCAAAAGGAATGTCATCTCATCCACCCAGATCTGCTCTGTCATCTTAGACAAAGCTTCTGATATACCACAGGCTGAGGAATCATTTTTTTTGTTGTTGTTAATTGGACATTTTAGTTAATCAAGAGTTTACATGAATGGCGGTAGAGTCCTGGGCTTAGGGTCAACAGACTTATGTCTTCTATTGTTTCTTGTGAGTCATATCAATCATTTCAACTTCAGGTTTTCATTTCGCTAAATGGGTATCATACACCTGTCCTGTCTGCCAGCGATGATAGGAAGGGACGTATGTAGGAGTGCTTGAAGAATTATATAATGGAATATACATATTGAAGATGCTGTAATATGATCACATAACCAGACACGAATTGCTAGTTTGAAAGAATTAGAATAAAATAAAGTACACAGAAAATTCAAACCATACAGAATATATTTTATTGTTTTTCATGGTACAGAGTATTTTTCAGTATCGTGGAGAGATGGCAATGGTGTAAACACAGGAATTCAAAATCCCTGTCCAGGGTTCTTTCCTCTAAAGTGAAAAATCTGGCGTTGACCTCCTATTTAGCAAAGCATATTAAGATGTCTTAGATTATGCAGAAGGAATATAGGTTCCAGAGGTAAATTTTTTACAACATAAAATGAGAAAAGTTGAGTGTCAGAAGGAAACAAAGAAGGAAGGAAACTCTGACCCAAAGAAGCAGGGGGTCTGCGGAGAGATGGGGCTGAACAACCTGGTGACAGGAAACTTCTTACTGCCTCTAATCCTCAGGCATATTTATTACTGCCTCACATACGAGAGAGTTTTCATGTTGGGGAGAATGGTGGTTGTCAGCACAGGAGAGGGGCTGAGTTCTAGATCTACCTTAGTGAAGGACAGAGAAAATAGAGATGCTATAGGTGACAGAAATGAAACTAGATTTTTTTTCATCCTTTATATTATTATTATTAATTTTTATTATGGTGACATCGGTTAACAAAATCCAGTAAGTTTCAGGTGTACAATTCAACTGTAAGGCATATACATGCATTGCATTGTGTGTTCACTGCTCATAGTTAGATTTCTTTCTGTCACCACATATTTGACCCTTTTTACCCCATCTACAACCCCTCTACCCACTGGTAACCACTAGTCTATTGTCCATATCCATGAGTCTCTGCTTGAAACCAGATTTTCATCTGGAGCCAGAACTCAGGACCATAATGGAAGTTGACCGTGGGGGATGGTCTCACTTTTAGCCCTGAAAATCAGTGTCCCATAAAATCCCTTAATTCTAGACAAATTGGGATGATTGATCACCCTCTAAGTGACGCTTGAATGAGGAAATTTCATGTTTTCAGATATCTTGGGGAGGTCATTAGACCCTCTCACCAGGCATGGATAGAGGGATGAGCCAATTAAAAAATCTCTGAGGACAGGGTGATACCTTGTTCCATTTGCGTGCTTGGATGTTTGGATTAATAAAGATATTTGGTTGACAAAGGAGGCAGAGGAGAGCAAGCTCTTGCTGTTTTCTCTGATATTTACTAATTTTCGCTAATGATGGAATCTCTTGAGCTATTGTTGCTTCAGTTCATCTTAAAAGAAGAACATTTCCAAGGCTCTTGCATGTGAAATTCGGAGTAAACGAAGCAACATGACTCCATAAGCATCCATGAAAAAGCCAACCAAACAAACGAAACCAGAAATCGTCCTCATTTTATTTGGAAATAGACTTACAGAAAAGCTGCCAGAAAATAGAATAGCTGCAAGAGATAGAATAGCACGAAGACCATCTATGTACCTTTATCTAGATTACCTATTGTTAACATTTTACCCAATTTGCTTTATAATTGTGCATTCTCTCCCTCTCCCTCTCCTTCCCTCCCTCCCTCTCCCTCTCTCTCTCTCTCTCTCTCTCTCTCTCTCTCTCTCACGCACACTTTATTCTGAACCATTTTATACTAGTTTGCATACATCATGCCCTTTACCTGTAAATATACTTCAATGCTTATCTCCTAAGAATAGAAATATTCTCTTACATGTCAACTTCAGTAATTTAACATCAATACAATATGTTATCTAATCTACCATGCATATTCCAATTTTGTCAATTGACTCAGTAATACCCTTTATAGCGTTTCCCTTTTTCCTCTAGTATAGGAAAAAATGTACGATCGAGTATTTCATTTAGTTGTCACCTCTCTTTAGTCTCCTTTAATCTGAAACATTTTGCAGCCTTTCTTTGTCATTTATGACATTTTTGAAGGTACAATCCTATTTTTGTGTTTAATTCCTCATTTTGGGGTTTGTCTGATGTTTCCTCATGGTTATATTATACATCCTGGCTTGAATATTATATAAGTGGTACCGTGTCTCTCTCAAGGTAACACATCTGAAGGTACCCAATGTTCATCTGCCCCTTGATGATGAAAGTTTTGACTATCCAGTCAAAGGGTTGTCTAATTTCTGTACCATAGATTTCTATTTTTTCCTCATCTGCACACATTCCTATGTATTGACATTAGCATTTTATGTGATTTCAGACCTGTACTTTCTTTGCAACCATAGGCAGGTAGAAGGTGTCGTGACACATTTTGGTTTCTATTTGCACTAAAGGAGGTGGTTTTATATTTATGTTTTTATGTTATACCTGGTTTCTGGAACCAAACCAACCTCTGAAGATTGCTTCTTACTTGAGCAAGGAAGTGAGAAATAAAACCAAGACAAAACAAAAAGCCCAGAATTAAACAACCCTGTCTTTGCTGCTGTGTTTCCTCCACTAGAGGAGATGATTGAGTTTCATGGAACCGACCATCGTGACAGCAGAATTCTGTTTGCTGCCTCTTGATGAGAATTTGACTAGAAGATCTTTGGAAAAATGAAGAGAAAACTTGGCCAACATCTCAGTGGTTAAACACCAGAGAAGAAATTAAATATCTCCTAATTATGAGTTCACATCCCTTGTATCATGCTAACTCTAATAGGCAGAGTTGCTTTAGAAAAGGTGAATGCAGAAGGTAGGTTTGTTAGTGGAGATGTTTGATTCTGAGCAAGGACCATGTTGGCCCGATGTATTTTTAAGGGTTAACCTGGACTTAGAAAATGCTTGCGGATGTCCAGTGTCATAGAATAAGACATAAAACTGCTTCATATGCACCTTCCTCCAACTTGTGACATTCCTGGTATCTGCCTTTTCTATCGTCAAGTTTCTCTTCTACTTGAAATGATCACCTTGTAGTGCCCTGTGTTCAACACTGGCTTTGTTCCCTGGTGTGCTTTTAAGACTTTTCCTGTTGGTATACAGTTTTCATGTAAACTTATCACTGATAATAAGCTTCCTATTTGGCAAATGCTTGGAACAAATGATACTACATATTACCCTCTGGACAGCTCAGCCTAACCCCATGGATGGGCATCAGATGGCAAGTGCAGGAGCTAACTGTGTAAAGAGAACTATATTAGACTCAGTTGACCATGTATAATTCTTTTCTCTCAAGGTGGAAGTGAACAGGAAATAGGCCCATTACTTGGTCCCCGAATGGGATTAGATAACGAAGAACCAAGGTTGTGCAGAGATCTGGTGGGTCTTAAGTGGGTAGTTAAGGAAAGATCACTAATCTTGAGCCCAAGATTCGAAATAAAATGGGGATCAGAAAATGACAGGAGAAGAAAATGGGGAGGAGCAAGCTGGAATTAATGAGCAAGACATTGCTTGGACTGGTTCTGGAGTGGGGAATCTTAGATTGAATTTCTTTTTTACATAGCCAAAGCACATGTTGACGAGATTGGACTGGGTCTACTTAAAGGGGCCATCATGCAATAGACAAAATACCTAATACTGCAACAGGAATCTGGTGATGGTCTAGTGAATTTGAGCAGAAAAGTTCTATATCAAAGGAACAATGTAAAGTCAATCTCAGAGATGAGATTCAAGAGCAGGGCAGGTGTTAGGTGTCCTGCCAATTTTAAGATTGCTCACTTGAAAGTTTTGGAAAGTTGGAAAATTGAGAAAAGCAAATGTTTGAGAAGAGGCAACATTTGTCTAGGTCTTCTCAATATGCTGTTGGAGAAGGGATAGTTTGAGATATTGGAGCAATAACATATAACTAAAACCCACAGGAATTTCCACAATATTTGCTGATCAGAGAAGGGAATTTGGATTGCCCCAAGTGTTTTCTAGGCACTCAGGTTACTGTCAGCTGCACTTGTATTATCTTGGTGAAGGGTTGAGTTGTATTTATTAGCTTAATTCTCACAATAATCCTCTTTAACTGGTACTACTGTTTCCTCTTTTTGAAGATGGGGACATAAGATACAAAGAAGTGAAAAAATTTGCTCAAGGTTATACAGCAAATGGTCAAGTTGAGACTTAAACCTACTGCTCTTAGTGCTCTGCTCTGCTGCAGTATTCAGTAACCCATCTAAGGTCATGGATACCTCGTGCATCTTATGTAAGCTGTGGAAACTCTCTGCAGAAAACTGTACACCCAACATAGTACCTAAAGCTTGAGGGGGCAGCCCGCTGATGGACCTAAAGTTAAGAACGTCTCCTAAATATATTGACCATATTTATATATTTTTTAAATTTATTTTTAATTAAAAAATAAAAAATATATATATTCTAAGTTTCAAAACACATACTGTGCACATAAGCTTTTGAGATACAACAAATTTCTGAGTTGAGATCAGCTGATAACTCTCCACATGTGGGTTTTCTCAGCCTACAATTGGGGCAGGCCAAAAGTGCTGGGGTTTAAGGCCCTGGGAGTAGCTGTTGGCCAATGAAAGATGGGAATCAGAGGGTGAATACCCCTGCTTCCTCACTCCCTGAGGGGGTAACTCTTAGGTGGGTTCCACATTGCGTCTCAGAGTCTCCCAAATGGATTAAGCTTTACCTAGTCAGTGTGGGAGCCTGTTTGACAATACATCCTTTATTGGCTTTTGTCCTTTCTCTGTCTAATTTTTCCATATTCTTAACCAGTGCTTCCTGGGACCACATTCCAAACACATTACTTACATTCAAATCTTTTTCTCAGGGTCTGTTTCTGGTGAACTTAGCCTCAGACAATTCTATACAGGTATGCTTCTATGATAAGTTTTAACTATAATAATGATGATAGTTTAAGATACTCATTAAATCCAGCTTTGAATGCTTTTATCATCATGTAGATTTTATCATCAGTAGTCTAACCGCTGGAGGATGAGAAGTCACATAAAAGAGAAAGTAGGCATTCCAGTCAACAGTTGCATTCAACTGCCAGACATATGAGTGGCCATCTGGGGTCATCTGACCCCCAGCTGACCCACCACTTGACCATAAAAACATAAGTGAACTCAGCTGGCAGAGAGGAGCCATCCCAGCTGAGTCCAACCTGCCAACCCCTAGAATCATCTATGGATCAAGAGGAGCTGCACTTAAGCAGTCTTGACCATATTGGAACCTAATACAAGAACATGGACTTTGAGCCTGTGACTATATAAGGCCTTGGGAGTCTTAGGAAGGAATGTATTTCATATACTTTGTATGAATCATTGGGGACAGAAGGAGAACTGTGGTAGTTTATTAGAGTAATAGCCCCCAACGAGTCATACCCCCTTGTCTCCTCCCTTTGCAATGTGACTTTGTTGCCCCTCTCATTCCAGAGATGGAGTCCATCTGTCTATATTCTGAATCTGTGCTGGCCTTGTGACTATCACCAATAGAATGCTGTGGAAGTGACGTTTTGAGACTCCTCAGGCATGGACTTAAGGAGCCTTGCAGCTAACACTGTCATCCTTATGCCATGCATCTGCCATTAGGCCAGCTTTAATTACTGGAGGAAGAGAAGCCATGCAAGGGAGAGTTGTGGCACATTGGCTGAAAGCCCCAGGCCACTCCAGAGTGAAGCCATCTGGATCAGCCAGCTACCAGCCAGCCTGCCAACTGACCACAGAGGAGTGAGCCCAGCTGACACCACATGGAACAGAGACAAGTCATTTCTGTTGAGCCCTACCACACTGCCAACCCACAGAATTGTGAGGGGGAAACGTGACACTAGCCATGCATAGTTCTTAGTCTTACTGGGTTTCTCTCTCCATGGGCTCTAGGTGCCAAGTCAGGGAAACAGCACCAAAGCTGGAGACCCTGCCTCGGCCACTGCCACGATTATCTTCCGATTTTGGTCCAAATGCAGTCCTTTCCTGTCCAATAGACCCATGAGGCTGGGACTAAGGGTCTTTTGGACTTAGTTATCAATGGAGAGTTACTGGGCCTATTCAATTTCACTCTGAGGTTAGACCGACCACCAAACTGAAGAACAGATTACGTAGAGCAAACTGATATGGATGAACAAGAACCCTGAGCAGAATTTAGAATTTTGCATGGATTTGTAAATTTTGGCATCTCCTTGTGAAACTTGGAGTATGGGCGAGTTAGTCCTGGCATGGCTGCTGTCCTTTTGCCCTTTACTTCTCACATGAAAAGTCATAGGGAACATTTTATCTTAATTGAGAAGAAAATATGAATTTTTCTTCACAATTCAAGAAGGAGACATTCGTCAGAAGCAGGCAAAAATGTACCAGTCTCCAAGTGGCAGTAGTAATTTCAACTTGAAATATTTTTGCTTTGGGGAAGTTTAAAGAAAGGTTGCTTGAACACGTTTCTCTCTCTCTTTTTTTCTCCTCTGCATCCATCATTAGATGTTTATTTTGGAGCTTTAGGTAGAAGTGCTCGTTTTAGGACAGGTTTCCTTACTTTTCTGAACTTTTATCCGCCTTTTGCAGAGGGGCATTATGAAACCCTGTGCGTGCTTAATTTCAGATTTCCTGTCCATTCTCACTCTGTTTCCTTCACTTGTCTCCTCCGAGGGTAGAAAATGCTAGAGAAAACTGTTGATTTCTAATGAGAATAATACAATTTTTTTTAGTGGAAAGTCTTTGTTCCATAAAGCAAGCGACTTTGTTGCCAAGCTACTTTGGGAACAATCTAACGATTGATCAATTTATGTACATCCTGCAGCTCCTCTAAAATAGCAGAGTTCTCCAGACCTCAAAAATACAAGTTCATTATCTGTTAGTGCTAAATTTAAATCAGAAGGAACTTTGTATTGCTAAAAGTCCTCTTACAAGATATGTGTACATTTGAACATTTGAATACTCCCAGATGGCTCTTTTGTGTGGAATAGTCCCAGGCAGCCCTATCATTAAAGGGGAAGATTTCTAACCAGAGACTAAAAGGTGCAAATGACTCAAAGGAAATACATGTTAGTCTTCCCATATTCTATACAAAACCAATGTTGTGGTTAAATGGGATTTTTTTTTTTTTTTGCTTATTTATACACCCAAATTCCATTTCTTCCTTCTTTAATTTTACATAACAGGCAAAAAATTATGCATCTCTTGGTATTTGTAGAATCTTTTCCACCTCATCCTCTTCTAGGTAAACTTCAGTGTTGTCTGTTTGGCTCCTTCTCCTCATTCCACCACCATTCTTTCCCCCAGCCAGCTCCCATGATGGACATTGGCATTTTTATAAAACTGTCTTGGTAATTCAATTGAACAGCCAGAATTCAGAACTATTGAAGCTGAGTTTTGATGAGTGAGCAGTTAGAGAGGAGGAGGGTTCCAGGGTAGCCATGGCTTGTGAGAGAAATGGAAATTAAGATGATTAGGAGAAAGTAGATTTTAAGAAGTGTTAAGAAGTAATGCTGTGGTTTATAAATTGGATTTTTAGTTTATTTTCCCAAGAGATGTATGTAAGAGTTAGAGTTTCTTTTGGTTGCTGATCCATATTTTCTTGAAGACATCACATCATGACACAGCTTTTCCTCTTCTGGCTTCAACAATCTTCTTTACAGAATTCGAGATGCGGGGAGCTACAGAACTCTCTATGCACCTGTTCAGACCATGCCCTCTCTTACCCTCCTGTACCCCCATAAATGAGCTCCCTGCCTCATCCCTCCCAACTGTCCAAGAGACCATTTCCAAGAAAATAAAAGTAACCAGACCTGATTAACCACCTCCCTATAAGCCATTGTTTCTCAAATTATAGAGTCATGAAATCAGTTTAATGGCTCGTGAACAGCATATTGTGTTTTTAATGAAAAAGAATAAATAAGGAAATAAACAGAGTGCGTGGCAGATAGTAAGGGCAGATTTGTTAAAGCCTGTGTTTCACTGTATGTATATGAGTGTAGAATTTCTTATATTATATTCTCTTATTTCTTACCTGAGTTATTTCTTATTGTGAGTTCGTCAGAAATGATTGAAAGCCATCGCTCTAAGAGATCACAAGGCATATTGCATCATACCTTTATTTGTGTTTTCCCCAGTTATAAACTGGATCTTTATTTTATTTATTTTTACCAACCGATGTATGTAAGAGTTAGGGTTTCTTTCAGTTTCTGATCTGTATTTTCTTGAAGGCATCACATCATGGTACGACTTTTCCTCTTCTGGCTTCAACAATCCTCTTTACAGAATTTGGGATGTGGGGAACTCAAGCCTCCCTTTCAAGCCTCTCAGGTGATCCTTTATCACCTGGACTCCCATTCCCATATGAGTCCGTACATCCCCCATCCGACCCAATATATCGCCTTCCTGACTCCTCAGACCCTTCTACTCTTTCCTTGAGAACTCACAGGTCTGAATTCCCAGTCTTCTCAAGCTCTCACTGGAGCGTGCCTTCTTCTTGTTGCTTTAACTAAAAACCGACTCTCCCCTGAGGCCACTGACTGGTGGCTATTTCTTTCCCTCACTTTCCACCTACCACTGCAGAGATAAGGTTAGGTGTCCTCCTCTGCTTCTCCTTACCACTTCTAGACCACCGTTCCTCCCTCATCCCTAAAGAAGCCAGCTCCTTCAGACCACACCACCCACTACCCTTCCTAACTCCAGCCAGCTTCGGTCTTTATGGTGAAACTCATTCATTGAAATTTAACCTTGTTTTGCATCTTTCTTTCCATCCCTAGTCCTGCTATCATTATTGGTATTTTTTGAAATCCACATGGATAATTCATCTAACTCCCTGGCCTCCCAGTTCCTTGACCACCTCCCCTTTCCATGATTTTTTTCCTTCACTGCACTCAGCCACGATCCTCTGGTCATACACTAGATCTGCACTGTCTAAAATAGTAGCTGCTAGCCACAGGTGGTTATGTTAATTTGAATTTCATTAAATAAAGTAAAAAAAATTATTCCCTTAGTAGCACTACCCATGTAAGAGTCCATTCCCTTGTGGCTGTCATATTGGGCTACGCAGACAAAGACCGTCTCCGTCCTTGCAAAAAGCTCTACAGCGCTTGCACTACTCATGACAGTAACTCAGCTTCAAGCTTTATGCTTCCAGGCTACCATCCCCTGTAGTTGCAGCTCACTCCCTTGAGAACCTGACTCTAACCATTCTTTGGCTTTACCAGGACCCTCAATCCATCGGCTTCAGCACTTTTCACTGTCCATTATCCTTCTCATATCCTCACTTTCTCTCTTACACAGCTTAAATTTCATGGTCCATCACTTCGACCCTGGGCATAAATCCTCAGCTTTCTTACTCCTGCTTTAGCTTTCTTACTCCCACTTAACCAGAAAAACACCATCCCAGGTGAAATCTCTCTTCCTACAATGTATCTATGCCCAAGGAGCTGCCTGTAGCTTAAGAAAAATCGTAACTGTATTGACTATCTGACTTGTATTTCATGACCATAAATCTCAAGTGGGCTCTCAGTAAACCCTACTATTTCATTAGTCAATTCACAAGTCTTAAGGGAGCTAGAGGTCTCAATCTCAGCCTAGGTAGAAGAACTCCCTTTCCAAGTTTGTTCCAAGTTTGGATGCTGCCTCAGCCTTAGGGATAGTAGCTAATTTTTACATTTTTTCTATTTCTGTCTTCTTTAGAGTTCTCTTTGGACTCCTTTAGTAGTTACCTAAATTTTACTAGTTAATAATTATTAATATGAAATTTCCCTTATCTTAATTACTGGTGGGATTTCTGTCTCTTGACTATATCTTTATTGATACAGTAATAGTAACACGAGATCAGATAAATCGACCAATAGAAGAGAATAGAGGGCCCCCAAATGGACTCATGCCATTTGTGGACACTTGATTTGTGACAAAGTTGACCCTTTAGAGCAGTGGTGAGAAAAATGTGGTCTTTTGATGAAATGAAGCTGCTCTCTGACCACCTCTCCTCCTACCCCTCTCCTTCCCCACTGCATTGTTTCGCCCTCACTGGTGTCTTTGCTGCTTGTTGGACACGGCGAGCATGCTCCTGCTTCAGAGCCTCTGCGTTGCTATTATTCCCTTGATGGGAATGTTCTTCCCCTGGATATCCACATGGCTTCGTTTAGCTCTACGCTTAAATCTCCATTCCTTTGGGATTCTTTCCCTCTGAAAAATGAGAAATATAAAATATCTTTTGCAGGTATTCTTTAGTCTCTCCCTTCATTTTATATTTCTTCATAGTACTTTTTCGCTCACTCATATTCTCTTAGAATGGATGATCCATCAGAAAATACATTTAACATTTTTTTACTGCTGTAGATCCAGCATTTAGAACAGAATTTCCAATAAATGTTGAATGAACTAACAAAAAAGAACAAATGAATAAGTGCATCTCGCTGACGCTGGGCCATGTGGACCCTGGCATTTATTTGGGTTTCAGGCACATATTCTCGAAACTGCTGTTTTAGCCTCTCTCTGGGGAAAGTTCTGCTCTTTATGGGCATCAGGATCTTTCTTCAAGAATATTTGTCTTAGAGATCGATTGCTATTCTACTGAAAATTTAAAAACTTGATGTTAAAAATGTATGCCAGATTATCTCACTTCCATGTTTTAACCCTCAAATGACTTCCCATTGCATGAGAAATAAAATTCAAACTTCTTCTTTTGGCCTTCCAGACCTGACACGTCTGTCTTCTTTCTACTTTTCTGTCCTCTTCTCCTTGCATTCATTTTCTCTTATTTCTCCTCCGGCAACCCTTGATTTCCTTCTGTTCTTTGAACAACACCCAGACCCGTTCCTCAGAACCTTTAAACTTGTGTTTCCTTCTGCTGAAAACACTGTTCCCAGCTTTTCACTTCCGTAAATCATCCTTTGTCATTCAGTGCAAAGATGACCTCGACATAGAGGTTTTTCTCTATCTCCTCCCTGCCATCCTGTTTTATGTTCCGTGTAGCACTTGTCACTCCCTAAAACTTATCTTATTTATTTGATTATTTGCTTCCTCTCTGTCTCCCTTCTTCATATTTGCTAGTATATTCCTCGTGTCTGGACAAACAGTGCTTGATACTTAATAGGTGATTAATAAATATTTGCTGAATAAATGAATGTTGCATCAGGAGCATCGTCTAAGGGGTAAAGTGCTGGTCTTAGGTGAAACCATAGGCCCTCTTAGAAATAATGCGAGTACTTCCGGGAACTGTTTGTAGTAACTTATAATAAAATGTCTGCCTTCACACTCGCCCATGCTTTTCTACAAAGCCTTTCTTCTTTTTTCAGAAAGAAGACACTCTAATTTCTAGTTTCTGCTTATAAATAGATGTCTTTTGTCATTCATATGCTTTCTTTGAAGGCTGTTTTACTATGGTCTGCCCTTCTTATCTAAGCATTACCCCTCTTCTGTGATTGAAGGTAGGCTATTATCTACCTTTCCTCTCCAGGGTCTTTTCACTTGGCTTCTGGATTATCAGCTTCAGACAATCTCTGCTGCTGTTTAAGAAGAAAAGCATTAATCTTTATTTATTTTATATATTATTTAAGCCCTACCTGCTTCCAAAACCAAATCGAGGCAGCTATCTTCTCTTAATTACTTTCTACCCTTGTCTTAGAAGCTTCCAGACCCTGTAAGTTTTCTCAACAATGTCACTGGGTCTTTGATTTCTTTTTGGAAAGTGCAATATCGTATGGTTGGATTGGATGAGACCTCTGGGCTCTTTTACAGTTGTGACACTTTGGACTGCCCTTTACAAAGTAGAGGCAGTTAATAACCACTCATCTAGGGACCCTCTACACTTACATCTCCCTGGGTAAATGCCTTTGCCACTTGCAGCTGTACCTCTAAATGAGACTAAATTTAAAACATAATATATATACATTTTCTTTTTCGTTAAAACTTGAACTTTAAGTTGTTATTTATGTAGCACATAGTACTATTTATCGATCACCTACTGTGTGCTAGGCACTGCTAGTTACTTTATATAAGTTATCTCAATTTCTATAAAATTTCTATAAGGTAGAAATGAATACCCACAGAATATTCTACAGAAGAAAACAACTGAGGGTCAGAATAGTTAAGTAACTTTTGCAAGATAAAATAACTTATAAGGGGTTGCACCAGGATTTGAACCCTGGTTTATCTAGTCTCTTTTATCAGAATTTCTGTGGCTGATTCTCTTCAAAGGGACTCAGATGGATTGTGGGCTGAATTTTAAACTTAGAGCATTTTCAACAACAGAATTTGGGCTTCTCTTTTCCCCTCTCTGTCTCTCTGTTTCTCTCTCCCCCCCCCCCCCCGCCCCGTCTCTCTCTCTCTCTCTCTCTCTCTCTCTCTCTCTCTCTATATATATATATATATATACACACACACACACACACACACACACACACACACACACGCACGCATGCATGCATGTATATGTATGTATGTATGTGTATACACATACATACATACATATACATGTAAATCATAGAGGGATAGAGATTCAACCCTGGTTGTTGGGTGAGGGATACTAAGGGAGCTGAAACAGCTTAGAGAGCAGCAGTGCTTTCTATTGGCCTTTTCTGATCTGAGTTACACATATCCCATTCTAGACAAGAAGTATAGATAATACAACAGTTATGGTGACAGTAGGCAAATGGGTAGTCAAATGGAAGGATGGATGGATAGGATCACATTTGACCAGGGTCTTCAAGGCTGCATAAGGCTTAGCTTAGTCAACAGAGTGGAGGTTGAGGTGAAAATTTTGCTTTCCAGGCAGAAAATTGCATGTGTGAATCCTTTAAGCCATGATGCTCTTGAAAACTGTGAGTAATGTGGTGAGACCAGAGTGTAGAATCCGTCTGTGGGTTGGACAGGCCTGGAAATGAGGCTGGAAAAGTCAACAGAGGCCAGGTTATGAAGAGCCTTTTGGACTTGGCTAAATAGTTTGGAACGAGTCTCATAGGTAATGGAGGATCATTGAACAATTGAAGAGGAGTGATATAATCTGGCTTCATTTTGGAAAGCTTGCTCTACTTGTGTATTACCTCTAACTGTTATGACCTGACTAGGTATTGTTGGCCAGATATGTAGGGACTGCCATTTGAGAGAACACTTTGTCACCTTGGTGGACCAGGATTCTCACCATGCTCACCCAGTGCCTGTGTAACATTGTCAAGGACAGATAATGTCAGAGCCTGAATGAGGCTCTGTGAGTGGAGGGTCCACAATTCAGTCTTGAAAGGTATTTTTGTTGTTGTTGGTGGTGGTGTTTTTGTTTGTTTGTTTGTTTGTTTTGCTTTTGAGATCAGAAGAAAGGCTGCCTTTGCCTCAAATGTCAAGGCATTCTATAGGCAAATTTTCTGCTGGAAGTGAATCGATGTCAATTTGAATTCATCCAATAAACTCTGAAAAACAAAATTAAATTATGGGCCCTTTTTCCCCTATCAGGTGAAGTGAGCTGAATACTGTGCCTCATGTTCAGACACCTGGAGGGAAGAATGGACAGCTTTTGGGGTGAAAGAGAAGTGAACAGAGAAAAGGGATGACACCTCGAGGTGGAGGCTTGGTCTCCACTTCCGCAGTGCTGGGACAGAATCCTAACACCAAACAACACTCCTGAGACTAAGCTTTTAAAATGCAAGTGTAGCTGACATTTGTAAACTTGTTGCCAGTTGGGAAAACACTGTCCAAACACGTAGCCTAAGGTAACTTGCACAGTGCTGTTATTGGACACTGGAAAGTGTGATTAAAAACTCTTTAAAACAGTTACAAATGGAGAATGTTTAAAATTATTTTAAAATTATTTTTGATTCTACAACTCATTTTAAAGATTTGGAGTTACTAAGTAACAAAGTTGTGGTAAGACCCTTTCCCCAGTCTGGCAAAATATATCAATTCTGTGGTAAAAGCAGTGTATGACGAGAGCTGTCAGAGCTTTAATGAGTCAGAAAAACCTGGCTTAGAATGCCAGCCCCCAAACTTGAGTGTCCTTGGGCAAGTCACTCCCTCTATCTAAGCTTTACTTTCCCATCTTTAAAATGGAGTCAACACTAGTTATCTCACAAAGTTGTTATAAAATTGAATCTGAATGATTATAAAGTGCTCCCTATTATGTCTGGCACATCATAAGCACTCAAGAAAAGGCAGTCATGGAAATCATTGCTGGCATTTTTAAAACTCAGGTTTGCCAGCGCCACTTCTGCATCCCCCTGATATTCTGCCCACACCTCTCTTTACTCTGGTCACCGCCTTATGGCTGACCAGAAAATGCCACCTCTTCATTCTCACCTCTGATAAATGCTTCCGGTTCGGACACCAACTTTCTTGACCAGAGTGCTCAACTTTTTGCCTCAATCTTCTGAGACTTTTTACATTCATCTTTCAACTCTGACATTAGTGCTTGCAGATGTCCCTGTGATGACCCTCCCTGCCTCCATCATCTCCCATTTTCCACCTGCTCTGGCAGGTCCTGAGACCTCCTTCCATGTAATCTGCCTGTGGTAGGCAAAATGATGTCTTCCCTCTCTTCCTCTAAGATGTTTATGTTCTGATTTCCAGAATCTGTGACTATGTCATGTTATATGGCAAGGGGGAATTAAGGTTGCCAGTCAGCTGACCTTGGATGGGGAGGTTATCCTGGGTTATCTGGGTGAAACCAATGTAATCATTGTGTC
>NW_006443570.1:6402173-6413111 GCF_000325575.1 Pteropus alecto
GAGTGATGTATGTGAGAGAGACCCGAATGGCCATTGTTGGCTTTGAAGATAAAAGGGACTGTGAGCCAAGGAATATGAGTAGTCTTTAGAAGCTGGAAAGGGCAAAAGAAAAAATGATCCCCTAGAGCCTTTGGAAAAAAATCTTGATTTTAGCCTGAAGAGACTCTTTTCAGACTCTGACCTCCAAAACTGCAAGATAATAAAATCTGCATTCTTTCAAGCCACTAAATTGACAGTAATTTATTGCAGCAGCAGTAGAAAATGAATACTCTATCTTTTCAGGCAAGCTATGTGCTTTCTGGTGGTTTGGCCCAGGCTGAAAGGTAAACAGGGTAACATGGATTTCAGAATGAATGTTTCCAAAAAGACAGGTACACAGGCAATTTATTATAAATTGTCTCAATCCAATGATTGCCCCAGCTACCCACTCCCATTCTGAAGTGAGAAAACTTTTACTTTTCATTGTTCTCCATTAAATACCACATTTCAGTATTTAGTATCAAGTACCCTACCATAATTTTCCATATTTTCCTCGTGGACTTCTTTTGTTTTTAACTTCCAGTATTATGCTTTTATCTGACAAAAGAGTTTTTAAACAATTTAAAAAAACCCTCGAGTTACAGAAACATAGAATAGTAATGGGGGTTTTTACAACTTTTTATGTCCTTAAATAATGTGCCCCTTTTTATCAACTGAAATGTGATGTGACCGGATACTATATAAAACAGAATGATGGCAAGTTGTTCAGGTGGAGGTGATTGCTGATGGGGGGATGACAGGATCCCCAGTGTTCAACCTCATTCTCTGTCGCACCTGAAGCATCTCACTGGAGCCCCAGAGAAAACATTGTTCTAGATTTGAACTTTCAATTTTACAGATGGGCAAACTGTGGCCCAGAGAGGGAACATGGTCAGCTTAAGGGCACATGGCAAGTTAACAGCGTAATAGAGACTTAAGCCTGGGCCTCTGGCCCTGGATCTCAGACTGTGTTCTTTTCACACTACTACATCAGCCTAAACCCCAATTCTTATTTTGTTTGGTTGTTTTTCTCATGGATAAGGTGAGAGATACAGGCATTCTTTGGTGGGTGGGTGGAAGAATATTTTTCATCTAGGAAGTTCAGACTCAGACACGTATCAGCTGCTAAAATAATCTCTTCATTCTGCTACAGTCATAGGCGAGGAAATCATAGGCGAGTCTCGACTCAGAAAGGTTAAGTGACACCTTCTATCCATTTGCAGCTCAGAACTCAATCAGCAAATATTTCTTCCCATTCAAGGCAATGAAAACCCTCTTCCATTGTCACAGTGTGGGGACTGTCAAAAAAGAGTCAGAGAAACAAATATGAAGATTTCTCATTGATAAAAACACAGCCAACATTTTGGGCTTGTCAAATTACATCTAAACAAAGACTTGCCTTGCATAGAAATTGGTTTAAAATGACTAAATCCTTAGAGACTCCTCTTTGAGCAGGGGAAATTAGTTATTAGGGCCTGTGTTAAGAGGCCACCTTAGAAAATGATGGAGAAGATCTCCAAAACCTGAAAGAAGATGGATCCATCCCAGGCTAACACTGAGAGTTATCACCGGTCCTTCCTGGGAAAGAAGCATAGACTGGTACCAGATTCATGTCTCCTTCCAGTTCACTTGATACACATATAAGTAGTAAGTAGTTCTTATTCTAGTAGTTCTTATTCTTGAATCATTCTTTATAAATCTACCCTAGGCACTGCTATGTGTCAGGGTTAATACTCAGCTGGTACACACCTATATGGCTTACCAGTAGGCATCTGATCTAATTGGTCAGGACCCGTGCCATAGCTATCATTAAATATTTTGAATATTGCCCCGGATATAAATACCAGAGTCAGTCAAGATTCTGGTGCCTATAGTGTGCCAAGCTAGGCAAGCATGATCAGTTATAGAATTTCTTAGTAAAATTTATTTTTATATGGATGTTCTAATAAGCGATAGAGCCAGAATTCAAAGCCCTTTCTAACTGGCTTCTGCGGCATTTCAAGTGATGAAAAGCATTTTTCAATTTGATGGGTTTCATCTGCATTTTATTAGTCTATTTCTGGGGAAAAAAAATACCATTTGTACATCATTTTGCTTGCAGACTTGTCTTTATTATTCCTTTCCCCACCTCACGTGGTGGGTGCAGGATTTGATTTTCCTCTCGGCTCTTGGCACATTTCTCATCCTCTCTCAGAGCAATTTACCCTCCATGACAGTCCATCTGTCTCTCCTGCCCCACTTATAAATACTCTACCTTTTCCAATTTCACTTATTTCCTTTTGAATATCATCTACCTAGTCTTCCCTGACCTTTCTAGCTCTTCAGATATCCCATTGTTCCTTATCCACACTGTTTGATTGGTTGGAATCCTGCAGATTATTCTGAAAGCATTTCTCTCATAACTTGACCTGTCACAGTCACTAAACTGTCTCATTGACTTTTGGTTGTAGTTTAATAGTTTGTGTTTTTCTCTTATTAGAAGGTGGGGGTGGGGGAAACCACAAACATTAACTATGCAGGCATTGTCTGAATGTTACCAGCTGAGAGATGATGTGTGTGTATGTGTGTATCTCTCCTGCTTGTGCCTCCTAGAGTTGGATGGAGGGACCATGTGGCCTTCAGTGGCCACCTCTGAAGCTTGTGGGTGTTCCTTGATGGGCTGATGGTCATTGTTGATGAGCATCGCCAAGGGGAGATGTATACTTATACTTTTATATCAGGGGTCAGCAAACTTTTTCTGTAAAAACCACATAATAAAAATTTCAGCTTCTCAGGCCATAAAGTCTGTTTGGCATCTACTCAACTCTGCTGTTGCAGTGCATGTCTGTGTCCCAATAAAACTTTATTTACAAAACTGGCAGTGGGCTGGATTAAGCCTGGGGATCTTAGTTTGTTAACCTTTGTTTTGGAGTAATTTTGCCTTCTAGCTTCTTACCATGCCTTGCATATTTGTGCATTTGTTATTTACCTAAAAGTGCCTTTTCAGAAGTGAGCTAGCATTCTACCCTGTGACACTCTCAGATATCACTTTGTGAGGGAGACAGTGGCAGGGAAATGGGAGTTCGTTCCAAAAAGACATGTGCTGTTCTGGGCATTGACAGAGGGGCATTTATTCAGGCTTGCTGCAGGAAGTTGGCCCTGTTGTAGGTTGTAGGTAACCAGAGCTGGGAGATTGAAGATTTAGCTTTGACTCTCAATATTTTGCTCAGGAGCTGGGTGAACTTGGGAAAGTCACTTCATGTCTTTGGATTTCAATGTTCTTATCTGCAAAATGAGATGATTATTATTATTAAATTTAACATTCTATACCATGTATTTTATCTCTCTAATTGTCAATTGCCAGTTGGTAGAAAGATTTATAACTTAAGGGAACTGTTATCATTTAATATCTAAAGGATAATGTGATATATAAATAATGAAGTCCTCGTGTAACAGAAAATTCAAATAAAGGGATTGTCATATAGGTATTTATTTTTCTCTCAATCAGTTGTCTGGAGCTGCTTTGGTAGCTAAAGTGTCAACAGGGACTTAGGCTCCTGCTATCTTTCTGTCCCACTTGTCGCAGTATATGACTTTCATCTTCAAAATCTCTTCACGGTGTCAGTGTGGCCATGGTGGCTCCACCCATCATATGCACATTCCAAGCACCAAATCAGAGGAAGGGCTAAAAGCAAAAGGGAAGTCCTATAATAACTTCTTGGAAACTCTATCAAATGACTTCCATTTATGTGCAACTAGCTACCCCCATCTTCAGGAAATGCAGCGTTTGAGCTTGGCACATTATTGTTCTCAATAATATGTAGGATAAAAAGGAAGAACAGATATTAGGAAGGCAGGTGACAGTTTATGCCACATACAGATTTAGATAATGGCTTAAGGCAAGAGGAGATAGGTGACCCAAACCACACCTATGATACAGCATTTCTACCTCACCTTTGACATTTTTTTTTTTAAATAATGAAACAAGTGAGTTTATATAATGAGTAGTTAAACCATATTATGATACGTTTCATTAACAAAGAATTCTATAAATGATTTTATTTCTCTTAGTTTTCCTTACTATAATCTTAACTGATCTTGGCTGGTATCCATATCAGGAGTAACAATAACAATAACAATAATAATAATAAACCCAAAAAACTAACAGTGGGTCTCTATCAGCCCTGTCCAATTAGAACAGATACCAGTTGATAAAACATTGGAGTATACCAGTTGCTCCAAAGTAATACATGGGAAGGGTTTGTGAAGACTGGAGCCTCATTCTTGAATAAGAATCATTTACCATACACACTTGACAGAAATGAATAGAAAAGATACATAGGTATCTGTCT
This sequence comes from Pteropus alecto, assembly GCF_000325575.1. Classification (NCBI taxonomy): domain Eukaryota; kingdom Metazoa; phylum Chordata; class Mammalia; order Chiroptera; family Pteropodidae; genus Pteropus; species Pteropus alecto. Next base: position 6,406,523 of record NW_006443570.1, read on the forward strand.
ATAACTCCTCCTCTGGAAGGGGCTGGTGATAACTGTCAGTTCTGGCCTAAGGTGGACCCTTCTATAGGTTTTAGGGATCATCTATGTTTTCCACATTGGCTTCTTACTGTAGGCTCTAAGAACAAATTGTACTTGTTCAAAGAGAAATGTTAAGGATTTAGTCATTTTTTCATTGATTTCCACGGAAGGCAACCCTTTAATGAAATCTAACGAGCACAAATGTTGTCTCTCTGTGTTCCTGTCAGTGAGAAGTCCTCATATTTTTAATTTTGACTTTTTTTCCACCAGAATGCTCAGGTTGGTGGCAATAGTCCCCATACTGTGCAAAAGGAAGGAGGCTGTTATTGCCTTGAATGAGAAGAGACACTTGCTGATTGAGATCTGAGCTGAAAGTGGATTCCCCCATATGCTGCATGCATGCGATGAAAACTGTATAATATTATACTTCCTGTGCAATTCCATTAAACAACCTCATCCTCCACCTACTCCCAGCAGTGGTAGCTCTAGTATTGCTGTCTAATTTTGCACAATATTGTGTGGGTGACTTTGCTTGGTTAGACAAGACAGCCCTCCAAATAATATTTTATATATATAAATTATATATTTTTTATAAAATGTTATTGAGGGGACTTTCCTGTATATATATATATATATATATATATAAATATATAAATATATAAATAAATATGTATATAACATAGGAGCGTTTTCAGCCTTCTCCAGACCACCAAAATAAATCCTACACTTTCCTGCTTAATTTTTGATTTTTTTTCTGGAGAATCAAGTAAGCAGAATTTGTGGTAAGGAGAAAAGGGGGAGAGAGAAAAAAATCAGTGCTGGGCCAGGTGATGGTGCTCCAGCTGTGGCTAGGTGTAGAAAGAGAGTTCTTTTTTAAAGTCTTTCTGGACTACATGTTTGGATCCCATTTATGCTTTTTGAGTAATTCAGGTAAATGATTTTTTTTTTTTATTACTTTTGGTTGTTGAATTCTCTTTGTGGCTATGATCTCCCCATGAATAAACTCTGAGGAACTCATTTTTATTAAAGCAATGCATGTCCTTTGTAGAAAACTTACTGGAAGTGGTAACTGTCAGCTTTTTAAGACGTTGCTGTTTATGAGTTGCATCTTCCTTGTTTGGAAGCAAGCTGACTTGGAGCAAATCTCTTTCTCAGGGAAGAGTAACTTAACCTGCTTTGAAGGTTATACAAATGGAAGATTTAGTGGCTACTTTTCATCTTTTGTAAAGAATACAAGAGGGCCTTTTGTCACCTGAAGAGGCTGCCCCTTAGGGATCCCCTTTGATATGCTTGGCTGGTGCTTTGGAGAAGGTGAGTTCATTTGCATAGGGGCCAAGGAGCCATTGGGAGGAAGGGGATCAAGGCTCTAGGTGCTTCCTTTTGAGATTCAAAGTTGGTGGACACTCCCAGATGTGTTGCAGTGGTCCCCAGGGAGATGCACTGATTGGAAAAACAGCCAGACCTCCAAGAGGCACTCTTGAGAGATGGGAGTCTGATTAGTGACCGGAGCCCAGACCCACACGTGGAGTACCCCAGGAGAGGTTCTGTGAAGAGAGAAGATTGACCTTCCTCAAAGAATGTCCTTGGCTAGGTTGAGGATCCGGGTCAGGGAGAAGACCAACGAGGAAGCATAAAGCTGTGCAGGCCCGAGTTTTAGCATCAGGTACAATGCAAACTGACCAGTGCTCGCGGGGCGTCTCCTCTTTCTCTGCCTCACAGTTGGAAACAGAACTCTGTAAGTCTGAAGATTCTTGGACCATGTAGGAAGGTCAAGCCTAGGAATGTGAAAATAAACATTTTGCTAATATGGAAATCTTTGTGATGAACTGATGTGTAACAATATTCATTCCCTGACTGTCAGGGTGGTTCATACCCAGGTACATTAGAAAATACAAATAAACTAAAATAGGAGAAAATTCATAAGACCCCTGATAATTATTATAATGCCTCAGCATATGTTGTCTTCTAGATTTTTTTCTGTCATAATTATACATGATAGGGCATATTGTTTTTATTTTTATTTATTTTTAATTTTTCAGGTGATGCAACCCTTGGTTGACCTCACAGATTGCAAGGACCTTATTAGCTTATAATCTCTTATTTTTTATTTTTTATACCTACAGCACCTTGTCTTCCTAGGTGGTCTCCCATCCAAGTGCTAACCAGGCCCGACCCTGCTTAGCTTCTGAGATCAGACTGGATCGGGCTTGTTAAGGGTGGCATGGCCATAGACAGGGCATATTGTTTTAAATTAGCTATTTATTACTTAATAATATATTTTAAATACTCTTCTTGTCTATGACTATTCATCTTTTATAATAGCTGAAAATATCCTGGAATTTTTAGGTACAGTATATTTTACATGCTGAATGTGTAGTCATGCTTTTTACTCTGTAAAGACCATTTCATGACATTACATTACCTACCCTCCTAGCTGTAGACCTGACTTTGGTTGGAGGTGAGATTAGTAGTGGGTAGTGGGTGATACAGAATAACGGGTCAGAGTAGTAGAATTCAGATTCAGGCACACTTTGGCATTATTTTCAAATGTGCCATTTACAAGCCATATGATTTTAGGGAATTCATTTAACTTCATTTATTCCTAGTTTCACCAGCAATAAAATATGCATAATAACTTCAACTTCATAGTGCTGTTGTGATGATTTAATTATACAAAGTATGTGAAGATCTTAGCACAGGGCTCAACACAGAACAATTACACAGTCAAGGGAAGGTACAATAATCATTCATTCATTAGTACAATAACATTAACTGGATAGCTATAGAGTTTCAGTCGCTATGACAAATGCTGAGGCTAAGAAATTAGAATTTGGACTCATCCTTAGCCTCAGGAAGTTCACAGATAAGTAAAAACACAGTTACAGAACAAGGATTTAAATGCTGTAATATTGAGGAATGCAAATGGGACCAAGGGGTCAGGAAGGAGATGGTATACAGACTTTCTGTGTGGCTGTGTCACATAAAGGATACAATTATCATGCATTCTTAGGCATATCTTTACTTCCTTCCTCTTTTCTCCAAGAAACAGAAGAAGCCAGTGTTGGCTTTACAAGCTTGTCCCCTGTGTGCTTGCTCTATGACTCAGAGCATGCCTCCTCTATCTCCTAATTCCTTATCTGCCATAGACCTTGTTCAAGACCAAGAGAAGCTCAGCCTATGATACCTGAACTAGCCCAAGTCAGCCAATGGGTCATGAACAGACCTAGCAGAACCGTGCTCACCGAATAGAAACTATTAGAACAAAGCTACAGGAGGGTCCTTTGGAGTTGCTCAGCCAGGAAAGAGGTCTGTAACTCAATAAGAAATGGAGGCCCCACGTGGAATTCTTGTTTTTCCTGAAACAGATAATTTCTGGCACTCAGGGGAGATACCCTGTAGGACGATTGGAGGAGAATCAGAACAACTAGTTACACACATATAGCGTTATTATTTGCATCAAAGAGTTTCCCATCGATAAACTCCATTTCTATTAGAAAAGGAGCCCTTGCTTTTGTTTGACAACCAAAGATGAATGGACCCACCTGATCCAGGAAGAATGCTGGGCCAAATTAGCTGGAACACAATACCTGTGCAGCCACATCTAAAGGGGAACCTCCTGACTCTCATCTAAGGAGCGAGGATTGAGCAAGGAGCCCATTTCACATTAGAAGCGCAGGACGGACACCAGGATTAGAACTATTCTCTTGGTATCTGAACTTAGGAGATCTGGAATATTTACCTAAAGATCAAGGACTGAGAAATGAGGCTTCTTTGGACAGGGCCATCTTTAAGTGTACAACATGTGTGTTCTACAGCTGATGTGGCAAGTAGGTTTATTCTCTTAGGCCAATTTTGGTTTATTCATAGACCGAAAAAATAGACTAAAATTTGATACCAGGAGCATTGCATTGACATGGATTCAAGGGCCATGTCCAAGCTCAGTGGGATAGAAGCCCATGATTATTTGGTGAGTCTATCACAGGCACAAGAAGAGGCGATGGTTGGCGTATTAAAGGATGAACAATATGGGTATAGAAGCATTTGTAGAGATTCCTCACATTATGAAAAACAGTACTGTATCTATTATAGATGTTTTGCACATCTAAGCTCTCTGCTCTAGAAGCAAAGGGGGTGATGAATGAACATACCTAATAGACAAAGGATTATTTTTAATATACAAAGAACACCCACAAATCAATAAGAAAGACAAGCCAATAGAAGAATGCACAAAGTGTAGAAACAGATAGTTCACAGAAAAAAAAAAACAGCCAATAAATATTGGAAAAATTACATACTCTTTAATAACCAGGAAGATAAAAGTTTACATGACAATGAATGAAATATCTTTTTTTTTTTTTTTAAAAACCCATTGGACAGAATAAAATTGAAAAGTGATAAAGTTCAGGATTGGATGGGTTTGTGAGAAAATAAAAACAGTCGTATGATGAAGTTGGAAATATAAATTAGTAGCATCTTTATGGAGGGCATTTTGGCAGATTTTGGCAGTACCTAATATAATTCTAAATGAGCATATCCTTAACCCAGAAATTCCAACTGAAAACTTTGTTCTAGAGAAATACTTATACACATGCATAAGTTTGACTCATTGCAGATGTTCACAATTTGTGGAAAATAATTAACAACCTAAATGTCCGTCAAGGAAATTAAATAATTTAATATATTTATAATATGAAAATTGATTTAGCTCTTTGGAAGAATGAGATAGATATACATATGTACAGACATTGGGAAGATCTCTAAAATATAAAGTAAAAAAATTATTTTGCCTATAATACTTATAGTATTACCTCATTTATTATTTTTGAAATCAAAACAATATATTCGTATATGCATTATATATGTATATGAGTGTAATTTTTAAAAAGTTTCTAAAGATAAAACCTAAACTATTATGTTCTTATCTTGGGGAGGAGGGTAAAATTAGGAGATCAGAAGGGCAGGGTGAGGAGGAATTTTTATTTTTTTACTCCATATATTTTTATTGTTTATAATTGGAATCACAGAAGTGTGTACTTTGATTGTTGTCTACCAATTGTGAAGGCATGCATTGTCTAAAAGTTGTGAGGGCACCTATTTCATTCCAGAAACTACAAAGGGGCTGTTGGAGACATGATGGGGCCAGACTGTGAAAGCACTGTGTGTCGGGCTCAAGTTTAAATTCATTCTGCAGGCAATCGAGAGTTATTGAAGGGTTTAAGAAAAGAAGAAAGGGGATCAGGCATGGATTTCTGATAGATGCCCCTGGCAGCAGTTGGAGGATAGGGACCGGACTGGTGTTCAGTATGTGTTTATTGAAAGGATAAATGAGCGAATGCCTGATTTCTTATGGAAGCACCTGAGTGTGCAATCAGGAGTGCCAACTCAGATGACTTTTTTCCTCTTTCTCCAAATCAATTCAGAGAATGATACGAGCAGCTTTAAAGTCAGGTTGAAAAATGAGGAAACTGGGTTGAACACAGGTCAGAAGGCAAATACGATATGCCTAGTATGGTGATTCTTAACAGCGTGGTTTTTATTCCTTGGTGAGGTTTGTCACAACCAATATGTTGGTAGTAACAAAGTAGTAGTAATATTTGCAAGTTGTTTATTTAGTAAAGAGAGAGCAGCTGTAAGATCACATCTGTAATACACCACTACCACTCAAGGCATTGATGTGCTTTCTTCAGTGGAAGATAAGGGATAGGTGATGGGAAATCTGACTGAGCCCGGGTGGGAATCCTAGAGGAATGTGTCTTACCTGTGTGTGACGTGTGTGTTGTTGGAGTGAGAGAAAAATGTAAGGACCGTGTCTTCAGGAAGGGAAAATGGCCCCTCTCAAATCTAAAATACCATACGACCGAGTTTGTTCAGATGCACATTTCCCTCCATTCACTCTATCCCCAGGGAATGGAATTCTAGGAAGTGACCAGTGACCCTGCTGCTCTTGTCCAGCTGTTCACATTGCCAGCAGTGGGCTGGTGAACTAGAAGCCTGGGAAAAACAAACACAACAAAACAAACCGTGTTTGTGAGATTTAAAAGAAGAAATATTTGGTCTTCGCCCTGTTCCTGACACAGAGCTTCTCAAATCCTTGCAATTTCCTAAGTGATAGAGTGATAACAATAAAAGGAGCATCTTTTGTTATTCGTAACAAGGCCCCTTTCAACCGTGCCTGACCTTATGTTAATGAGGTGACTTTTGAAAAGCCCCTAGAAATGGGGGGCTGGTTGCCAGTAAACCGAGTTTGTGATCAGAGGTTTGGAATATTCAGCCCCACCTCACAACTTCTGGGGAGGGAAGTAAGAATGGAGGTTGAATTAATCAGTGGCCAATGATTTAATCAGCCATGCCCATGTAAGGAAGCCTCTGTAAAGACCCTAAGCCGAAGGGGTTCAAAGAGCTTCCAGGTTGGTGAAAACATGGAGGTTCTGGGAGACTGGTGTGTGTGGAGGGCAAAGAAGCGCCATTCCCCTTTCCCCATACCTTGCCCTATGCATCTCTTCCATCTGGCTGTTCCTGAGTGTATCCTTTTGTAAAAACCAGTAATCTAGTAGGTAAACCGTTTCTCTGA
>NW_006443570.1:6413135-6420544 GCF_000325575.1 Pteropus alecto
ATTCCACCTGGGAAAGGGGTCGTGGGAACCTGTGATCTATATTACTAGTCCCTCAGAGACTCGAGTGACAACCTGGACTAGTGATTAGCATCTGAAGTGGGGGCAGTCTCGTAGAACTGAGCCCTTAACCTGTGGGATCTGACGCTAACTCCGGTAGATAGTGTCAGAATTGAGTTAAACTGTAGGACAGATGTCTGAGAATTGCTTGGTGTGGGAAAATCCCCACTCATTTGGTGGCCAGAAGTAAAGTATTCTGTGAGTAGAGTGTTGCAGAAAAACAGTAAAGTGTTGAGAGGAGAAACAGTGAGTTCTTTTTCTTTTCACAAACAACCCTGCCTTGTAGCATTTGCCGATTTCCATGGCGTAAACACTTTGACCACGGTCAATTTCAAGTCACAATGGTTTAACAAGTGGCTTGTAAAATTCCTAGTGTTCAATAATCAGCTCTCTGTGAGTGGCTGTGGGTTGTCCTAGCCCACCACTGGTTCTTGAACTGGAACTTCATCACAGGTGAAAACAAACATCATGACTTCTGTTCTAACTCAGGAATTGCTTGTCTTTGGTTCAGGGGTATTATTAGCTTCTTTCTCTCTTGTATCCCTTTTCTTTGATTCAGGGACTCATTCTTGATAGCACAATAGCCTATGTGGTAATAACCTTATTTAATGGGTGAGGAAGCTGAAATTCCCAAAGAAGTAACTTGCTCCAAATCCTATGTAAGATAATATACATGGTTGTAATTTTCCTCCAGAAAAATGGGCCTCCCTCAAAAGGCCAAGTGCATCAGTTCCTGGGCACCAGACACTTAGGATCAAACAGGGGACTCATGGCAAGTAAATTTTGTATAGTCCTTTGTAGTAAGGAAAAGGGCATGAGGTAGGTGTTTCCACAACACTTTTTCTGTTTATTACAACACCAAATGCAACGTGATCTGTTCATTGTGAAGTGCTAGGCAAATGCAGGTTAGTAAGTGTTCACACTGACAATAATCTCATAATCCTCAATCCCATGTCAAAGTAAGATTATCTCCAGGCTGGCGATGAGGGTGACTGGGGTCTGAGAGTGTCTTTCAATCACTCGAGGCCTCACTGCCTGTGAGGGACTGCTCTGAAGGAACGGATCTGCAAGTTAGTTTTCTAACTCCCAGCACATTCTATCACGTTGCTTCTTTGTACTTGTCCTTTCTTCCTTATTGGATTACAATCCCTCTGAGGGGAAGACACTCCTCTGTCTCTGATGTCTTTGTATCTCACCTTGCAGTGATGAGTTTTGATTTTCAGGAGTTAAGTGCCAGCATTAGCTAGTGCAGTTGTCCAACTGATTCTCATACAAATTCCTTAGCTCTCTAAGGGGAGAAACCCAGAGAGGCATCGCACATCAGATAAGGCACTTGGAAATTACAACCAAATGAGAAAATGTTGTTTAATGAGTTCTCTCTACTCATGTTACTGAAAAAGCAGCCTAAGTGTCCCGTTAAAAGTGGAGCCAAAGCATCGTATTTAGAGAGAGGGCAGCACTTCTGTCAAATCCCTGACTTGGGATGTCTGCTATGGTCCTGTGCTTCTGAGTTGCCCCTGACACTGCTCACAGCCTCGATCTGAACCATTCACCTGGATTTCTTACCTGAATCCAGTTGTCTTGATTTCCTGGTTTCTAATGCCAGGATTTATTTCCTGGCTCATCATCAATCTTTAACCACCTGCTGGGGAACAGAAGGAAAGCCAGCGTGTAATGAGGGACAGTGAGGGTGGCCGGAGGTGGCCTGGAGAGATGCATGTGGGCAGTGTGTAGAGTGTACAAACTTGTGCTCAAAAATTTTTTCTTGTAGGTACTATATTTTTTGCAGCTATATTTTTAGTTCCTCGGGGATGAAACCAGTTCCTGTTCCTCAGAGTTAACAGCATATCGAAGAAAGTAAATATTTATTGAATGAAAATAGTGAGATGAAAAGGGAGAGCTAGTGTGGCCACAGTAGTATCTGGATATCACTTTGATAATCTTAAAAGATAAAGGTTGGATAAAATTGTCTCTAAAGCAACAAAATCTAAAGCATGAGTTGGTAAACTTTTCCTATAAACATACAGAGAATAAAAATATTTTAGGCTTTGCAGGCCAGATGGTCTCCGTGGCAACTGCTCAACTTGGCCTTGGAGCACAATAGCAGGCACAGAACAACGAGCATGGCTGTGTTCCAATAAAACTTTATTTACAAAAATTGGTGGCAGGCTGACTCTAGTATAAGGGAAAAGGCTTAGACCCACATGGGTTACACCCCCGGCCTGGATACCAATTGGTTGACCTTAAGCAAGTTAATTAACTTTTCCAGTCATGAGATTGTTCAGCCATAAAAATCAGGATGATATTACTTTCCTTGCAGAGACATTTAGATGAATATATATCAAGTACTCATCCCAGGGCCTGGCATGCGTGGTAACTGCAGCTTCTATTATTATTTTTATTACTCTAGCTCTAATATTCAAGGAGTCTATGAGTCTAAGAATTCCACTGATATTTTTAGCTCAGGCTTTCCTGAGACATAAGCTGACAGTTCCTAGATGATATTTTCTCTAATAAACAATTAGCGGATTTCTTATTTAAACTTGCACCATGTGGCTAGATAAAGAGAAGATTTGGGGACTGTATTCTAAGTGGTTTGAGGAACTTTACTTTTTAAAATGCCCAGCCAGGGCCCAGGCCTCTGAAACATTTTTCTGAGTAGCCTGCATTCTAGGTGACCTATGTGTCTCTTTCCTCTTGAGCCCCTCCCTGCCCTCAGGAGGCCCACTTACTCTCCTCCATGTGTCGCTCTGACCCATGCTTCCATCTTAGGCATTCTTCCCCAAAGCTTCCACCAGAGGCCCTTTAGTTTGACTTTTTGGGTCACAGGAAACACAGACCTTGCAGGTCAGGTGCAGGGCACTGAATATGAGTTCAGGTGGCATCATGTATTTTAAGGCAAGATAGAAACTGAGCCCGGTTTTTTGGCACCTGGGGAGTAATGATGAACTGATGGTGGTGTCACTGAGTCAGGAGGCTATTGTGCAGGGATGGAGCACCTCACTCTCCAGTCAAGTTGCCCGGGGGTGAATCCTGACTACTACTCACTAGCTGTGGGACCCTGCGCAAGCAAGCGATGGTTGCCTGATGTGTAAAATGGAGACTGTAATTGTACTTATGGCACGAGACTGCAGTGAGGGTTCGCTATGGCTCTTTCCTCTGTCTCAGAAGAAGCTTGATTTCCAGTGATGGCCAAGTGGCTGCTCCATTCCCTCTTTCCAAAGTGGCATCCCCTTCATACTCCTATGTTTGCACGTGACCCTAAATGCTCGCCTCAGTCTTGGAATTTACATGACTGTTTTGTCGTATGAATGAATGTATCCGGCTTGATGTCTGAATTGCTTTTCTTGGCATTCACTCATTCGTTATTTCAAATTCATTCATTCCATATGAACTGGGCACCTACTATGTGCCAAATATTATGCTTGGTGCTCAGATTCCAAATAAGACATGCCTCAAAGGAGCCTGTCGTTTAGTCAGTGATAGAAGAGCAAACAATTTCAGTACTGTGCAAAAGTGTCTGTCGTACAGACACACACACACAGAGGGGCGGGTGGTTCATGATAAAGTCATGGAGGCTTCTGGGAGGAAGTAGTACTTAAAATTAGTTTAAATAAGTAGGTGAGAGGTAGACAAGTTGGAGAAGGGTGTTCCAAGCAGAGGGGAGAGCATACACCACTTGAATTATTGTCATTTGTTCAAGGCCTTACAAGTAATTCGTGTAACTGGAGCATAGGGTGAAAGAGAGAGTCCAGTGCCCTGGGGTGGGGAGGTAGGTGGGTTGGGCTAATGAAAGGCCTCAGGAACCAGCCTCAGTGGCTTGAATTTCATCTTAATTCCGAGGGCAATGGGGAACCCTGAGGGTGTAGGCCGTAAGTGGTGGGTCAGGTGAGGGGTCAATGCAAGTAACACTGCTCGAGGCTGCAGGAAAAACGAGGCTTCCTCAGCAAACCACCTCTGTCACCACTGCAGTCAGAAGCCCAGAGTGTGGAGCATTGTCATCCATTCCTTCTTTTTTTTTTTTTTTCATTCTTTTTTATTTTTTGGACAAAACCATAAGAAAATGTCATTTACACTCTGAGGAGTGTTTTGCCCAGGGCAGAATTGGACGTCAGGCCCAGGCTGCTTGTACAGTGACAGGTTGCTGTATGAAATGAGGTACTTGGTGTGAACAGGCAATTAACGGTCCCGACTGTTTCATAGAAAACCCCCAAACTGTGGAACTGTTCTCCTTCGGGATGTGTTTTTCCACTTCCCAAGTCCCATTAATTGCTCCCTCCCCTGTGCCTCCTTGGTATTTTGTTCAGTCCTCTGCTTACCACCACCCGCTCGGGTTGCAGGTTCTAGGAATCTGTTTTTCTTCCTTGCCAGAATCCTAACACCCTCGGAAGCAGGCGAGGGGGTCTCATGTAGCCTGTGTCTTCCACAGCATGTGATGGAGTTGCTTGTACGTAGTAGATGCTTAATTAAAGTTGTTGTTTCAAATCTGATTTTAAAAAAATCCCTCCTTTCTTATATGGGTGAAGAATTTAAGGAGGGGGGTGGGCAGGAGGGAGATAGGAAAAGTGGGAGGGGAATGGGCAGGAGGGAAGAAGTGGACATATATTAAAGGTTCCTCCGTGGCTGGCACTGTACTCTATCTACATTGCTCATGACAGGAATCATATCACTTATATACAGATGAGGAAAATGAGGCTCAGAGAAGCCAGGAACCCTGCTCACATTTGTGAAATTGTTACCTAAATGGGTCTAGAACTCAGGGCTTTTTGTAGAGTATCGCACAGCCTCCTGGGCCTGAGTCTGCAGTGAGGGTCCATATGGCATTGAATCTTTCAGCCTTGAGATCCAGACCCAATTCCTTCATCCTTCGGACCTGTGATGGGACAGAGCTGCCCTTCTTGGGAGGCCAGTGGCTACCCAGACAAGACGGACCCAGCACGCAAAATGTAAATGCCTTAGCCAAGGGATCATGGTGGAGACTCATATCATGGACGAGTGAAACATGGGGCAAGGGGAGGGAACAGCTGTCCTCTGGGACTTGTAGCTACAGGAGAGGGCTGAGCACTGAAGCTGCAGGCTTCAACAGAGAATCCAGACACTGTCACCTGCTGCCTACGGAGAGCTGTAGGAATAAACGCCTTCGTCTCACTGTCCTCTCATCCTCCATTCTCCTGCTTATGAAATGACCCATTGCTGGACCCAAATGGAAGTGAGAGAGCCGGGGAGCCTGCTAATGGGTCTACAGGTCAGCCTCGTGAGGCTCGGTGGGGTGAAGCATAGGTCTGAAAGGGCAAAAGGAGATCTATAGCACCCTGGGGAAGTGAGGAACTTCTGTCCTGGGACTTGTTTATGGAGAGGGCCCAGGACACCAGTGTCTGAAGTGCTTTCCTTCCACATCCACTCCTGAGCCCCCATTAGGAGGAAAACCTTTGTTGTTGCTCTTAGACAATAAACTATACACTGTCTTTCACTTTCCTGAACTGGTTTTGCCCTCCTCTTTCTTAAGGGCCATAGTGGCAGAAAGAAGATGGGTTGCTGAAAGAAGAAACAGATCTGACATAGTTTTAAATAAATGCTTCTGTATAAGGTATCCCTGGTAATAGTGTATGTTCCTGCAGAGACATTCACTTTCCCTTGTGCCTCTCCCCTTAGGAGATGAGTCAAGTCTCCCTTTGCCAGGGCACAAGTAGAAGGCTAGGTCAACCTGGAAGTGAGTGAAATTCTCACCTATCCAGGAGACCCAGCTTTCTCCCAGGATGGGCCCCAATCAGACCAAGGGCAGACAAAGCTCCTCAAGAGCAGAGTGGTTCCTGTGAAGGCTCATGTCACAGGAGACTGAGTTGCTGATGTTTCTGAAGGCGACGGGTAGGGTAGGCTAGAGCTCCTCCCCGCAATTCCTTCCAGACTGGTTAGGAAGACTGCCACATACTTATCGAACCATTTCCACATTCCTCTGGTCACATGGGAAGACTGTGTTTCCTAATTTCCCTTCCAGTTAGAGTGGGACCTTGTGGCTGGGTTCTGGCCAATAGAATGTGGGGAGAAATGATGTATGACACTTTCAGGCCTGGCCTGAGTAGACGGAACCTAGACCCCTGCGTCATCCACTGCTTGGTGAAGGGCCACCAAAGAGACTTGACAATGACACTGAATTGTAATACAGGAGAGATATAAATCTTTTTTATGTTAAGCTACTGAGATTTTGGAGTTGATTGTTATAGCGTCTAGTTTTGATTAACCTCACTAATATACCTTAATCCTCCTCATCACTGGCTAGACACCTCTTCATCTACACCTATGGATGATGCCCTGAATGTATGCCTAATATACCCTGAAAAAGAGATATTCAGAGGGAAAATATCTACCAGTATTTAGGAGGAGATATCTTCTCTATTTTTGGAGTTCCACTCTTAGAAAAAGATAAAAATGATATTTCTTATAGGCATTTTTTTAATATACTAGGCATTTTCACACATGTTAATTCACTTCATCCTTTCAAAATCATGAGAGATATTATTTAGTATTCATTATCCTTGTTTTGTATAAGAAAATATTGTGACTCAAAGAAATGAAAGAACTCCTATCACCGTGCGGCTGAGGAACCATCGAGTTACTAATAATCCGGAGGAGAGAGGTGACCCTCAGGTGAAAAATAACATGAAACTTGCAAAATGGCATATGAGGAAGAACAAGGTAACGTGAAGAAAGGCATTACCTGTTGACGCAGAGGAGACCCAGCGTAAACGAGCTGCGAGCGTTCGGAAAGCCTTGCCAAGCATCGTATGGAACATGTGTTCGCGATGAAAAAAAATTTTTTAAAAGAGAATAAAGACAACATCTTGCTTTCTTAGATGAGGAGATAAGCTCAGAGGTCAAGTGCCATGCCCAGGTCATCTGGCTACTGAGATGTAATGCTGGGCTGGAACCCATGATCTAAGTCCATGTTCTTTTTCTTCTCCTGATAATTGAAGTTCTTTTAGAAAGTGGTCAGTCTCTAACCAGATCTTCTGGAATCGTGCCTACTCAGTTTTCTAAGTACCCCACGATATAACCGCATTTCAACAGGAAGAGAACCAAGTGTGGGGGCTGGCTCTGCACCTCTGGTAGGTGAGGGACTGGTACTTAAAAAGTTCCTGATTTTGACACATTTCTCCACCCAAATCCAGTCTTCCCTTCACATTGCTTCTGCTAATATTTTCATCATAGATAAAAAATTATCAATATCTTCCTATGACCTGAATTCTTTTTTTTTTTTTTTTCAAAAAGTTACCAAGTTTATAGAATGTGTCCAAGGAGAATGCAACTAGCTACATTCCTTTATTTGATATCGAATATGGGCTGAAGTTTTTTTT
>NW_006443570.1:6420569-6432754 GCF_000325575.1 Pteropus alecto
CAGGGTAAGGGGTTGTACCAGTTATTTCTTGAGATTTCTGGTACCCAAGGTCTCCAGATTTATCCTTTTTCCCATCAAATTCTACTATCCTGCTACCTTTCTTTAGTGTCATCAATTCTCCCCAATGCTGGTTTTTTTTTTTTGCCACGTGAGTGAGGGTTAAGCTGTCTGAGTTCCTAGAACTGGACTGTTTTCCATCGCTTTTTCCTTGTCAGTGCCCAGTTTCCTCTTGAAAAGATTTATTATCCATTTTTCATCCTCTGCTTCAGCTTGAGTGTTTGAAAGATCCTTAGTTATTTTCACCCTTTGGACATTGCAGAAAGGAGTCAGTTCTCTCTCATGCTGGGCTTCAGTGTAATTGGTTTGCATCTTTGTCACCCAAACTTGTCTTCTGAATAATTCTGTAGCAAGAGTGTAGAATATGGCCTCACTGGTTTGACAGTTGTTTTAATTCACTAGCTCTGAGCTCCAAAGACTCCTGTCCACATCTGATTTGGAAAGAAAATTGGAAATGGCATGGCCAAGCTGCCCACTCCTAGCTCAAACTGCTCTCTGTACAGGCTACTGGGGAGAATAGGCTCTCTCCTCTTTGCGTGAAGGACGATGGCAAGCTGGGGGGACAGTGTTGCTGGGTGTCATCAGTAGTGATCTCTCTAGTCCCAAAGTAACCCCGGTGTGCAGAGGGATTTGAAGCTTCAGGGACAGAGGGAAGGCTGTAATAAGGTGTAGTGTGGAGAGGGATCTACATTTGAATCTTGGCTCCGCCACTTACTAAGAGTAGGCTATTGTACAAGTTACTTACACGTTCTGAGCCTCTGTTTGGCTCACTGTGCTTGGGGACAATACTTTTTTTTTTTTTTAAATCACAGAAGACTGTTGGAGGATTGGATAAAATAATGCCAGTAGAGTGATCGGCACAATGCCAGGCACCTGGGAGGTATTTGACGACTAACAGACATTGCTATCTACCATGTTTTATCACCAACCAAGTGCACAGTCAGAGGCTAATTGTATCTTCTAGACATCTCTATAATTTCCTCCCCACTCAAGTAGATATCTTTATCCCTAACCTTGCCTATCCTAAGCTTTGACCACTTACTATTATTATTTTCAAATTGAAGTGAAATTCCCATAACATAAAGTTAACCATTTGAAGGTGAACAGTTCAGTGGTGTTTAGTATATTCACAAAGTTGTACAACCACCATCTCTATCCAGTTCCAAAACCTGTCAGTCACCCCAAAAGGAAGCACCGTATCTGTTAAGCAGTTGCTCCCTGTTCCGCCATCCCTCAGCCTATGGGAACTGAAAATCTGTGTTCCGTCTCTATGGATTTATTTATCCTGGATATTTCATATAAACAAAATCATACAACATGTAGCCTTTTGTGTCTAGGTTCTTTCATTTACACAATATTTTCAAGGTTCATCCACGTTGTAGCATGTATCAGTACTTCATTCTTTTTAATGAATGCGTAATATTCCATCATTCCATTGTATGGATATACCGTGTTTTGTTTATCCATTTATCCAGTGGTGGACAATTGGGCTGTATCTACCTTTTGGCTCTTGTGAATAGTGCTGCTATGAACATGTATGTACATATCTGAGTCTCTGTTTTCAATTCTTTTGGGCATATACAAGTTACTTATTTTAATTCATCTTTGCTAAGTACTTCTTACCTGTGTGGTTTCTGTGAGGCACCATGACAGAGAGGTGAGGCACGAGGGCTCTCTCCTCTGCTACCTACTAGTTGAGCAATATTGGGCAATGGGCTTGACCTTTGCACCTGTTCTCCCTTCTGTAAAATGGTGTCCATAACAATAGTTTCTACCTTATAGGAGGATTGTGATGATGATGTGGATGGGTACCTGTAAAGCACATACACTGTATAGTGAATATCAGCAACCACCGTTGCTCTCTCCTTCCAGTACTTCCTTCCTAAAAGCTCCTCTTTAACCCCCATTTCTTTTAGGGTCTGTCATCTATTTCCTGGAGTAGCCGATGGCTGAAGTTTCTTCCTGGGCAAGGTGGCTGAGCTATTGGGCTTTCCCTTTAACACAGAGAGTCTTGGAACCTTGGAGGACTTGGGTCTCTGAAACAGGAAGAAGCTTTAGAAGAGCTGGGCATTGGGCTACTTCCTGTCTGACCAATAGGAATCTAAAGCAGCCTCCTTCCTCCATCCACGGACCTTCTGAGTCTGTCGCCCAGGTCTATTCCCAGATCTCATATAACTAACTTTTCTCCAGGGGAGGTGCCCTTGCTCAAAGCTACCAATGGACCCATAATTTTTCCCCTTCTTGTCATATTGATGCTCAAGACTTACAATGGCTCCTTATTGCCTCTTACACTAAGACAACTCCTCTACAACCCTACGAGGTAGGTAGCTCTCTATCCATTTTATTTCTATGAATTTGCTTGAAAAGGGAATTTCCTCTATTTTTTATACATGGGGACTCTTAGACTCAGAGGCATAAGCATCACCAATGAGTTAATTGCACAGCTCAGATTTGACCACACTAGCCAGACCCAGGAGCACATTTTCCTCTGGTTTGTACATTTCTAACCCCTCTGGCCACCTGGTACCAAACCCAGATGATTTTTTCTTGGTCCATTTTCATCTGATCTGTACTAAGCCTCATCATGTCTATAGCACCTGACAGGGTGTTCTAGCCCCAGATCTTAGTCCCAGCTGTTCTGCCTACCTGGAATACCTCCCTGCCTCCCACCTTCCAATCCTGCCACCTGGCAGATCTAATTCAAATCCTTCTTCTTTCACTAAACCTCTGCACTGAGCTTTTCAATCAAAATGTTGTACTTCATTTTCGAATCTCTATCATTCTGAAAGTTGCTGCCTTCAGCTAGTGTAAGCACTGTCTTTGTGTGAATTGCAAGAAGGCATTCATTCCCTCCAGGCTGATGAATTGCAAAAAGATGTCCTCAGTCACCCTCTCAGCTGGGCACTTTTGTGCAGTGTGCAGACTGTACAACCGTACTCATCCAACTTGCCTACTTGACAGTTTCAAAACTAGTCTTGAGTATAAAACATTCCTATTCACATAAATTGCAAGAGTTCCTTGTTCATTCATTGTCTCCTCCAACTAGATTTTAAGTTTCTTGAGGGCAGGAACCACGATTACCCTTCAGTTGTTCCCACTGTTCTTGGACCAGAGCCAGCTGTGTAGCTGGTGCTAAGACCTCAATGTCTAGTTCATGAAGTGACTTGGAGTGAGTGTTGTGTCAGCACTTGGCTCTGAAGGGACCCAGCAAAACTCCCGCACGTAAGATTTGACTGACATCCTCAGGTGATCTTGGGGACTCTGTCCTATTTTAGCCACACTGACCACTTCACCATTTCGGAATGCACCCAGCACCACTGTTCCTTCAAGCTGCTTCCTCTCTGGAATGCTGGCTCCTTTGCTATTCACCCAACCACAGTTGGAGCTTTGTCAGCTCAAATGCCACTTCCTCTGGGAAGCCTTCTTTCCCAGAAGCTGCTACTGGAATCAATTTCTCCCTCCTACAAATATATAGAAGTTACCTTATAGGCTACTTGCTTTTGTTTTCACAACAAAAAGGGGGCAAGTAGCCTATAAGGTAACATCTATATATTCCCTAGGTGGTCTTTCCTTTCTAACCCACCATTCTTGACCCAGGGAGATGAATCCCAAAATACATTGGGCCTCATCTTCCATTCTATACTAGGTTGTTTGAGGACAGGGTTTGTGCCCGGCATACAGTAGGCCTCACTCACTCAATGGCTGTCAAATCAGTATCCACCAGGATTCCTAGCTGTGCACATTCTCTAGCAGTGCATTTTTATCCATTGCAGTGGAAGCATTTATGTCCCCTTCTATTCTCATTACCTGACACTTGTTTAATACTTCCCCCGAGCTTTTTCTCACCTCTTTGCTGGTTTTGTTTTTCACAACTTCTAGGATATGAGAAAAGAAATGATTATATCTGTTTCACTCATGAGGCACCCAAAGTCCAGGAAGCAGATATCTTCTCTCATTGGTGACAGGGACACAGCTGCCACTCACTTGGGTGTCCTAAGCTCAGACCACAGGGGCATACCGTGACAATCTGGCTCTAGTTTCACCCTCTTAAATCTTGCCTGAATCCTTGGAATTCCCACTGAGTGTGAGCCCTGAGGTCTAGAGGTAGACTGGGTATGAGGTTTGAGCCTCCTTGTCAACTCTCAGATCTGATGAGCACAAATCTCTGGATTCATGTGTCAGAACCCAGCATCATGGGCCTCTAAAACCATCGTTCTTTTCTCTCATCGACTCTCCATTCTACTTTTCTATTTGAGCATCTCTTCAGGGGACAAGTAGCCAATAAAGTAACCTCTATATATTTGGCAAATATCTTAGGATAGAAAAATGGGTCTGTACCTTGGCTGATATTAGATTCACCTGGGGAGCTTTCAGAACTACCAATGGTTAGTACATTTACAAGTTCTCCTAGGTAGCTTCCATGGGCAGCAAATGTTAAGAATGGTTCTCAGTGCCAATGGCAGAGTGGAATCACCTGTGGCTTTAAAAATCTACTGATGACCTGAACTCATCTACTGCCTTGGCTTGGGGTTGGGAACCATTGGCAGGCCCCCTGTACTGGAGATCCACTATAAAGAATATGACAACAGTCCCAATGGAAGGAATCCTGCCATTCCAGCTCCAGTTAATAACACGTTCATCAGAGGCTTCTCTAGTATCAGCTTTTCCTGCAGCTTTCTGACTCATACTCAACAACTGTGTGATCTTGAGTATCCTTATCTCTCTGATTAACTTTATCTAGAAAATTAACCCAAGAACTACTTGGCAGAACTGCTATGAGCACCAAATGTAAAATATATACCAGCAATGTGCCTGGTACATACCTGGTATAGAAGGAGCTTCAACAACTCTGAATTTTCCCATAGGAAAATTTTATGTATCAACAAACTTTTTTTGAGTATCCACTATTTGTGAAGCATTATGATATGATTTCTTTCTCTTTTTCTGCTCATAGGAGGGAGAGACACAAAGATGAATGCAGAAACAATCTCTGTCTACAGGGAATTTCAAATTGGCATGTACAGACAGGAAAATATTGAACCAAATACAGTCCTATGTATATAACACTCATATATTTCTATATTTACCTATATTTCTAATACAAACCCAAATAAAGTAAATGTTAATCAGAGATAAAAGTCAATATGCTGTGTGAGCTTAGGGAAAGGAAGAAATAATTTTCCCTGGGGAGATCAGGGAAGTCTGAGGTAGCATTTGAGCTTAGTTTCTTTAAAGGTGTGTTGTATTTCACCAGTGAGGATGAACTGGAAAATGCTGAAGGGTGATATGGACTGTGGCTGGGAGGCTGAGACATGAGTTCTCAGACTTCTGCTGAGAATCCATTAAAAAAGACTTTGCCTGCTTTGCTAAGAAATTTGAACCTTTAACCTGAAAACAACTGGGGACCATTGGAAGTTTGAGTCTTGGGACATGTTCTCCAATTTGAGGTTTTAGTTCGCTGATCCTAGAGATGGGTGGGAATGGATACCGCTGAGTCAGGACATGACTCTCAATGTCTTCCTCCCCACCTGGCCCACGGCCAAGGCCTCAGACACCCTATGAAGAACAGTTCAGGAAATTTCTCTTGGTTCTACTCCCAATCTCCATTTTAGGCATGGCACACAGCTTCTGTTTCTTGCATTGCTCCTGGAATGTTGCTGTACTAAGTTGATTTGGAATGCTGCCCCTTTGGATGATCTGCTTAGCTTTACGTTTAGGTGTCTTCCCTGGACAATGTCTCAGAGTTTCCTCCACCCACCCCCCAGTCCAGTCCAAACCTCCTCTAACTTCTTTTTCAGGGTGAGCTCAAATTGCCCTTATCTGAGAGCAGAGCTTGGATATTTTTATGCCCTTGGCTCAGGGTCTTTCACTTATCTGGCGACTGGATGCAAGAGGACCTGTTGGATGGGTACTGCTATAGTGCAAGCCTGAGATGATGAGGGTGGGGACTAGGGCTTGTCACAGGGTTATTGGGTTGGGGGAGGGAGCACTGCATAGAAGAGACACCATGAAGTTAGAACTGACAGGGCAATACTGTGCCTATAACTTTTAATTATGGACCCAGCCTATCTTTCTGAACTACTGGTCTCCTGAGTTATAGATTATTTTCATTTGCTCATAATGATCTGAAGTCTTAGAGACATTACAATCTGAGTCAGGAGTGATGATATGGAGTGGGTTTTGGAAGGTTGGTACAAAGCCATTATTTCAAATATGAGTGCTTCTTTTATTTTAAAAAAAAATTGGTTATTTAAATTCTAGACCTATTATTTGAAGATTTGGGAAAGGATAATAGGGTCTGGGGAACATTTTGAGACCACCCAAAATAGTTACATGAACAGAGATCAGGATCTGATTCTGAAAAGAGAAGATCCGTTAAATAACACTGGCCTCTGGCTGCCATGGACCCACCTTACAGGTGATCCCTCCTATGAGAAGGTCCTTCAGACGAGAATGTGGTTCCCAACTTTGCTGCATGTTGTGATCATCTGGGGATTTTATAAAACACTTGGCTGCACCTCAACATTCTGACTTTGGTGGTATGCAGTGCAGACTGGTCACTGTGATTTAAAAAACATTCCAGGAGATACTAACGTGTAGCAAAGTTTGAGAACCTCTGGAGTAGGAGGTAGTAAGAACGAGCATTTGATTTTTAGTGGTTCTCACACTGAGTATGCATCAGAATCACCTGGAGGACTTGTTAAAATACAGATGGCTGGACTCTACCCCCAGAGTGTCAGTAGGTCTGCAGTGCAGTCTAAGGATTTGCATTTTCATCCAGTTTCTCATTGATGCTGATAGGGTCACACTTCCTGAACCACCAGCTCAAAAGAGCAGGGCCTGGTTTTACCACTTATGAGCTATGTGACCCTGAGCATGTCACCCAATCTGAAGAAGTCCAGTCTCTGCACTTCTAATATGGGACAGCAATGGCGATTCCCTCCTGGGTGACTGTGTGGGTGAAATGAGATGATATTGATAAGCTGCTTAGCATAGGGTTTCACACACAGGAAATGTGCAATCCATGGTGGACTTTATTAGTACATTTCCTCAGCTGGGGTCTTGGCAGATCTTTCCTCGTGTTCAATGGCAGTAGTTGGTGAACGATGTGAAGGTGAGTTTCTGCTCCTGCAGATCCTACTTGTAGGCTTTCTGGAACAAGAAAACTGGGATACTCTCATGAATTATGAGTGCTCTGGGCCCAGTGGGGTAAGAGCACACCCTGGGGGTGGTGGCATCTACTAATTGATGATCGTCAGTCAGACCTCTCAGCCCGATGTGGGTGCCTATGGGCTGTGACTGAGTGTGCTCTCCTGCCCAAACTCCACGTTACTCTCACATTCCGGACACATTTAGTGCAGTGAGTTATGGTTGTCCTGATGTTGCCTTGGAAACCAAACTGCTATCGAGGGAGGTGGAAACAAGGCCCTAAATTGTCTTGGAAACCACAAAATTCGTCCTCAGGAGCGGGGCTGGGATCTCCACACCATGTTTTCTTCTCATGCGATTTGCCCAGAACTCTCTTCTGTGTGTAGTTACCTCCCTTCCCCATTTCAATGAGGAGGGAACTGAGGATCAGCATTATGTCCCCACATGTTCTAGTTATCCTTCCCAGGAGAAAAGATACCCATGTAAGCCCGTAACTCTACGAGCAAAACCAGCAGGTCTGCACACACTGCAAAGCACAGCCTTGCTGCTGCCTGCCCCTTCCCAGCAATTGTAGACTTCAAATGTATGACTGTAATTTTTGACCCTTGATTGGTTTCACCAGGCCAACTCTCAGGGACTTTTTGATATTTTCAAACTTCTTTTTAATCAATTAATCAATCAATTAATTAATTTTTACTGGTAGAAATAGATTTATTTATTATTTTTTTTTTAAATTAAGTTTATTGGGGTAACATTGGTTAATATCTTCTTTTTTAGAGTGGTACAAATCTAGCTAACTTTTTTTATTTCCATGTGGTTTGAGGGCAAAGTACCCCTATTTCCATGTTACAATTTGGGAAACCCAGTGAGCGGGGAGAAAGGACATTTGGGATTGGCCCAGGTGGTGGAACACAGGCCATTTCATTTCACTCCATTTCGAGTTCTGTTTGGCCAGAGTGAAATTCTGCCCATTCCCAGGGAGCAGAGCCTGCATTTTCCTCTGTTCTCCCTGGACTGAGAACTGAGTGAGAGACAGAGTTAGGGAATGATAGAGTACATAGGCCATGGGAGGTTGTCATGCCCAAGTCATTTCTAGATAAGGACACCATCCCAAATCACAGAGAATGCTGGTAACAGAACAGAGCCTAGAAACCCAACCTCTTGCCTTTTATCCTCATCGTGTGCCTTCCTCTCTGTCCCGACACACTTAAGACATTTACTTGTGTGCTGTCTGCTGGTACCTACTGTTCCCATTTGATATTAATTTGATTCCCCTGTCATGATGGGTGCTAACCCCTCCCTGCAGATGGAACCATAGTATGGTCCAGATTACTCCTGATAGGTAGGCCACATACATGCTCTATAGGCACCATTTACAGAACATTTATTGTAGGTCTTGTGCTAGCTGCTTTAAGTAGCTATATAGCATTTAAGCATCACAACTCATGGAGATAGTTATAAGCATCCGCGACACAGATCAGAGAAGTAAAGCAACTTGCCTAAGATCACACTGTAAGCAGGCAAATGGCAGAGTGAAGGTTTGAAGCCAGGCCTGTTGACTTGCCATCAGTATTCTTCAACCATTATATGGCTGCCTGCCCTTGGAGGCTAAGGAAGATTCTGACTCAGAGAGGAAGCAGCAAGCCACACAAAGAAAGGCTGCCACCTTCCCACCCTAAACTTCTGCGAACAGATTTGGTCATCTGGAAAAATGTGATTGCTCAGAAATAGGCGCATATGTCATTACGGCTAAGCCTATCACCTAACATTGGTGCAAAAAGTGAAAAAAAAAATCCAATTCAGTATATTATTTCAAATATGAAATATCAGCTGTTTGGTTTTCTTTTTTTTTTCATCATCAATATACCTAATCACTTGGCGTAAGTTTTCCATATGCTTGTGAACATTCCTACTTGCACAGACCCTATATGCTGGTGCTTTCCCACTTGTGATAAAAAGGAGGGACAAAAGCTATTTTTAATTTGGCCACCGTACGAACATCCAAGTCTTCCCTTCCAGCAACTAAGCCTATATGTTTTCTCGACAGGGTATTAATTACCTGACTCTGGGAATGGCCAGACAGAGCTCTGGCTGCCCTGCTGGCCATAATGTAATTGCCCATGGATGCAGCAAGACCAAAGACTTCAGCAGGGAATGTCCTCCTCCTTAATAAATTCAGACGTGGGTACTGGGTAACTTGTTAAACACATTTATTGATTTCTCGACAGTAACCAAACACAGTGAGTGACCATTATAAACAAGAAAAGAAAGGCATTCGTTTGTACTTTGTGAGATCCAGCTGCACCTGGAGAGAAAAGACACCCCTTTCCCAGGAATTTACAAGGCAAAATGCATTCCTTCAAGGGAGCATCACAGGGGGGATGGGGAGAATGACAGTTTTGAAACGCAAGAAATCTGTCGCCTGCTATCTCAGGCTGAAGCTCACCTCGTATGAATGATCGAGCCATGGAGTGGAATTAAAGTTATACTTGCTTAGCAAATGCATTCCTGATTGCCACAAACTCAGTAAAACTGGCTGCAAATGAACAAAACATGTAGATGAAGGAACAAGTGAAATCAAAGAATGCAGTTGCATGAAGCCGGGGCTTAGCCTGTAAGGAAGGAGAACAGACCAAAGCCAAAAAAATAAAATGAACTCGTTAAACACATTTATTGAGCTGTTAACAATAACCAAACACAATGTATGACCTTTAGAAAACAAGAAACAGCAAATGGATCAATTCTGATCTTGGCAAATCCTACTACAGATATGTGACAAAGGGGAAATAATTCAATTTCTTTATAGTCTGCGGTGATATATATATACAATGTGTATTTCTTCAATGTCTGTCCTTTTTTTTTAAATTGTTGAGTAAACAGAAGAATCAATCTAGAAATGAGTGTCCTTGAACAACTTTGTCCTAGTTTACCTGTCACCAGCACCCTCAAATGATCCTAGGACACTCTCCAAGATTACTTGATGCCAAGAACAAAGTCCGCTTGATGCTGTTGGAGCTGTGTTTTCTCCTCTCTCTCTTTTGGAAGAATTTTGTATGTACAAAGGCTGAAAAGTCTCATTGAGTAGGTTTATTAGTTCAGGAAAACAGTATCAAAATTGTAATCAGGTTAACTGGTTATTTTCTTCTAAGATCTCTTATGAATGAGCCTTTTGTTTCTGAAACTTGACTTCCCATCTTGGAGGCTGTGTGAGTGTGTATGTGTGTAGATATGTTTGCATGTATGTGTATGTGTGTATGAGTGTGTGTAAGTGTGTGTGTGAATTTGTGAGTGTGTGCAAGAGATATGTGCCTTGCCATGGTTTTGTAGACCCTTTTCAGGAAGGGCCAATCCAGAGTGAATGAGGCTTGAGGGAGGGAAGGAGAGAGAAGAAAGAAGGGGACATTCTAGGTTATGCCAATTCACAGTTGTAGCATTTTCACTGAGATGGGATTCTTCTTGGCCTGGTTCCCTACTTGAGGAGCCATTCATTTACTGGAAAGAGAGAAAAAGAAAAACATACACACACACACACACAACACAAAACAAGGCATAATTGAATTAATTTGCACAGAGTTTAGAGGGTTTACTTCCAAGGGAAAGGGGCAGTTTTATACATGCTTGCTTACTTGTAAAAGCTTTAGTTGCATCATCGTGCTAGTCACACTTCAAATGTTCAATAGCCACATGTGACTGACTGGTAGCTACTGGCTAATGCAGATACCGAACATTTTTATTATCACAGAAAGTTCTGCTCTAGACCAGGGGTGGGCAAATGACAACCTATAGGCCAAAGTCAGCTTGTGATGTTTTTGTAAATAAAGTTTTATTGGATCACAGCCACGCCCATTCATTGCATATTATCTATGACTTTTGTCACATTACAACATCAGAGTATGGTAGAGACTAAATAGCTTACAAAGCCTAAAATATTTACCATTGGGCCCTTAACTGAAAGTTTGCTGACCCTTGCTCTAGACTGTAAGCTCTGTACGAATGGTGTCATATCTGTCTTCATCACACTGTATCCTCATCTCCAAGCTAAGTGCCTGGCACATAGTAAGTACACAATAAATAGGTGTTGCATAAAGAGAAGGCTCACTGAATGAGTTGAGTATTTATGTGTCTGGTAGTTCTGGCTGGAAGGGAACAGAAAATTATAGTTTTGGCACTCTGTGTGTGTCTAAGAGAGAAAAAAAGAAAGAAGGAAATGTGGGGGAAGTAGGAGAGATGAAGTGGGGGATGACAGGATAGCAGTGGTAGCTGCTTCACGAAGCTGCCTGGTACCATTTACAGCCCACAAATTATCGCTGCAAAGGGCTTCCCCATCCAGGCTTTCATTCATTCCTCATGACAAGTCTGGAAGGAGATGGTGTAGGGACTGTCATGAAAGAAACCAGGTCCAGAGGTATAAATGCCTTGGCTGGGTTTGCATGGTTTTTAGTGACAGAACCAGGCCCAGAACTTGGGTGTCCTCCACGACACCATTCTGTCTTCATCTTCCTTTCTGTGTTGAGGGTTTACCACCTGATCAATAGATACTTAGTGTGTAGAAGGGAAGAGAGAGGGCTGGGTGTGGACCTGAGGGTTAAAGGCAGGAGTCATCTGGAATGCCCCCTGTAGTAAGAATAATTGTCATTTCCAGGGACATAGCACTGAAAAAAGATGCCTTCACACACATTACCTCGCCAGAGCCCAGTGAGCTGGCATCCAGAGCACCTGCCCACCTTCTAGGGGAAAAGGGTCCACTGTGCACATAACTAAAAGCTCTAATGCTTCTGGCTGTCCTATTCTAACACATAACCTTGAAAAAAATCTACCTTTCTGGGCGCTTCTGTAAGATAGCAATAAAAAGCTTCTTTTGTCTGAACCAGAAGGGATTTAAAGTTTGATCTCTACCTCTATCTATATTGGCTTTATCAACAGAAAGACGGCATGCAAATAGAAGGTGGTGGTCTTAACTGTCATTTATAATCACGATT
>NW_006443570.1:6432833-6446032 GCF_000325575.1 Pteropus alecto
TGACCTGGGTCCATTGCCCTCTGAGCCATGTACCCACCTCTATACTGAAGCTTCTGGGCTCGGTTGTTTGGACAGTCCTTCCCTTGTAAACTGAAGTTGATGTTGGTGCGGATACAGCGGTTGTTGAGTGGCTGGACAGGCCTGAAGTTGTCACTCATGCTCAGAAAGATCTGAGATGGCTGATTCTGGCTGAGCAGGCGTAAGGAATGCATCTGAGGAGAGAGAAACAGCTGTGACATCCTGTGACATCCTCTTCGATGCACTAGGAAAGAAATAAGACCGTGTAGATTGTGGCCAAGCCAGGCTGTCTGGGAATGGGCACATGAGCCCCTCAGAGACCCTGGTTCCATGGGTTCAGTTGTGCTGGAGCCCACAGATGCCTCCATGCATGGAGGGGGCTTTGCTTCTAGCTCAATAGCTCATGGATGCCTCTGAACAAGTCAATTACTTTCTTTTATCCTCAGATATGCCATCTGTCAAAGGAGGAAATCCAGCTAGGTGTCCTCCAGAGTCTCTTTCTCTTACACCCCATAGTTCAATAATTCTCAGCAATTCGGGGAATTATCCCCTCACATGGGTATTATCCAGACTACAATGATTGGTCCAGGGGTCAGAGCGAAACTAAGCTGGATTAGTTTGGTTTCTTTGCTGTGAAATCAGGTCCAGAAGCTGGACTGAAATGTCTGTGGCATTGTTCCACCCCAGGACTGAGAAGCGAAAGAAGAGTCTCCAGCAGGAGAGAAGAATGAGGCAAAGGTGTAGAAGAGAGCGGAAATAAAGGGCTTCTAGGGTTCTGATTCCAGCAAATTCCTCTCATCAATTTCTGATCTTAAATTCTATAAGGTGCCCCAGCATCTCTTGAACAAATCCTTTTTCTAAGTTATCGGGAGGGAGTTGCTTGTCATCAAGAGTCCTAATCAATACAGATAGGATCAGGGTCTTCAAACTGTTCATATTGTTGTTGGTTTGTAAGTACAGTTGACCTTTGAACGATGTGTGGGTATGAGGTACCAATCCTCTGTGCAGCTGAAAATCTGCATATAACTTTTGGTTCCCCCCAAAACTTATTTTATCCCTTGTTATCTATGGGGGATTGGTTACAGGACCCTCTGTGAATACCAAAATCCATGGATGCTTAAGTTCCCTAGATGAAATGGTGTAGAACAATGCATACAGTCGGCCCTCTGCTTCTGCGGATTCCCAGCCACAGACTGAAAACAGTACAGGTAACTATTGAAAAAAATCTGCATGTAAGTGGATCTGTGTTGGTCAAGGGTCAACTGTATATCTCCTGCAAAGGAGAATGGATTCTGCTTCCTTTGCTCATCTTTTCTCTGAGTTTTTATAGAATCTCATAATCAAAGAACATCGGAGCTGGAATAGATTCATGTAATTTATCCCCTCCCCCATCATAAAGGGCAGTATTTCTTTCACAAAAAGCCCTAGGAGTACATAATGAGACACTTGCAAAGCTGGCCTCAAAGGCCAGATCTTTTTGTTCTCATCTAGCTCTGAGGAATCCTAGTCAACTTTACTAGGAATACTGTGAGATGCTCTAAAAAATTCCACATTCAAATATGTTTGTAAAATGCTACAGATCATATTGCCTCCTCTTAGAGGCTGACATATGTATCACCATTTTAAAGGGCCAAGAAGTCTCCCAACAATGAAATCTATTTAACTCTTTTCTTAAACCAGTTTTTCAAACATATTTGACCATATTATCCCTTTTGCTCATTTGCTTTTTGAACACTATCTCTGTAGGACAATTTGGGAACTAACCCTGCTGTCCTTTCTCACAAAGACGGGTCAAAGGCTTCTTCAATTAGTTCATGCTAAGCCTTTTCAAATGCTGATTCTTTAAACATAGGTGCGATGAACTGAGTTATGTACCCCCACAATTCATAAGTTAAAGTCCTCACCCCTAGTACTTCAGAATGTGACCTTATTTGAAAATAGAGTCATTAGAGATGTAATTAGCTAAGATGAGGTTACTGGGATGGGCCCTAATCCAACATGACTGGTGTCCTTATAAAAAGGAGATTTGGACAAAGAGACACAGATACAGGGAGAACACCATGAGAAGATGAAGGCAGAACGGGGGTGATGCTTCTACAAGCCAAGGGAGACCAAAGATCTCCAGAAACTACCAGAAACCAGGGGAGAGGCATGGAACAGACTCTTCCTTATTCCCTCAGAAGGAACCAACCCTGCTAACACCTCGATCTTGGACTTACAGCCTCTAGAACTGTGAGAAAATACATTTCTGTTATTTAAGCCACCAAGTTTGTGTTAATTTGTAAAGCAGTCCTAGCAAATTAATACAATAGGCACTCCACAAACCCAGACATTCTTCACATCATCTTCCCCATTCGCTAAAAGACCACAGAGAAGCTCACCTGCATCCTCGTTATATAGACAGGTTTGTTCATTATTATCCAACTTGCTGTCTCATAGCAGGGCGGGATAGTCATCGACCCATCATAAGTAATGAAACTAGAGGTCTCTGGATATAGTTCCTCTATATTAAGTCCCTGTAGTAAATATGCATCATCTAGAGAAGGAAATAAGAAAGACTTAAGAATTAGGTTTCTTGAAAAGGTCCTGGTATTGCTGATTGTTTTTCCCTCTTCTGATTCCAGAAGACTCTATCTGTCAGGATAGGCTGCAGTAACAAATCACAAACATTTTTAACAACAAAGGTTTATTTCTTGCTCACATACATGTCCAATTCTAGGTTGGCTGAGGACTTCCTCCATGTCACTGTTGTCCACATTCTGGGACCTAGACTCTCTGAGTAGCTGCTATCTGAACCCTTGTGAGTTATAACAACAGGAGGAGAAGAAGCGTGGTCAAACATATGTGGGCCATTGAAGCTCCCACCCCGGAAGTGGCACGTGACTTTTGTATACATTTTGATATCCAAAGCAGTCACATGCCCAAGGTTGACATCACAGATGAGAGGAACCACATTCTCCCTGCAGGATGGGGCACTGACTATTGGTAGACAGAAGTATAGTCTACCACAAGGACACAGAAAGAGCCAAATGCTTGGTTATGGTCACTGAGACATGGACCCATAGCACTGTAGTCAATGAAATGCACAATTAAAGGCTTTAGGACCTGTGGAAACACAGCCTGGTCACAATTCTTATTTATAAGCATTGCTTAATTAAAAAAATAAAATAATTTTAGAAAGAAAAATAAATCAGGCTAAATGTTACCGTGAGATTCAACAGTTAAGTTTAAAAACTGATTTCATTTTTGTGGATCTCCTCTTTGCCAGGCCCATGCAGGTAGCCTTTATTCTTGCACCTATTTGAGGTATTCACACTAATATATCTTTTATTATCGAATATGATTTTTTAATTATTAGAGATATCAGAACATATCAAACTATATGGAAAAAAGAAAATAACTCAGATCATCGAAAACAACTGCCATTAATATTTTTCTGCATTTCCTTCTGTTTTTTTTTTTTTTTTATTCAATGCATTGGTTGTATTTTTATGATATTATAATGTTCTGGAGTTTTCAAATCTTAAAAAATTGCAATGAACCTCTCACTCCACTCCCCATTTCTCCCCACAATCCTTTTTTGCGTACCTTTGCTCTCTTCTCCTGGCTTCTAAATCACCATTTTCCTAGCCATCTTCTTGAGTTCTGTTGGTGGCTCCTAATTTTCTACCTGCTTCTCTCAGTGTTGGCATTACCTGAGGATCAGTCTAAGGCTTTTTTTTCCTCACTCTAGACCCTCATCATAGGGTAGCCCATCTATGTTCATGGATTCCATTGCCCTCTGTACCCCAGTGATTCCAGATCTATGTCTCCAGAGGTCTTACACCCCCAGTTTGCCATGAGCACCAACCACTGTGGCCCATCCAGGAGGCCCGAAGGACACATGGCAAGGCCCCAAAGCCTGGCCGTCCGAGACTGGCTCCTCTAGTACCCCTGGATTCATGTGTGTTCTCTAATCCACGTGTACGCCTCATAGCGGGAAAAAGCTAACTCTTCAGTGATTAGTACAATCTTCCAAGTTTAGCAGTGTGCACATTTAGTGGTAAAAAAAAAAGACTTTCACATATAGCTGGAACCCCATATTGACCTAATGAGATTGTTCAGGCAGATAATAACATCTTCACTGAAACGACACTGAAGGTCAGAGAGGCAGAGTAATCTGCCCAAGGTCGCAGAGCTAGCTGGTGACTGCAGAGTGGGAACTGAAACCCTGACCTCCAGACCATTCATTCATTCATTCATTCATTCAACAAATGTTCACTAAGTACCTCTTTGTGCTGGGCACAGGGTTAGGCTCTGGGGATAGAGCAGTGTATAAGACAGATGTAGTGCCTGCCTTCATTCTGGTTGAAGAGACAGACAACAAATGGCAAAAATAAATATATGTAGACTGTAATATCAGGTGGTGATAAGGGCATCCTGGCCTGGCCTGTACTCACCAACTGATGCTGAGTGTTAAGGCTGCTAATCCATTTTCCTGGGCAAAGACCCCCTTCCTCTCCCATCTCTTCCTTCAGAAAATTCTCACTCAAATTCCTCTGACAAGAAAGAGCCATCTTTGCAAAGGGAACCTGAACTTCAGTGCTCCTTCACTTGTCAATTAAAAACAAATAACTGAGCCACTGGTTTAGAATGCTGTAAACATTTGCTCCATCCCAAACAGCCCCTCCTGGCCTCTGACTACACTGATGGGGTAACGGACCCTCTTCAGGGCTCTGACAACATTAATGCCCATAAAAGAGATTGGCCAACCTGGATTTGGAGACCAATCCTAGGACAAAGGACTTTCTTTCACTTTCCATTTAAATATTTCTGCCTTTCCATAACAACACCAGGGAATCAGGACAAGCCCAGGAGAGACACAGTGATTGGAACATGACTGGACTGGGTCTGCACTCTGGCCTGTGCAATTAGATGCTTCCATGACAAAGTCACGATGCCCAGAGCATACACTGATGTGATGGTCCTTGGAAGTGAGATCGGGTGCCAACACAACAGGCTTATGTTCAGTATTCATCATTGGTTTCTGTTTCTTAGGTCCCTAGTAAGTGTCAGGCACTGAGCTGGGTACTGGTGAGCAGGATGTAAATAAGTGAAGGCAGCAAGGAACAAAAGAGACAGTGATGTGCATCTGCACTGTGTACATTGAGAGGTTGTTGGTTCTACTTAGGGGTGGTACTCAGGAGAGGATTCACTGAGCTGACCTGAACTGCATCTTGAATGACAGGAGGTAATCAGTGAGTGTCTGGCAGGGTTGTGGCTGTCAAGGGCACTGGACAGTCATGCTAGACAAAGAGCTAAAGACATACAGAGCAGTGCACACCCGGGGACAGCTAGAGTGTGGGTGAGAAATGAGGCTGGAGAGTCAGCACAGGCCACACCCAGAAGGTCCTTCTCTGTGCTGTTAGGAGTTTGGTCTTCATCCTGTGGGCAATGCAGAGCCACTGAAGGGTTTTAAGCAGGGGAGTAGCGTGATCAGATTTGCACTTAATGATGCTATGCTGACGGTGCTTTGGCATGAAGATTAACATATTGAGTAAGAGAAGGAAGCATTTGGCACATCTTTATTGAAGGTCAATGTGATTTGTTTAACTAAGCTTGCACTCGGAGTGCACTGGGTACTCTAGCATGCTGCCATTATTGTGTCTTATTTTATTTGGAGTGGTCGAAAGGAGGGAAGGAAAGAGGCAGTAGAATGAAGATTGGTGTGTGCGTGTATGTGTGTGGGGGGGGGTGGGAGGGCAGGCTAGACGCAAGAGGCAAAATGCCACGATGTTCATGGATTTAATCCTCACAGTAGGGTAACAACACGCTTCCAAAACACTGTTTGATCCGTGTCTCCTGTGAGATGCAATAGTCATCAGAGAATGTGATCCTTGTTCACTAACTTGGTTATTTCCATGATTCTCGCTAATACTCATACTTCACCTTTTGCCCTTTTTATTTCCTCACACTATAGAACTTGGAAAAACCCAGTGTGAAGAGTGTGAGCTTTGGACTCAGACCTGAGTGTGAGGGCCGACTCTGCGGCTCACCATCT
This sequence comes from Pteropus alecto, assembly GCF_000325575.1. Classification (NCBI taxonomy): domain Eukaryota; kingdom Metazoa; phylum Chordata; class Mammalia; order Chiroptera; family Pteropodidae; genus Pteropus; species Pteropus alecto. The sequence continues at coordinate 6,438,892 of NW_006443570.1, forward strand.
GGGTCAGCTTGGATGTGCAGGTAACTATCTGAGTCTCAGTTTCCACATCTACAGAATGCAGATGGCTGGAGTAGGCAGTAGACTGTGCGTCTCCCGTCCCCAATTCATATGTTGAAGTCCTAACCCACAATGTGATGGTATTAGGAAGCAGGGCCTTTGGGGGTGATTAGGTCATGAGACCGGAGCCCCCAAGAATGGGATTAGTGCCCTTATAGAAACGACTCCAGAGAGCTCTCTCATCCTCTTTCTGTCATGTGAGAACACAGCAAGAATTCTGCAGACCAGAAGGGGGTTCTCACCAGAACACACCCATGCTGGCACCCCGATCTTGGACTTTCAGACTCCAGAACTGTGCGAAGTAAATTTCTATTGTTTATATGGTACTTTGTTATAGTACCTTGAACTAAGACAGAGTACTTGCCTCAGAGAGGAGGAACAAACGAAATCACGCTTTTTCATTACTTGGCACGGGGCCCGACCTGTAGTAAGTACTCAGTGATGCTGGGGAGCATTGCTACCACTCCTTACGTCCTGGGATGTCCTCACCTAGCTTCTCCAGGATAACCACAGCTTGACCTCCCCGAGGCCTTCTGGTTCCACTCAACTGGGTGGTCCATACCTTCCTTTTTCACTGTATTTACCGAACTAGCTTGCTAACTACTTACCTTTCTTAGTGTCCTAAGCCCTAAGCCTCAGCATGCAGTCTACCACAGAGTGGGTGCTCAATAAACAATGGTTGAATGAATGAATGAAATGGTTTCTGTCCAGCAGCTCCACCTGCTGGTGGTACTGAGCATAAACCAAGGGAGGAAAAGGCAACATCGTCTGTCAGGCGATGGGGAAAATTCTCGGAGGCTCCAGTCTGTACCACTAACTTAAATGCATGCTGCCCACCATCACCCCTATATATCACACCCCAAGATATCAGAGCGACACTGAGACTGCTTCCCATCTCCATATGGCATTACCGTGTTTCTATGCCAAACACACCTGAACCCTCATATTTACATTACCGAAATTGTTGTGCATTTAACATGTCATGTTTGTCCTCATGACTCACCAGACTCACCACTCTGCCTCAAAGCTTGCCATTAAATCAGTGTTCTACCTTTTAGGGGTTGGAATTTGAGAACCATATGCTATGTTTTTACGTCTTCTTTTCTCTCTATGGAGACTTCCTTGGTGTATTGGGCAGGACAAAAACAATGGAACACAAGAAAAGAATATGGGCAAATCCAGCAGTTTTCAGCCCTAATATCAAAGACCACTGGGATGTCTTCCATGGCTGACCAGGCCAGGAACTAATTATTACCCACGGACTATCTAGTCCATGCAGCAGCCAGCAGAAAAAATTGGTTTGGCACTGTAAACCAAAAGGAGCCTAAGAACTAATGCACTGGAAAGTGGATTCTGCTCTCCCAACTGTCACGGTTCTACACATTAGTAAGGGTGACAAAGATCTATAGGAGGTCAGAGTTGTTTATGAGCAGAGAGATACAAATGTAGGGTGAAGCTCTGAGGCCAATGGGATGATCATGCATGCCTCTGCTTGCTTTAAGGGTATTTCCTAAGAAGAAGTGATGGCAGAATTTCAAATAAACTTTCATGGATAGTTTCATGGAGAGGCTTTCTATCTGTCTATTCTATCTATCTATCTATCTATCTATCTATCTATCTATCTATCTATCTATCTATCTATCATCTATCTATCGATCGTCTTCCTACCTATCTATCTATATATCATCTATCATGTATCATCATCTATCATCTATCTAAGGAGAATATAGTGTATAGAAGACAAAGTCCTGTACTTCAAGCAGGAGTTTTAATTCAAGTTTAAGTTCTAATTGTGGCTTTGCCAGTAATTTACTCTTCCTTCATGGCTAAGTCATGTAACCTCTTATTTGGGGGCACCAGACTATTCTGGATATTTCTAAAGTCATCTTCAGGTCAAAAAAGTCTAGAAACCCCAAAACTCCCTACAACAGAAACAAGTTTGTGTAGACAAATTTATCTTGAGTAGGACAAATTTTTGTAATTTTGTAATTTTTTGTGTTGGCTATATCTTTATAATACAAGAAGACCCCATGGATAATCAATAAGTATAGAATATTTATGCAACATTTATAGCCCAACTTTTTTCTTTCAAATGACTGTAGAAGTTGACAGCTGTGCTCTTGATTTTATGACAAGCTCTTGCTGAATCTTATCATTTCTGTTATGCTGAGATTTTAGTCATGGACACAATTCCTAAGTTGACTTTAAAATTTTTCTTTTTCTTTTTTTGTCTAAGAGAAACACACTATGATGAACTACCTAGAACCATACAGTGTGGGGCCCTTCCCTTAGTCTGGGCTTCAGTGGCTGCCTCTGTTAAATGCATCGTGCTTACTTATGTGGACCACTGATGACATTTAATGTTGCCTGGCTTCCTGCTTATGAAGTTCCCATTCAAAGAGAATGATGCCAATGAAAAAACGGCTTGGCAGTTCCAGAGATCAATACTGGACTTGCTTCTGATCAATATGGAACTATTTGGCAACTTTCTCAAATAGAATGACATTTCTTCTTGTAATCTGAGGCACATTCAACTGAAATGAAAAAAGGCAATTATTAAAGCATAAAGTAATAAGATTTTTTGTTTTACACAAACAATAAATGAAAAAAAGAGCCTCTGAGTATTGAATTCATGAGGTAGGCTACAGCTTTTCGGTCTGTCGCTGACTCGAGTTACTACTTTGATTGCAACACAAGAAGGGGTGTGCTGCATTGCGCATTCTGTGAAAACATTTCCAAAGCCATTCCTTTGAAATGAAAGTACAAGTTCAATTAAGCATAGGAAAGGCACCGGGAGCAATATGCTTAAAATCCCCAGTGATATTTCATCACATTTAACACAGCATACCTCCGAGGAGCAGGAGCACAGAATACTTTCTGAGGAACTGAGAATTATAAGGCAGGTACAAGTTGGTCTGCCTTTGCCTACACACTCGTCTTTTAGCTGGGATGGGGGTGGGAGGCTAGAGCAAAGTTATTAACAGGCAAGACTGTAAAAAGATGTTTTAAAAGGAACTCGTATTGTGTGTCAAAATATCATGTTTAAAATCTCTCCTCCAAACGCCTTCAGTCGTGTCTTTATTTCCTTGGTGGAAATATGTTAAGATAATAGCTAGACCCCTTCAAATTTGGAATCTGTGATATTTTGGATTGTTACTGGACCGAAGTTCACCGTTATATTTATTTACTGTCTATGGAATGAATGGAGTATGGGAAACAGAAAGAGAAGAAGCTACTAAAATGATACAGTGTCCTAGGACATTGGAAGAAAGAGTTCATTCATATGTAATGTTCTAATAACGACTCCCTCTTACCCATTTAAGATTGCTCTTTGCACTCCATTAGTCACTGGTTTCACCACTTTAAAATATCATAAAATTAAAAAAAATAATGCTAGTTCAATAAAGTCACATGGATACTAAAATGATAAGAATGTTACCTTTTATAAAGGGGCTCTGTGCTCGCTAATTAATTAACACAAGGAAAATGGAGAGATATTGGCATTATTCCAAAACACTACATTAAAAAAATTAGAACACTTTGAGTAAATTATCAATATTTCCTCCCAAAAATCCATTCAGAAAATCTACTCTCTAATGTCATGATTTCAGTCTTGACTCTCAATCTGTTGCAGGGGAATTTAACTTTAATAAAATGGATTTTCTTTAGAAGATTTTCTAAAATCAGCTTGAGATTAATTCAGGCTGGTCTTTTCCACTGTTGGTCCGGGTTAGTGAGAGTTCTATAAAATTTGCTCAGATGTATGAAATGTTAACTTTCACGGAAAGTCGTGGCACCGTCCCAGGCCGTGACCACCCACTGTGTGAGTTCACACATGGGAACTGTGCTTCATTTAAAGCAAGTACGTTGTTGCCTGTGTGCCCTGTACTGTCTTTATCTTAAACATATTTTTTATTCAGCATCATAGTGACCTACCACCCACCTTTCATGAAGCTGAATTTAATGACCTTTGAAGTTTAGGACAATTTAGGAACACATGAAATTAGGCACAGAGTTTATACCTGTCATCGTCCGGGCACCTGACTCATTATCTTGCTTGATCCTCTCCCAAACCCTCTCACTACCGGTGTTAATATCCTCATTTTACCGATGAGGAAATCTCAACGTCAGAGATGTTAAGAAACTTGCCTGAAGCCACACAGCAAAGGAAGTGGTAGCCAGGAGCCCAAGTCCACTTAGTTACAGCTCTTTTCACTAGAATACATTGTTTCCCATAGTATGGTGGATTTCACCAGCTTGATATCTGGCTTCCAAAATTCCCAGTCTTTTGGCAAGATTCTCCTTTCTTCCTTTTATAGATTCCCTGGTGCTGGTTTCTTAACAAGCTCAATAAAGTAATTTTGCACAATTTCTTTTTTACCCCTAGTCATCTAATCTGTGGTCAAACCAAGCAAATGGACTGTGTCCCTGCTAGCTGTCATTTTGTGGTGGTTTCACCCCAGGCTCCCATGCTTACTCTTGCCTCCTCACAGCTCCTCAGCTAGTTGATGAGACAGTCACACAAGAGCCTCTTCCAAGGTGGGATTTAAAAGATATCTTTAGAATGATTTGCAATCCTAAGTCATGAGGATTTGAGCTACTCTCAAAAGTGAGGACATGTCCGCCTCTCTTCTCTATTTATTCTCACTCCCATGATTTCACCCAAGTTTAAATGCCATCTGGATATCAGTGACTTCCATATTTATATCTTCGGTTCCCTGTCCTGAAATCCAGACTCATATCCAACTGCTTACTCCACACCTCTTCTTGGATGCCCCATAGATCTCAAGCTTAACATGTATGAATCTTCTAATTCCCTTCCCACCCACAAATACGCTTCATCCACAGTCTTCTCATCTCAGTCGATGGAAATGTCTTCCTTCCAGTTGCTCATGCTAAAAACCTTACAGTCATCCTTGAATTCTCTCACTCACATCACACATCTGATCTATAAAGAAACCTCTTGGCTCTTCCTTCAAAATATACCAAATCATTTCTCTCCACCTCCCCCACACCGGCCTGGTCACGGTCCACACTGTCACATCATTTGGGTTGCTGCAACCATCTCCCAACTTTTATCCTTGCCTGTCTCTAGTCTATTCTCAATCGAGCAAAGAGAGTGATCCTTTTGTCAGCGATCATGTCACTCTGCTCAAAGTCTTAGACTGATTCTCATTATGATGGCCTCCTCATCAGGGAAAGACTGACTCCATGACTTCTCTGGTTATGATGAGTGCCAATAACGGCAGTGCCACCGTGTCCCTCTGGATGACACTGATTTCCACCAATGGTCCCTCACCAGGGCACAGCCAGGAGTTGCAGAGAGTTTAGGATGGTATGAGCCTGAACTTTCAAAGTGCCTATAGGTTCTGTGGTTAGTTTATGTCCTTTCTGAGTAGAAACAAATGGAAAAAGCAAAAAGATGGCTCTTCAGACTGAACCCAAGTTAGAATTAAGAGAAAAACACGCCAACAAATTTCATGAAGAATGACAACCTTGTGGAGCCAAGCTGCCCTATCTGGCCTGCAGACCTGAAGTTGGCAACAGAGCCCTCACAACCGACCCACAGACACAGCAGTGAGACAGCAATGCTTATCACTGAATGCTTGCTTATTATGCAGAGTTGCTAACTTAATAGCCACTTACTAGATGTGTGTCCTTGTCAAATGACTTCATTCTTGGAGCCTTGGTTTCCTCATCTGCAAACTGGGATAGCAATAGTACCTATTTGGAAGGTAGGTGCTTTGTGAGCACTATGTAAGGTGCTGCATGGAAAAAGCTCTTGGCACAGGGTCTGGAGTACAGAAAGTGCTCAGTTAGCATCACTTCCATATTCCTGATGCTCGCTCAGTATGTTGTAGACTGGGTACCACATCTAAGTGACGGGATAAATTGGAACTATGCTGGGCTGTAATTCTGTGTTGCAGCAGCCGAATGGGCTGGTTGGGAGAGTGGGTGGGGGTTGAAGTCAGGTGTCCCTGGGTAGTGTGGTGGGGTGGCAGTGAGGGGAATTGATTTATTTGTCTTAGAAGTATGAAAGCAGGGTACCCTGAAAGGTGCCACTGAGCAGGTGGCGTTGTCTTCCTCTGGATTGGAATCCATGGGCCGAGGCCAGCATCACCTGCTACATTCTGCAGAGCCTCTGGAGAGACTTGCAGGCTTGTATTTCCCACCCACTGGCTGCATCCCAGTGAATGACTTCTGTTTCAGAAACTCCCCTGCTTGCCGCCTGGCCAGCCTTCCACAGGCTGTCTGCCTCAGGGAGTTTAGCTGAAGGGAAGAGTGCTGGTGCTTTCCAATCAGTTCCTTCAGCCACAGTGTTCTGGGCATAGCGGTGTCTACGCCATTTTCACGTGTAGGGGCCATCATTATCTCCGTGGTGTCATTCCTTCAGGTATGTGATAAATGTGCGACCGGGAACACCTCCATTATTCCCCAATGAGTGCAAGAGCACAAAATATCTGTGATTAGGGGTCCTAAAGCAGTTACCTCTCCCCATGGGGGTCTCTTTATCTTCCTTAAGTTCTCTTTTCGTTTCCCTTGCCCTTGACAGATAGATTATGAGGGACAGAAGGAGGAGACTTCTACGTGCATTTCTAGAAGGATGTCTCAAGAAATGCTGAGGGCATTTCTTTAAATACATCTTCTGTGTATACTCCTCAGCATGGCATCAAGACCCTTCAAGATCTGGCTCCAGATCATCTTTCCTGTCATCTCCACTACTATTTGTTCCTCCATAAATTCAGGCCGTCACCAATGTTTACCGAGTACACAGTTAGATGAAGAGCTGATGAAGACAGTTCTTATCTTTGAATTCTTCATAGTCCTTTTAATGTTCTCTTTGCTTTGGATGCTGTTCTTAAGGCTTAGAATGTTCTCCCTCCCTCCTCTCTCTTTCTCCTTCCTTCCTTCCTTCCTTCCTTCCTTCTTCCTTCCTTCCTTCTTTTTCTCTCCTTTTCTTCCTTCTCTCTTTTAGTGCTAGAGAGTTTTAATGCAGAAAATTATTTACACAGTTGATGAAAGGGCTGAGAAGCTGACAGGAAAGGGGCTGTGGTGGGCAGTTCAGAAATTAACAAGAACAAGC
>NW_006443570.1:6446625-6480103 GCF_000325575.1 Pteropus alecto
CCAGGCAAATAGTTATTCATCTATTCCGTCCTTATTTGAATGACACTCCACTTTGTGCAACATTGCCATGTAATTCTAAGTAGATTTTCTGTGATTTGAAAGAATTCTCTTCATATTTTTAACACTGAACTTGTAACGCAGATCCTTATAGCACACTATGATATGCCTGTCTCCCCAACTAGAGAGTGAGGACCTCAGGGACAGGAAACTTGTTCTATTGCTCTCTGTATATCCTGGCACTCAGTAACATTCACGGAGCTAGTGAACAGATGAATGAAGGTTTTAACATTGCTGCCCACTTCAGCTGTTGCCAAAGTGTGCCTTCTCAGTTCCCACGGACACGATAGGGGTAGCAGTCAGCGGGGACACCTCATTTGAAATAGATAAAGTTGAAGTTTCTCTTAGCCACAAAACAGCCATCCATCATTGGTCCCAACAAGATCTGTCACCCTGGCTCTCCAGCCCCTATTTGCACCAGAATCAATACCTGTTCCTGAGGACAGCTTCCCACAGCAGACCACATGGGTGCTTTCTTCTTCAGCAGCAGCCACATCACTTAATATAATTAATCAGACCAGTGCTGGGGGTGGGGCGGGGAGAAAAGTTCCACTAATGGTGGACTCTGCAGCTGGTAATCTGTTAGATTGTATATTGGGGCTTAATGTGTGATTTCACAGCTTTTCACAGTCTCTAAACTGCAAATTCGAGATTATTCGAAAACATTTTATTTAATTTTCATGCTTTTTTAAATCAAAAAGTTAAAAGACTAATAATCTTTTGTAGGCAGTTATCAAATGTGCTATTTGCAAATGAGGCAGAAACATCTTCCTTAGCTGAGCAATCTAGGTGTGCACTTCAGACTCTACAGGCACATGGATGAAGGGCAGGATGGTTCTGGAGATAATTTAATCCATTCTTCTAGGTGATGTCCATCTAGGTGGAATGCAGTTCTCTGGGTTCATTCATCACTCCTACCTACCGTTCCCATCCCCAGCCTCTTCATATGAGGGTAATTTGGCAGTGGGTACCTGTGGGAAGAGCTTGTGCCTGGGCCACCTTTTTATTCCGGTAGGCTTGCTAGTTGTCTGTCACAGGGCAAGTGTGCAGGAAATGTTTGTTGAATGAATGAATAAATGAACCAGGAAAAGGTTCCCCATACTCTCCTTCCAGCAGTCCAAAGTGAGACCTGTAAACGTTCACTCTATCTTTTCCCTGTTACCATGGGAAGCAGAAGCAGCAGGCACAGCTGAGCTCCTCACTTGCTGGAGGACACACCAAGGGGGTATGGAGTGTTAGAATGTTTGCACACTGCTTTTAACTTTTGCAAAAACCATCACTTACCTATTGCTTGATTCAGAATCCTAGACCTAGAAGGACCTTAGAAACCTGAAGTTCAGCTTCCTCATTTTACAGATGAGGAACAGTCGAAATAAGGAAGCTCCTTGCTTAAGGACAAAATCAGGATTTGAATCTTACTTTCCGGCTCACTCCTAATTAGATAATTTTTGTGTGTGTGTGCTGACTTCTTTCATCTCTTGGTGTGCGCTATTTCACATAACTTTTCCCAAATCCTGCAACTTCTGGGATTGCTGTAAATGGCAGTGGCACCTTTCCCCTCTTCTATCTTCAATTTTGTACTGTTTTCTCTTTTCTGCTAAAAGATTCTAGGGATAACACACTTGGGAAACCCAAGACACTGGACAGAGTCCTCTAGATCGGTAGTCATACTCGAGGATGAAGAACGATGCCATCTTGCCTCCGACTGAAAGAGAGACCCAGTGACGCAGAGAGGGAGATCTGACCAGAAGGCCTCTGTAAGTGCTTTGGTTGTATCCCAACTACCTGGGGAATGCTTTTTCCACCACATAATTGGCAAAGGCTCAAACATGGCCAGCTGACATGGTTGAGTTTGTCAGCTAGTAGAGTTCCCCAGCTCATTATCAATCCATGGGATAATGATGACCGTCATCATAATAATCATTATCGCCTTAGGCAGGCGTGGATGACAAAGACACCCCAGGGACTTCTGTTTGAAATGAGCTGCTTCTTAGCCAACCCTGACTCTCCAGAGTGGCTTTCTACAGAATTAAAGGATCATGAAGCTGAAAGGGGCCCTTGGAGACCATCGGTTTTGGCTTTCTGCCTTCCTTCATAAAGGACTAATCTTTATAGAATAGTTGTTATGTAGAAAATTGAATCGAACTTACTTTTATATGTTATTCTTGTGATAGTGTCTCTGTTGAGCATTCGATTAAGAAATGGGTTTGATGAATCAGAAACCTAGGGGAGAAAAGAAAATATTAATGACTGGGCAGTACTATTCCAAGATAAACGTTGCCTCCACACGTTTGCTTATTCATCATGTTCCTAAGTGTAAACCACATACCAGACACTATGATGGCTGGAAATTCAGAGATCAAACATACAGACTCTGTTCCCCAGAAACCCCAGTCTAGAGAAAGAAGACAGGTAAGTAAACAAATGGTTATAATGCGGTATGAGCAACAGCGCTATGATAGTCACAGGTGTGATGTTAGGGGAGGATCACCTACCTGGGGAATCTGGAGAGCCAGGGCATGTGATGAGTCTTGAAGGATGGGGAGAAGTTAGCAAAGGACTTTGGCGGTAGAGTGTTGCAAAGAAGGAAGGGTAAGGAAAAATATTACGTACAGAGGATCTGCACATACATCGACATGGGAGGACTAGCCATGCTCAGGCAAGTGTTTCGGGATAGTTGGAGCTGGGTATAGAGGAAGAATGGGAGGTGAGGCCAGAGGGGTAGACAAGCGCTAGCTCATGCTTTGAATGTCATGTTAAGGAATTTAATCTTTATTCTGTTGGGATGAGGAACCATCAAAGGGTTTTAAGCAGAGGGTAGGGAGTGACATGTTAGGAAGGGGACAGTAATCTAAGTAGAGAATGAGAGAGAAAGAGTACCCATAACAAGGTATCAGGGGGTAAAAACAAATCTCTAAGAAGTATTATAGAAACTTATATCACTGCTTATTATTGCATGAATCAAATATATCGTAAGCCTTGCCAAGCAATCATCTCATCCATCCATCCATCCATCCATCCATCCATCCATCCATCCATCCATCCGTCCATCCATCTATCCGTCCATCCATCTATGCATCCATACACCCAATAAATATTTACCAGGTGCCCTTTATGGGCCAAACTTTGTACTAGATGTTCAGGGATCAGTTCCCATTTTATGCTCATGCCCTTAGGTCTCTAAATTTCTTCTTTGAGAGAATGAGTCAAGCTTTAAGGGGTTTAAGCCAGGGAACCACCATTTTAGAGACTCAGCCTTTTCTGAGGTACCATTGTTCATCCTAGCCATTTCTCTACTACCTTTCTCGGCTCAGTTCTGCTCTGTAATTTATGCCTCGGGTGCTAATCGGATGTTGTGACACATCCACATTTTAAAATTGATTTATTCCGAGGGTTGGGAAAATGGCAGCAGATGATTATTATTATTAGATAAGCAACAGGTAATTTTTAGTTTGGAGAAAGCACAGACTGTTTATTTCCCTGCCATCTGTCTCTCCTTTCCCACAGTTTCCTGGGCATGTTGTGGTGAGACATACACCAAAGGAGCTGGGTGAGCGACAATGGAGCGACAATGCTCAATGGAGATTATAAAAGCCCACCCACAAACAGAGAAAAGTCCCCACTCGGACACTGCTGCGCCCCAGAACCTTTAGTGCCACATCCGGCTTCTACCTTGCCATCCTCTTCAGCCATCTAAAAGGTAGCTCGAAGCCACCTATGTGTGCCAATGTACCCCATGGAAGGAGGAGAGCCACAATATAATGTCGCGGCAGGTAAGGAATCTGCCATGTCCCTTAATCGAGTGCCTTGGGCTCCTGGTACCCGGTGAGTCTGGGCAGTGCTGACGTTGGGACTGGACCCTTTCGAGTTGATTAAAAATAATTGAAAAATTTCCAAAGTGCACACAGATGATTTGTGGGCTCCAGTGTGTTGGCTGCGTGGGTGAGAGGATAAAATATGTACTTGGTATAAGTGAGCTTAAGTGGGAAGTTAATGGTGTGTGATTGAGCAGCAATTACAGCCAAATCTCCGTTCCCTGTGGTCATGGGAAGGATGGGAGATTAGGAGGGGGCGGAGATAAATAAAACCCACAGATAAACAAGTCTCTTATTTTAGCCAACAGCTCCAATGCTTCTACGGCTCAGCTTTTGGCTAGGGCGACATCTCTAGGGCTCAGATGACCTGGATGTACAGGCCTCTCATTTTCTGTTCCTGGCCACCCTGCAGGGGGCTGGGCAGCGGGGGCAGAAGGATCAGAAGGAGGGGACGCCTACCAGAGGCTGTGCGCTCTTAGAGACCAAGGGCTTTCTTCATTTTATTTCTAGGTGCCAGTGCCTAGCACACAGGGCCAGCCTGTGTCTCACACTCTGTTGGTACTTTGGTATTAGTATTAGTGAATGACAAGTCACAGCTTGGGCAATTCACTGTGGAATGCCTGAAAGTCGATTATGTGGGACAATGATAGAAATGCTGTGGCTTATTTTCAGATCTAGCCAGAAAGAATGGACAAACTAAGGGGCAAATTGGCCTGAGAAGATACAGGAACTCGTCATTGTCCTTTCACTGATCTCAGGGTTGGGGGCATAAATTCCTCCCAACAACCCGTAGCGTCAGTAATCTCGGTGGAGTGAATGTTTCTATCAGAGTCTGTGAGACACACCAGCAGTTTGCTATTGAGGAGGCTGACTTCCTGAGGTATCAATCACCCTGTCAGCGGCAATGTGCCTCTATTTCCAGGATGACATTCACTTACTCAGTAGTGAGGCAAAGTCAGGGGCCAAGGCTGAGGCACCCACCAAAGGACAAGAGTTGCTGGGAAGCCCATGTTGGTCATGGCAGTTACTCATGGAAGCCACAGGGAGATGAGCACCTGGACAGGTATGATCCAATATAGTGACATATCTGCAGGCCTGGGTTGAAGGCACTGGGTGGTTATCAATGTCATAACTGGGGCTGGATGAAAGATATAGAATTTGTCCAGTGCTTGTGGGCAGCATGAGGCTGTGGGGGAGAAGGTTTTGTTTTCTCTCTTTTAAATCTGTGTTGTGCTCTCCCAGCTCTGCAGTGGGGTGGGGCATGGAGTGTGAACAAGGCGTTACCATCAGCGTTACCATCAAGCAAGACCTGGGCTGTTACGAGCTATGTGAACTTAGGTGGAATGCCCAAGAGTCTCAAACATTTTCCTCAACTTGAAGATAGGAACACCAATGCCCACTCCATAGATTTATTAGGGTTAAATGATATAATGTATGTAAAGTACTTATCTCAGTACCTGACATTCAGAAATGTACTGCATTATAACAGGGTCTGGAATGATGCCAAGAAGTGTAGAGCAGGGACTGGAAGGACCAACTGCTTTGGGATGTCACATCAGGTCCTATGAAGGCATAGTAGCCTACGAATATGCTTACCTGAGTGCAAGTCCCTTCTTATCTTTTCTGATCACAAGCTAGAGGAGTCTGGCATTGGTGGCCAGGGGCAGCAACATGTCATAGATTCCTCTGACCAATAAGATAGCTCTGACTAGACCGAGGTGAGGGAGAGAATGTTAGTAGGAGGCATAGATTTTTGAGAGGGATGACCAGGCAAGGCAAAGCGCCTACTGTAAAGGGTGATGCTTTTGAGGAGGGAGAAGGAATAGTGCCTGGGGTGGCCCATACCGATTCTTCTGAGCAATGATTATGTCATCACGAGAACTCTATTCAACCCCCCTAGTGGCTAATGCTTGATTTCTATTGATCATCTTCATCAGATTCCAAGTTCTCATTGGGGCACTTCCTCTAATAATCTGGCCAAAAATTCCCACAGGGTTAGCAGAGTGACTGCTAGCTTCTGGAAATGCCATACATTGCTTTTTTCTCCTTTCTTTTCCAATTGGAAAGACAGTTTCTTTTTTTTTTTCTATCTTCCTTTAAATTTGCATATGTATTTCACTCTCCATCTGTCAAAAATGTTAAAGGTAATTACCTTTTAACAAATTAGAATTGCTTTGGTTGGAGATTTGTTGTTGTTGTTGACTATTAGGAAGATGTGGAGCCTCCCTAGGGTATCACAAAGTCAGCACTGGTTATCTTTGCTTAATGTTCCCTGGGAGGGGATGCTTATGAGAGAGAGAGAGAGAGAGAGAGAGAGAGAGAGACAGAGAGAGTGTGTGTGTGTGAGCGCGCGCGAGGGGGAGAGAGGAAGATAATACTCAGAGCAATTGCAGAGAAGCTGGAAGGCGCTGTTTAGTGCAGTACCTGGAGGAGAAGGACGTCTCACATTTTTCTTGTATTTTTTTTTCCAAGGGGCAACTTATGGGCAAGGCTTTAATCTTGTGGGGTATAAGTGAGCCACTCTCTCCCCTTATATTATATCCTTCTGATTCTTCTGCATGAGGTGGGACCTGAAGTCTACTCCTAGATCCAGCACCATTTTTCTCTCTAGGGCAGAAGCTGCTGCATCCTCAACCCTGATGCTCTGAAATGGAACCCACTGTTTTTGCCTCTCACTGAGAGGGACTTCATTTTTCCTAAATCTCATGGATATAAAAGTCACCACCCTGCAGCTTTTCTTGGGCATGGACACAACCCTTTTGTTATTTCTAAAATCCAACAGGACTATAAATGGATATTCTGATTGTGGTGGGAATGGCAAGAAGAGAAGAATAAAGGAATGCAAGACACTTACTTTTATAAATATAGAAACTACCACCAATCCATTTGGGCTCTTTGCAGCTTCTGTGACATTTGTATATAACTCATGGTTATAGTGGATGAGCTGCACCTGGCAGGAGGGAAAAACAATAATAAGAACAACAATCTAGCATTAAATTGTGCGAGGCACAGCATATCCGCCCTACATAAAGGTAAACTGCAAAGTAAATTGTAGAACAATTGGAAAGACAATCTTGTAATTGAAGAGATTCTGTGTGCATGTGTGTGAGTGTGCGAGTGTGCATGCGTGTGCATGTTTAAAATGCATGCATATACACGTATACAAAAATACCCATACGTATTTGCAAATATTTTCTGGTAACAATCATGCCTTTCATAAGCTCAGCGCCCATCTGGCTCTGGCTCCATCTCAGGACATTTCCCTTAAAGTGTGTGTAAAGTGAGTTTCCCTTATTAAGAGTAGAACTGCCCTGCAGAGGCCGAGGTGCTCTCCACGGCTGCACGAGCAGCTGCTACTGGCAGGAGTAAGTCTTCCTCCTGGCCTCTGGGTGAGCAGGGAATTATTAGGTCCTGAGTCAGCCCAGTGACTCTGAGAGGAGACTGGCCAGCCTGCAAGAAGCGGATGTCCTGATGGAGACAGAGCCAATTAGGCTCCGATGTACCAGCCTGCCCGGGTCATCTGATTGTGCAGGACTCAACTTCCTCCTCATTAAACGGAGATCAGCAGTCTGCCTGTTGAGTCTTTGTGCAATAGGCAGGGTGGGTAGCAAAAGGAGAACTGGACTCGAGCTCCAGTGAAATAGGTTTTGCCTCTATTACCCATTTAAAAAGAACTCTTTTAAAAAATTGTGAAACATAGCATACATATATATTCACACTAATGCCCCACCAATTTTGAGCCACATGACGAAGCTGCCCGCACCTCACAGAGACTTGATTGTTTCCTCTGAAAAATGAGTATGATTATCTCTTCTTAGATATCAATTTAGGAGTGTGGTTTTAAAATAGATTTTTAAAAACAGTATGGAAGCATAATTTTTGTAACAAAATAAAAAACAGAGAAGTAAAAAAATATAGTCCCGCTCCCCTACCTCTGTCTAATTCTATTCCAAGCAATGCGACTATTAACAGTTTACAATATATTTTCCAGATTTTTTATGCTTACATATCACACATATAGACACATACATAGAGTTTAAAAAAAACAATATATAGATAAATTCCTAGAAATGTACAACCTACCGAGACTGAATCAAGAAAAAATAGAAACCTGAACAGATGAAAACAAATGAGATTCAAGTAGTAACCAAAACCTGCCCAACGAAGAAAAGCCCTGGACCAAATGGCTCTACAGGTGACTTTTATCAAACATTCAAAGAAGAATTTATATCATTCCTTCCTAAAATCTTCCAAAAAGAAGAAGAAGGAACACTTTCAAACTCATTTTATGAGGCCAGAATCATCCTGATTCCAAAGCTAGACAAAGACACTCCAAAAAAAGAAAACTACAGCCGTAATGAACACAGACGCAGAAATATTCAATAGAATACTCTCAACCCAGATTAAAAGGATTATACCAATTGGGATTTATTCCTGGGGCGTAAGGATGGTTCAACATAAATAAAACAATCTATTTGATATACCACATTGACAGAGTGAAAGATAAAAACTATGTGATCACCTCAAATAAACTCAGAAAAAGCATCTGACAAAATTCATTCATAATAAAAATTATAAAAAACAGGTATAGAAGGAACTTACTTCAACACAATAAAGGATATACATATGAAAACCCATAGCTAATATCAGAATCAATGGGGAAGAACTGAAAACTTTTCTTCAAAGATCCAGTACAAGGCTAGGCGTCACCTCCATTCAACACTGTACTGGAAGTACTAGCTAGAGCAATCACACCAGAAAGAGAATTAAAAGGCATCCGATTTGGAAAGAAGGAAGTATAATTATCTTTGTTTGCAGATGACATGATCGTATATATAGAACACAATAAGGACTGCACAATAAAAAACTTAGAACTAATAAATGAATTTAGTAAAGTTGCAAGATTCAAAATCAACATACAAAAGTTGGTAGCATTTCTATATGCTAACAATGAATTATCCTAAAAGGAAATTAAAAACACAATCCCATTTACGATAGCAAAAAAAAAAAAAAAAAAAAAAAAAAAAAGAATAAAATACTTAGGAATAAACTTAACCAAAGAAGTGAAGACTTATACACTGAAAACTAAAAAAAAAACAGAAGAATTAATATTGTTAAAATGCCCATACAACACAAAGTGATCTATGACGCAATGCCTATCTAAATTCTAATGGCATTCTTTACAGAAATAGAATAAACAATCCTAAAGTTTGTATGGAACTATGAAAGACTGTAGATAGCTAAATCAATCTTGAGCAAGAGCTAGGCTGGAGGCATCACAGTTCCTGGTTCTAAAACATATTATAAAGTTATAGTAACCAAAACAGTATGGTGCTGGCATAAAAAACAGATGTGTAGATCAACGGAACGGAATAGAGAGCCAAGAAAAAAATCTACACATTTATCATCAACCAATCTTTGTCAAGGGTGCCAAGGACACATAATGAGAAAAGGATAGTCTCTTCAATAATTAATGTTGGGAAAACTGAATATCTACATACAGAAGAATGGAATTGGATCCTTATCTCATGCCATATACAAAAATCAACTCAAAATGCAGTAAAAACTTATATGTAAGACTTGAAACTGTGAACGTACTAGAAGAAAACGTAAGGGAAAAGTCTTGACATTGGTCTTAGCAATGATTTTTTTTGTTCGTGACACAAATAATAAAAACAGAAATTGACAAGTGAGATTGCATCAAACTAAGCTTCTGTACAGAAAAGGAAACAAACAAAAGAGTGAAGAGGGATCCTACAGAATGGGAGAAAATATCTGCCAACCATATATCTGAAAAGGGGTTAATATCCAACATGTATAAGGAATTCATACAACTCTATGAAACAAATGAACAAACAAACAAATAAATAAATAGAAAATACCTGATTTAAAAATGAGCAAAGGACCCAGATAGACATTTCTCAAAAGGAGACATAGAAATGGCCAATAGGTACATGAAAAAGTGCTCAATATCATTAATTATCAGGGAAATGCAAATCAAAACCACAATGAAATATCGCCTCACACTTGTTAGAATGACTATTATCAAAAAGACAAAAGATAACAAGCAAGTATCGGTGAAGATATGGAGAAAAGGGAACCCTTCCACACTGTTTGTGAGAATGTAAACTGATACAGCCATTATGGAAAACAGAGTGGATGTTCCTCAAAAAATTAAAAATAGAACTACTGTAATATGATCCAGCAATCTCACTTCTGGACATTTATCCAAAGGAAATGAAATCTCGATTTGAAAGAGATATCTGTACTTCCATGTTCACTACAACGTTATTCACAATAGTCCAGATATGGAAACAACCTAAGTGTCCAATGACGGATGAATGGATAAAGAAGATGAAGTGTATGTATATAATGGAATATTATTCAACTTTTAAAAAAAGAAAGAAACCCTGCCATTTGTGATAATATGGGTAAACCAGAAGAACATTATGCTAAGTGAAATAAGCCAGACACAAAAAGACAAATATGCATGATCTCACTTATAATTAAAATAGTCAAACATATAAAAGCACAGAGTAGAATGGTGGTTGTCAGTGGTTGAGTTGGGGAGAAGAAATGAGATGCTGGTCAAATGGTATGAAGTTTCAGTTATGCAAAATGAATGAGTTCTGGGGTCGAATATACTGCACGGTGATGATAGTTAACAATATTGTATCGTATACTTGAAATTTACTAAGAAGATAAATATTAAATCTTAACACACAAAAAATGGTAACCATGTGGATATGGTATTTATCTTGATTGTGATGATTTTTTCATTGTATTTACATGTCAAAACATCAAGTTGAATACCTGAATATATACAATTTTTTACATGTCAGAGATATCTCAATAAAGTGATTAAAAATAAAAAAATGAAAAAAATAGAAATGGAATAATTTGTAATCGTGATCCTAATTTTTTTTTTAAATTTAAAAGTCGTTTGTGGCTCTTTTTCTAAGTCAATGTGTATCGATCTACCTAAGTCTTTCTCACAGCTGTAGAATTCGCCATGGGGTGAAAGCCCCACAACATATTTAACCATCTTCTCACTGGTTTTCAGGTCATTTCCTTTTTTTTTTTTTTTTTTCGTTTCTTGTAACCAATGACACAGCAAGCTCAGCATATGTCTTTCAGTAGTGGTATTAGCATTTTCCATAAGCTGATTTGAGAATCTAATAAGAGAGTGCATGTAAAAGTGACTTGTGACTCTGAAAGTATAAGAAGAGTGTTCATTTTTAACAATATACAGTATTGCATTTAAAAAAAAGAAGGTAAAGTTTTAGAAGTTGAGAAAGTCAATGATCAAGAAAGGTGCTTGTCCTTAATCTTTGAAAAAACCACCTGCAACACGGTGGTTTGTAACTTTCACTGTGCATCCAGATTATCTGGGTGCTTTTAAAACCCACCTAGGACTGTCCTCCAATTTCAATTTAATTGATTTGGGGGTGGGAACAGGGAATTGGTATTTGTTAAGAGCGCTCCAGGTAGAAGACAGCTGAAGTGGAGAACCAGTGCAACATAATCAATTTGCATTGATATCCTATTAGTGCCCATTCAGGTGGATGGTACTCTGAATCTAAGAATATCCTGAACATCTTGAGTCAGTAGAGCTTCTCATAAAATGCTGCTCTTCAAAGATCCTATTTGCTCATTGCTTTTTCACTTCTTGTGAATTTTGCCAATGGTGGCAGATGGTTATACAGCAGCTACTCTGCCATCAGAAGGGCAACCACAGGCAGGGGCTGGTGAATATGCTCTGCCTGTGCAGGACTCAGGCTCGGCAGGTTTGTCAGACCTATGCTTGTCAATCGTCTCCTTCTCTCTCTCCCTTCTTCTCACTCACACACGCAGCCAGGACTTTTTGCAGGTGGAGAAGTGTTGCCATGTAGAACCAGGAGCTGTGGGGGACCTGCCACACTTCCCTTCAGTGTCGAGTAAGCATCTTTGAATCAAAACACATCCTGCCACCTGCTAGGATCATCCCACCAAGTGACTTACAAAGCCACCTGGGGATGTGCCAGTGCTTCAAGGCATGCCATTGAAACTTCATCATGTTCTGAGAACCACATGAAACTTCGTCATGTTCTGAGAATCACGCCTTGGAGAGTAGGAAGTAGAGGCAGTCCAGTGGAGTGATCCTTCTCTCCAGCTTACAAGACTGAAAAAAGGGAGGAAGTAGTCTCTTGGGTGCCCCTATAGGATGTGGGATTCTGTAGGAGCCAGGGGCTGTGAGACAGGGGCTGGCAAGTATAGGGGTGTTGTGAGCTCTGCTCTAAACTCGTTAACACATTTAGAATTTTGATCTGAGTCTTGCTTCCTCTTTGTTCCAAGGTAAGTTGGCTAGGATTCTGATATTATTCACTTTGGTTTATATTAGGAGTCGGTTGATGGAGTGCCTCTCGTATTAGGTTGAACTATATGAAATTGACTTTCGATCTACAAAAACGACGATTTTAATAGAGTTAACATCATATTAAAGTTAAGCTATTTTGAATACAACCATCCTCCCACTCACATCCCACACAAATTAAGTGTTAAAAAGATGACATAGTGCTTTGCTACTCAGTGTGCAGTGCAGGGACCAGCAACAGCTACATCTGGGAGCCTGTTAGAAATGCAGAATCTTGAGCCCTACCTTAGACCTCTCGAATCCAGATCTGCATTTTAATAAATTCTCAGTGATCTGAATGCATATTAGTAGTAGTTGAGAAGTACTGGTTTAGCAGATACTGTTGGTTAGTTAGCAAAGCTCTCTTTTATCTGGCTGTTTGCCCCTTTTCCGGTTCAGTTTCTTTGGCTTAAGGGGTACATGCATTATGTATGTTGGAAGCCAGGCTAAGTCCAGATCATAGGAGGCCTAGAATATGGGCTAAGAAAGGGCTTTGAGCAGAGGACAAGATAATTAGCATGGATCGTAAGGGAGATTGGAGCAAGGAGAGACTGGAGGTAGGGACAGTATAATTTCAGATAGTGGCTGTTAAGGCAGAGATCGAGCCCATAGGACTTTGCAGTTAGAATGGGCATGTGTTTGTGGTGAGTAGGCATCAAATGATCCCCCAGGCCACAGAACAGCCAGGACCACCAGAAAACCCTAGGAGGCAGCTTGGCAGTGGTCAGACTTCTTGTTCCCACCTGTCATAACACAATTTTGGCATCAAAGGCAGGAGGGTGACCTGTACCAGTTCAAGCACCAGCAGAAGGGCTTAACTGTGATAAAGCACTGCTCCTCCTCCACCTGCCTCCCAGGTCTGTGTCAGGGGCAATTATAGTTCCCGTAGCTGTTGCCTTTGTTCCTCTCCAGCCAGGCATAGTGGTGCCAATCCAATACCTACTAACTACTCACAATGTGCATGGGTGTGGGTGGCCTTGGGGGTGGGGGTCTGCTGCTTGTCTTGCCATTAATTGAGGCTTGAGAAGCAGCCACATACAGGTCTTGTCCTGCTAGGAAGAGAGTATCCGATTGGCCTGTGGGTACTGAAAGCGATGTCTATGGATTACTTCTTGTCAGTTATAGGTAATATTTTGAAACCCAAACCTTCCAAAGTCAGAATTTTTGAATAATTTGGATAAGCATTAAGCTTTAATTTAACTGAGCCCCACTTTGGCGGGGGGGAGTGCTTACTTAAAGTAATCTGAGTGTCTGACATGAAATAGGGGATCAATTAGAGAATATTTGACCTTCTGAGCAAGTGCACGAGGCAACTAAGACTGCAGGGACCATGGTGAAACTGCTTACAAGAGCAAACTCTTTGGGGGCTAATGATGACATGTTAATTAAACACCAAGTTTAGCTGTTCATTAAAGAGACACCTTGAGGGCTTCTGAGAGTCTAGTTGGAATTACCATGTGAAAGAGCTAAACTTGGATTACTGAAATTATATAACCTTGACTTTTTATTAACAGGTGTCCTCCTAGAGAAGCTTTCTGGAACTGTAAGACTGAGAAATGGCTGTCTTAGAGAAAGAAATAAGTTTTTGCTGTTCTTTTCATGACGCTCACATGTGGCAGACGCCATGTTCCAGTGCATTCTCTTTATCAAAGTTCTCTGTGACCTGGTGTGACTTCATTATGTGGCATGAGCTTAAACCTTGTGTTCTTATCTTGAAACATACTGCCTCACCTCAGTTCTTTACAAGGATGTGGAATTTGCTCATTCAAAAAATCCTCCAGGGCCAACCATGTGCTGAGACCAGTTGGAATAAGACTGATAAAGTCCTTGCCCTTCTGGGATAATTTCAGGTAGCAGCAAGAGCTGTAAAGGCAACACACAAGATCTTGGCTTGCAGAGTAAATGGTGGTAGTGAAAAAAATGGAGGGTGGGGTGCAAGTAGGAAGGACGTCAAGTAGTGTAGTCGGTCAAGGCCTCTCTGCCGAGGAGACATTGGAGCTGAGTTCTGATGATGAAGAGGAGCCAGGCACGCGAAGATTGGGACGACTGGATGGAGCTGCATTGCTGGCAGAGAGCACAGACAATGCAGAGTGTCTGAGGTAAGGACAAATGGCCGGGTATGGCTGGGGAAGGGTGAAGGTGGCTAAGACGTAACCAACTCATGCAGGGCTTTCTAGACCATGGTGAGGAGCTTAGGATTTTATTTCAAGTGCAACAGACAGTCACTGGTTTTAAGGAAAAAAATCAATTGATCCTATGTGCATTTTTGAAGCATCACTCTAGCTACTTTTGGAGGACAGAGGAAGCCTTGCCTACCCTTCTTTACCATGAAGCTCAGTTCTGGCCTCAGCTTCCCTAGGGCATCTTCCATGAACCACTGACACTGAGCATCAGTGAGCATCTCTGCTCTCATGTTGCTCTCATTCAGAGGTCAAGTTCAAAATATTTTAAAACCAGAATGGACTGGGTACGGAGTGATATGAAAATACGTAAGCCATATGTAACTGGTGCAGTCACATGGGTGCTGAATATCATTGTCGACGTTAATTATCATCATCAGTTTTTGAGGATTGTCACCAACATTTGCTGAGCACTTCTTTGTCCCGGAGATGATGCCGGCAGTAACACCATCTCATTCACTTCTCTCAGAATTCCATGAGATAGTGCCATTACCTCCATTTGAGTCATGGGGCCAGTGGGCCACTGAGAAATTATTTGCTCAAGGAAGTGGTAAGAGTTGGGATTGCGCCCAGTTCCTATGACTATAGAGTTCACACTCCTGCAGCATGCTATTTTAAAACTATTCTCTTTGTGCCTGTCTCTGCTTTTGAATAAACACCTCAAGGGGAAGGCTATCTATCATCATATCCCCCCAGTACCTGTCATGGGACTTGGCTTGGAGGAGATGTTGGCAAGTGTTTTCTGAATGAATCCTAATTCTGTATTTCACAGTCTTTATCATGGAAGGGGATTTAGAGAAAACCTAGGCCAACCACTTCTTTTAAAAATGAAGAAGCTGAGATCAGACAGGGGTTATGTCTTGGCCAAGATCAAGAGTCATTCACTCAACAAGGGTTTACTGAGCAACTACTAAGTGAGGGAGAGCATTCTGAGTTGAAGTCAAACAGGGACGTAGGACCAGACCACAGAGATCTTGGCAGGCCAAGCTACGGCATCCGGATTCCATTCTAAGGGTAATGGAGAATTGTGCTTATGCCTGGAATTCTCTTAGGATCAAAGCAAAACTTTTTCTGTGTCCCATAACTGAAGTGAGGAGCCTGACAAAGGTTGGTCTTTGGCGACAAGTAACTCAGCTTTCAAGCTAATATATAAGTACTCATCTTTACCAAATGAGCTCACCTGCTGCAAGCAAGCTTCCAAGTCGACAGCAAGCTGTTCTTGTCATCATTGAGGCTGGAAGCAGCCTCTGGCAGAAAGGTCTCAAATACAGTCTTCACTCTGCAGCCGTGAGGTGACTCCCAGTGCATGCCAGGTTGCTGCTTGCTCATCCCTCATGCCTCGGCAGGGTGACCAGCTGTGTTTTCAGACCCCGATGGATACACCTTAGTTCATCTTTCTCAGCATGACGCTGCATTAGCAGAAGCCCCTTAGTGAACTCAGGAAAGAGCAGCTTTGTACCAGGACCACATGGTGGCGTTTAGAGGAATAACACCACCACTTTACTGTTGCTAAAACACCTCCGTGGCTTCTGATTGACTTTAATAAGACAGAGACCAAATCTGAACTCAAGCTGGTGTAGCCCCTGACGTTTCCAACCAAGTCTCCTTGTTCTAGGTGCTCTGGCCACAGAGACCTTTTTTCAGTCTCCCGTACACACCATGCTTCCTCCTAAAAAAAGAGCCCGTGCAGAAGGAACAGCGTTGTTCCTTCTGCTTAAAACACCTTTCTCTCCCCTCTGTGCCTGACTGTTATTCATGAACTCCTTTAGATCTGAGCTCAACAGTCACCTCTTGAGAGAGATCCTTATAAGCCACTCTCATGGCATCTTGTAAAAAACATCCCAGTTTTACTTTAACGTTCATTTAACGTCCATCACTTTTACTAGCCTTTAAGTATCATCCAGGCAAAAACTGTTTCTGATTGGCCCCCATGATGTCCCCAGTACTCAGCACAGTACCTGGCACATATTAACAGGAGTAAAGTAGGAATAATTGTTAAATGAGTGAATGAGCCATATAGGTTGCCAACAATAAAATAAAAACGCAATGTTCTAAGAGATAGGGAGAACAAGGTGCTTGGCTGAGCTGCTTAAGGAACAGCCTGGAATCCTAAAGGGTGTCTCTAATGGGAATCCAGGAACGAGTGTCACACTGGGCTACCTGTACTGCAAACCCTGGCTTCACCACTGGGTACCCTTGGGCAAGGCAGGTCTCTCATCTATAAATAGGGATAATAATACAAACTACGTCACAGAACTGTGGGGATGACTTTATGAGACAATATATAAAGCATTTAGCCCAGGGACTGGCATCAATCACTAATTAGCTATTATTGTTTTTGTTGTGTATAATTATTTTACAAGCAGTTGAGAATAGAGCCTTTAGCTCCTACGGGATTAGGGGTTAGGTATGCGCAGCCCCTCTTTTGGGTCCTCACTTTGAGTATGTTCTCCTAAAGAAACTTGAGGAAGGTATTACCTATTCACAACCTGGATCACTTTCCAATTTATCTTGTCCTGTTCAGACATGTATGGAGCACCTACTATGTTCCAGGTAAGAGCTTTTAAAGAGAAATGTGTCCTCAATGGCTCATACTATATCACATAGTACATATTTTCAGCTATGTGGGCTATATAGTCTCTCACAACTGTTCAACACTTTTTCTAAGAAAGCAGCCATAGACAAAATATAAAGGAATAGGTGTGGCTGGGTTCCAATAAAGCTTTCTTTACAAAAACAGGTGGCAAGCTATAGTTTGCCAGCATTGCTAATTTAAATTTGAGAGAGGAATAAAAAACTTCAGGGGCATTCATTTTCCAGAAAGTGTTTTAAAGAGATAGGAAGAAGTACATGTTGAAAGGATCTAAGTATTAATCTCTCCTATCCTCTAAATGACAGTGACTACTATTTCACATATTTATAGCCCTTTAAACTTTTTTAAGGCATATTCAACTCAAGTGAGTTTAATTCCAGGCAAAGCATGAGTTCTAAGCGTCCATCCTATTCCAAACCCCAGGAGTCCAGAGATAAATGCTATATATTCCATATCCTTGAGGAGCTCACCCATATTACCCCCATTTGTTCCTGAAACAGGCCAAAAAAAAAAAAAAAAGGCACAGAGAGGTTAAGCAACTCTTCCAAGGTCACGGCCAAACAGTGAGCCTGGCCCATTTTGCTTTCACATATACAAATGTTTCTTTCCACAGGAAAGTAGGGAAAAGTAGAGGTGTTTTATATTTGAGGGGAGATCACATTTCAGCAGCTGTTGCTGGAACAACAATTATAAGCTAGAACTTATTTATAGAAAGTCATTAACAAGTTTGTCTTTAAGTGCAGGAGCACACAGTCTGCACAGAAGAACGCAGTTTGATATTTATCAGCCGCTACATTCTCACCCGAAGGTTTGGCAATTATCACTGGTTTGCCTGGTGACTGATGATTTCCTGCATTTTAAGACATGGAATGCAATTATGGCTAAAAATAAAAAAGAGGTGCCTATAACTTCATTGACCAAAGACCCCCAAATGTGGTCCAGCTATCTCAGTAATCTATAAAACCAGAATGAAATATGGTATTTTTTCCTGAGAAGATAACAAAACTTGGATTTTAAACATGGCGTTTCACACCAAGTTGTGTGGCAATTTGCACAAGCGTAGAGTGATACGTTTGCGTGCGGGATGATTCTGGAAAAGGCAAGGCTTGGAACCTAGTCAGGTAACTCTTTTGTCCAAGTAGCCTCAGGCTAGTTTCTTAGCCCCTCTGTGCCTTAGTCTCTTTAACTGTAATATGAGGATGAATCTAAGGATCGTTGTGAGAATGAAATGAGATGATCCACTGCACAGTCTTTCAGGAACCAGGCAGGGTATAATCAAACAAACAAAATAAATTGGGTGACAGGACCACACGTATAAAAGGCGGTCGTCAAAGTTTCCTTCTTTTTCCTTTCGCGATGCAAAGATTGATCACACTTATCATCTTATTGGTTTCTGGACTTGAAATTTGTTGTCACAAAACAAACCGCACTCCAAGAATCTTCTAGAGAGGTCTCTCTTCTGAGGGGACATATTTCTCACACCTTTATCAAGAACTACGAAGTTAGGATGTTCCCTGATGTTTTTTTTTCCCCCCTGAAACATTCTGAAATAGCTGTTTCTAGAAACCAAAATTTCCTTCTATGATTCTTTTCCCAAAGTGTCTGTATCCCTTCCATTTCTCATGAAAGAAGCTGAAAACCAGAGCAGGATGTGCCTCCTATAATGAGGTCCAGATCTTCCTGGAAGTAACTTCTAAGTGGCAGCCGCTACCTGCCAGGATTTAAAGGTGAGGTCTGCAGGTCCTTTATGAACCTTGGCTGATTTTAATTCATGCTCTGCCTCACTGGTGTCCTGCAACCCAGACTATTGCTCCTGTCCTCATTCTTTGCATTTACCTACTTCTCACTTATATTCCCATTACATTAAACTCACCTTGGTGAAGTGCTCGGATAAAGACTATTCATTGGCTCTAGAGTCAAACATCCTGGGTTCAAGTCCTTCGAGCCTCTTTGAGTCTCAATTTGCAAAATTCTGACTACAACGTAATCCCTCAAACTGCTGTTGGGATGATTAAAAGAGCTAAAACACATGAATGAGCTAAAGTGTATCAATGAGATGAAGTAGGATTCAGATGCAGTGGCTGGCACGGAGCAAGCACTCGTTACATGGGAGTGTGATTATTATTGTTAGAAATGTCTGGCTCAGATAAAGGAAATGAGAGACCCAGAATGATGAGTGACTTGTTCAGTCCCATGGATAACAGCAGAGCCAGGCTATGAACACTTACTTCTAGACCATATTTCTTAAGGACAGGATCCATTTATCACCCATTTTTGTGTCTTACTTTATCTTATTGTCATCTGACTGCCAAGATTTTTCTAATCTTTTCTTTCTGTAGTTCATAGTATAAAAATAGTAGAGGTACTGAACACGTCGCCTCAGACTAACTGCGCACTGCTTCTCTTAGCCTCGTGATCATCTCTGCGGAAGATCCTGTCCTCTGGGTGAACACCACTATTCTGGAATGTTCAGGTCACTTTTGTTAGGTGTTTATTGAATAAGTAAATCTAAAGCCCACATAAAAAGTGTTAATGAAGGCTCATTTTGCTCTAAATTATTGTAAAGATGTAATGTTATACGGTTCCTTTGGTTAAGGCAAGAATCTTTTTTTCCTACCTCTACTACCCACAAAAAAGCTTGGTCAAGGGTTTATAAGAATTTCCTAGAGATTTTTACGGGGCAGATAGGCCAATGTCTCCTAGAATCATATCTGCAAGAAGCCTAAATGAATATTGGCTAATGGAAAACACTGTTATATTAAAAGTTATTTTTATTATTTTATATTTTTATTTTACATATTTTGGATTTTATTTTATTTTTATTTTATTACTTTATTATGATCAAGTAGGGTTCATGTCAGGAATCAAGAGTAAGTCAATATTGGAAAAAAATCTTCCAGTGTAATTTGGCTGAATAAAGTAGGGAAAAAAGCACCGCGAACATCTCAGTAGGGGCCACCCATATTTAAGTCACATCTATACCTATGATCACCGATTTTAGTGGAATTATTTCTCATTTCACCTGAAGAATGTGGCTTTTACAATTGGTTCTCCTGACCTAACTGATGTGATGAGTAGTTCCTGCATCTCTTAGGTTAAGATGTTATCCAGGTTATCCAGATTAAGATGACTTCAGTTTTTAATTGTACTTAAAAAAAAAAAAAAAAAAAAAAAGAATTCAGTGCTTCAACCTGATGCCAGGGATGTCGTTGCCTGAGGCCTGATCTCCGCCAGTGAACAAGGAAGGCAGCCTCCAAACAATCATGTGATGATGTGGGCCATAGAATGTCCATGGGAGGCTGGAAAAGGCTCCGAAAATGTCATTCTCCATCGCTAGGGGCCGACACCCACAGTGGAATGTGGAACCCAGAGCGTAATGTGAATATCATTTCAGGGGACCACGGTGTAAGGTTTTTATCCCCTTATAGTTATTTGTAAATGTTTATGGCCTCACCATTTTAGATATAACTAAACTGAAGAGAAACGTGATTTGTCAAATATCCGGGGGCAGTGAGCATTAATCGGTGCCCTGCAGTCAGTGCATGCCACGGCTGGATGAGGCTTTTCTTAGCTACACTTCCCAGTCAATCCCCAGAATTAGCAAAGCTCAAATCACGGAGAAACAGAGTTGAAACCGACCTCTCCGTTTTAATAAGAGGCAGTTGTATGGTACTGGGTTGTGTGAGGGCCTTATAATCTCGAGTTCTAGTACTAAATCCATGCTCTGTTCCTTCCTTGCCTTGTGACCTCAGGTAATTACCTAATGTGTTACTGTCTCAATTTCTTGATCTGTAACATGAGGCCAACCCCTTGTGCCTTCCAGGCTTTGGGAAGGATTTGAAAAGATAATCGATATATATCTAGTTGTAGTTCCAGCATGTAGTTCAAGGCCTGGCATATTCTAAGTTCTTAAATACTTGAATGAAAAAAGGCATGTATAAAAATCCTTTATAAACTATAATGTCATATATGTATAATGAAAAATTTCCTTTTTTCCCCCTGAAAATTGGAATATTTAATATTCAATCATTTTGGAACTCTAATATATAATTCCTACAGGTATCCCTAGTGGGAGTATCTGCAGTGGGAAGCTACTCAGATGACCTCCTTAGAAGAAAAAAATCCAACTCATTAGAAGAATTGTAAGATTCCGCTGGAGGCAATAACAGAGGTTAAATTAGGCAAACCGCAGAGGCAGAATCTGTCACTGCAGGTTCTTAGACCAGAGCAGAGAAACCACCGGACCAAGAGGAACTGCCTTCATTTTTCTCAGACTCCAATCCTATCAGCAAGTAACTCTATTAAGACTTTTACAATGTATGATTCTGTCAGTCACATCTACTTTCTCAGAGGCCATAAACACTCATCATTGAGGAAGGAAAGATTAAATCCCCACAAACTGCTTGTAAAGCCTCTGTATTCAGTTGGTGTTAATTCAGAAGGGTCACTTTTGATGAGTACTCTTCTAACTGTCATATTAATGGAAATACAAACACAGCATCTATTAGAAAATGGAGGAGAGCTTTCTGTCCTCTTGTAAATCAAGCTGCAGAGTAATTTGGATGAAACATTCCTAAAATTAGGTTTGATTTTTGTACACATTAATTGCATAAAGTGTGATTGTTAATAACTAGAAATACATACTTTCAAAGCCATTACATATACATCCATCCACAGTGGATTGACTCTGGGGATGAGTAGTAGAAAGAGCCCTGAGCTGGCTGTCAAGGAGACTGAATTTTAAAGAACAGTTCTGCCACTCAATAGTTGAGTGAGTCCCTGCTCCCTTTTAGATCATGAGGTCTTTACCTGGAAAACATGGAGATCGCAAGAGTTTCGTGATGTTTCTAAAAAATGAACACACATTGGTGGGAGTTATGGAGTGCTGCCTCCTGAGTTTCCAAAAGTCAACTAAATTACATTGAATTAAAACCGACTATATAAATGAGTTTCAATGGACAGCATGTTTAAGCCTGGAGTTGCAAATGGAATGACCACAGGGGCCTGGCAAGCTGCATAGAAGGTAGCTAGGTAGGGACTGCAAGCAAAGAGTACACGTGTGTAGGTCAGTTTCTGGCCCTCCTGGCTGTGACCTCTGGTTTCACTATTTGCTAGTGTTTAGGCCAAACCAAATCAAACCCAAACGAAACGAAATATCTCAAACCTGAGAATGGACTCCCATGCCTTATTCATTTATGATTCCATAAACACTTATTTGTGCCTACCATGTATCAGGCACTGCACTGGGCACGAAGTGATGAAAAGAAGGAAGATCTCCTGGTAAGAACTTTACCTTTATCTCAAGAACAATGAAAAGTCATCATAAGTTTTAAGATGAAGAAGGGGGTGTATACAAAGGGGTAGGGGATGGTGATAATATCGGATTTGCTTTTGGCACAGATCACTCAACCAAAAACTAAAGAGAGAAGTCTATAACGAGAGAGACTCTTTACTAGAGCACATTTTCTCACTATGGTGTCTTACTCTTCCAAGAATCACATTGCCAACTGCCTGTTAACTTTCTCCTATTCTTGCCCTTCCAGAACCCGCCCATGTTCTCAGTGAGCCATGCGTTGCAAACCCTGGCATCAGATCACCCAAATTCAGTAACATATCTCATGTGATGGTGCTCGACAAGTAATCTGAATATCTGCCTACATGTTTTCATCATAAAAGACATTGCAAAATTTTTTACTAATATTGTTTCTTAAAAAAATAATGAGAAAGAACAAATCAATCCAGATTATAGGGAATGGGAAACCTTCAAACACGCTTTCAAAAAATTAGGAAAAATATTCAGGAGGATTACTAAAGATGAGTAATGAGTACAAAACAACTTCTGGCAAACACAGAAAAGTATTAGCTTATTCAAAGAAAGAAGATATAGGTCATCCAATTATTGGAAAATAAATGGCAAAAAATACCAAGGAAGCCCCAGTAGAAAGGAAGCCCTATGTGGAAGAGTACAAAAGCAATAATCCAAGAACTAATTTAAATGACCCAGGAATAGCCGTGCTGGTTCCGGCTATTACTGCAGTTTAAACAGAAGACGAATGCCAGAGGACAATCAATACACACCACACTGAACAGAAGAAAGGGATTATGAATGCCCATGACTGGGCTACTGGGTAAGTTAATAGTCTCAGAATCCAGCCCTCCCTCTGCTATCCAGCCAGTGTTTGTTAATTAGGAAATCGTGGACAGTTGGGTCTAGACAAATTTTCATTGTGCGTGACTGTCCCATGCACTGTAGGGACTTTAGAACCATTGTATCCCTTCCACGAATTGCTTGTAGTACACCCAATTATGGTGACAATCCCAAATGCCTCCCATACATTTTCAAACAACCCTTATGGGGTGTATGGGGATATGGATTGGTGGTACCACTCAGACTGAGGGTCACAGCTGGGAAAGTCAGTTTCCTTGTCTGTATATTGGAGGCAGTGATGAGACTCTCATGCTACACATCTGTGCTATATATCTTCATGAAGTCTGCCATGACTCAGGGGTCAAGTGAAAGTGATTCTGGCTTGCAACACACTTCTGAAAAATTGATTGCCATTCAATGCCAATTCTTTGCAGGATGAAGCTAGTTTCTTCTTTTTCTAGGGTATTTTGTCTTATATAAGGATTATTTGATCAGATTAGTGAAGGGTGGGTCTGGACTGACAGTAGGGAAAAGGAGACAGAAGAAGGAAAAGCTGAATCACCCTCATTGTACAACAGGGGAGCCCAGATGGTGCCCTTGTCCCAGGCTCCCAAAATATACTCGGGAAGGGAAACAGAGACGGCATTTTGCTGACAGCATTTGGGAACTGGCATGTGGGCAGTCTATATTAAGACTTCAACATCCACGCCAAGAGTATCTGTGTGCATGTGAGAGCACTGTGGCTTTACTTGGAAACCACTGGCCAAATCTCTCTGGGGCAGACCACATTTTCGTTCTTTCCCTCCCATCCACTGTAAGCCAGGCCTGACCTTTCACTGAAGGGTTTAGCCCAATTCATGGCTCCATCTGGAATCTCTGTCATTTGCCAGGACAAAGGTGGATTCCAATAGAACTTGATCAGTCAGAGGGCAAGGTCTTAGTCTCTTGTATAGCCAGAGCATGGGGCATTTCCAAGGATGAGTGCGGACAGTATGGTTCATGTCCACAAAGAGGTAGCACCTACTCTGCATCAGGAATTGCACCAAGGGTGGCAATTCCAAGATGGAGACCCAGTCTTGGCCTCAAGCAATTCCTAGTCCAGGGAGGGAGCAAACCAACTCATGCATGGAGACCTTTATAACTTACAATGCATCTTCAGGTGCCTTTCCTCAATAGCCCTGCTGTGAATTGGGCCAGGAAGTGTTGAAACCCACTTTCAGACAGGAGAAATTGAGGACCCAAAATCACTCAGCTGGTAAGCAGTAGATCCTAGACTTGAATTCAGCTCTCTGGTTTTCCAAACACAGTCTACTTCCCATCTCTAGACTTTTGTTCAAGCTGCTTCTTTCATCTGACAAATCCTCCTTACTTTTATCCCTTCATCCTATCTTGCCTGATCTTCAATTAAAAAGAATCAAAGAGCTACCATATACTGACAGTATTCCACAGGCCAGCAGGGTCCTGGATGCCTATAGACTCATTTCATTCAACTCTTGTAACAGATATACTGGCAGGAATTGTTGTCCCCACTTGACAGATGTGGAAACTGAGGTCATAGAGGTGGAATGACTTGCTTGAAGTCACCCAGCTAGTAAAAGGCAGAGCCATGAGTCATGGCTACCCTAGGATAAGTGCAATTGCCCCATTTGCTCAGTGCCACCCTCATCATTCTGGTCCACGTTCATTTTTCTTCCCTGAACCTCTGAGACACCAACTCATGTATGAATGTGGGGAGGTCACCTTTCCTTGTTGGGCCCTGGCTGAGGGGTTGAATGACCTCCAAGCTCCTTTCCACCTTTGCCTTTCTCTAGCTCTATCTGAACTGTCTGTACTACTTCAAGTTTCCATGTGTTTATCTCTTGCATCCACAGTGAACAACAACAAAAACAACACTAGAGAACATTATTAAGCTTGCAGTGTGAGTCAGGACTGTGCTGGCCAGTTCAACATGTATCATCTCATATCTTCACAAGAATCTCATGCACAAGAACCCTATTGTCACCTTGAATTTATAGATAAGGAAACTGAGCCATAGCAATATTAAGTAATGTGTTTAAGTAATAAAGCTATCAATGAATAGAACAAGTATGGTGCCTAATACCCAAGATGATATGTTAGCTACGAAGCTATATGGCTCCCAAATGGATGTCAATGCTTTGGGACTCAGGATGGTCAACCAGACTTTGAGGGGCTGGCTACAGAACTGAATCCCTGTGGAATGAAAGACTCTCGCACTAGAGTGTTTTACTTAGTGTCAGCTGTGAAAAAAAGGCACAGGGGTCCATTCTCCATCATGCTCCGTCCACATCCTCCAGCCTCAGCTCCTGTCCTCTAAGGTTGGAGGGAGCTGGCTCTGTGTGTTGGTCAGCTGTGAGTCTTAGGCTCTGTCTCTTCCAGGTAGGAGCTACTCCAGACACACCACTAACCCCTCCCCTACAAGTTCTGGCCAAGGGCCAGCCCGCGGACTTTTCCCAACTGCTAATGCTGTCTCCTTCCACCCACCTTCAGGCCTTCCTGCCCTTGGTCAGCCCTCAGGGCCCTCTGCAATCGGATCCTGACTTTTCCAGCCTTCTATTGCCCATTTCTCCATAACATAGAACATACTATCTGAGGGGCATCTTGCTGCTCCCCGCATATGCCTCATAGTTTCACATGATTTGCCTTTGCACATGCTGTCTCTTTCCACCTGGAATGGCCATCGTGGTTAGCCATCATTTCTGCCAATAGAAAGCCCCTCTTATTTGCCATCTCCTCCATGCTGGCTTTCTGGATTTCCCTGTCTGAATTTGTTCTCTACCTCCTTTTGAATACTCATAGTACCTAAAATGTGGATTTTACTCTGCTTTACATGACAACTTTTGTGTACTTGTAGCAATTCCTCCATAGCCTCTAAGTAGTAGAAAGAGTTAGAAATCTGATGTTAGCCCTGGCATTAACTCTGTGACTTAGGGCCAGCAAGTTAACTGCTCTGAACTTGATTTTCCTCATCTTTAAGATAGAGATAATACTACTTATTTCTCCACTTATCGTTCAACTTATTAGCAAAGGTTTATATAAATTAATGCATGTAAAATACACAGCACGTGCCAGACATGCACTAGGCACTCAAGAATATTAACTTACCCTTCTATCTCACTTTTATTACCTCCTTCCTCCAATACGTATTTACTTATACACACACCACTACCACCACAAAGATGGTTCCATACCATGGGATCACTGCAAGTCAGAGCTATAAGGTTCATTAGCAGTCCATTGTTTAAGTCATTGTTTTACATATGAGTAACTGACACCTGGGTGGGGGGGGGGCAGTTGCCCTTGGTTATTATGGTAATACAGCTAACATTTATTGACCTCCTTCTATATGCCCGGCAAGGTACTTAGTGTTTTACAAGCATTATCTTATTTGATCTTCCTACTGAATCCCCTATATAGTCAGGTAATAACATTTTCATCATCCTCATTTTCTAGAGGTGACGGGGAACCAAGGCTTAAAGATGTGAAGTAGCTTGCCCAATATCTCATTTTGCTAATAAATGGAACAGCTAAAATTTGAACCCTGGAGCCTAATTCCAGAGCCAGGCTCTTAAGCAGAAGCTAAAATGAAAGTAGCCCCTAGATCGCCTGCATTCTTTCCAGAGTCCTCTCCGTTGCCTCAGGAAGGCCTGAAGGAATTCAGAAAAAAGCTCAGTCCTGATTCCCACGCCTGGTCTATTTGCCCAGCTCTGCCAGGCGAAGCTGAATCGAACAGACATGAATTCCAACAGGCCAGATCCCTAGCCTCCCATCTCATCCCACAATCGCTACAATAAGTTCTCCAGGGACTGGTTGTTTTCCAGTGGGGCGTTCCAGTGAGCTTTACAAGGGAGGAGGCCTGGAAGCGGAACTTCTACAATTTAGATTGTCCTGAGGCAACAGAGACAGAGATTCTTAACTCTATCTTGGGCTGACACGAAACACAGACCTCTCTTGCTGGTCATTCTGAGTTGAACAGGCTGTGGCCTTAAGGCCTGTTGAATTGATGGGTGCCAGAAAGGGCTTTCCCTTACTTTCTAGATCTGGGATGTAAAGCTGGGTAGAGCAGGGGTGAGCAAACGCAGCCTCCCAGTTCCAGCCCTGGAGCCTTCCGTACTCATTCTCCCTCTTCTGCATTTGGAAAGTAGGATGTCTCAAGTCCCAGATGGCAGAGACACAGGGCTAGCCTAAGGCAATCCCACGGCTGCCTCACTGGCTGTGGAGAATCAGTGTGTCTAGTCAAGGGAGATGTCTGGGTACTTGCAGGGAATTTTATGCTTCAAATCTCAGCCTATCCCAAGCCACGCTCATGACCCTGCTACCAGAACTTCCCTCCAGATCTGCTTCCTCTTGCAGCCCCTTTCACAATGTCATCATCCACCCAGTGCTGCATTGATAAACTTGGGTCCCTAGGAATACTTTTGTCTTCCTTATTCCTGGGAGTCCATTAGTCGCTAAGTCCTGTCTAGCGACTGTCCCCATCCTCTTTATTCTTAGTGCCACTACTTCAGTTCAGGGCCTCGCCTGAATTATTTTGACGTTTTTGCTGGCCTTGCTGCTTCCAGCCTCATGTCCCTCAAATCCAGCCTCCACGTGCTGGTCATTGTGATGACTCTAAGTTTTGTGAACAATAATGTAGATGGAGCCACTTTAAAATGGAGCCGGAGCTGCCATGCCAGAGGAACTGCCTTGCACATCTTATAGCTCGAACCTTGAAATGTTAAAAAGAGGGGAAAATAACCTTTGGACTGGGCCTAAGCAACCTTGTTTCCCAAAGAACTGTTTGCAAAACTAACAAGAAATCAGATATTATGACTACTGAACAGATGGCTACTGGACTGAGAATTAACAGCATTGTTAGGAATTAACATCACTATGTCATATTACCTGCACTAATAGAAATACCTCCCTTCTATTGATATAATTGTTCTCCTTCCCCTTCTCATAAATATCTATTGCCTTTCTCTCCTAATAGGAACATTATTTGGGCTTTTGCCTGAATTAATGATTCCCAAATAGCTATTCTTATTGATCTCAATAAATGCCTGTTGCCTCTCATTTTAAAGGGCCTTTTATTTTTAGGTTAGCAGTTTAAATATTTTATTCCCCTGCTTAGGGAGCCCTTCTGTGGCAGCTCTTCTTTGAGAAACATCTGGGCTCTTTCGTATTCACCTGATAGTCCCTTTACGACCCCTGGCTTCACCTTTCACCTTCCCACCAAACCACCCACGCTGGTCACACCTAGCCACTGTGGCTTCCTGGACAGACCCAACTGTTTGCACATCTGTACCTTCGAATATGCCTTTCCCTCTACCTGAAATGTCCTTCAGCCCTGTGTCCATCTGGCAAACTCTTACTCATCCTTCAAAACCCAGCTAAGGCTTCTCCCTCCAGGAGGAATTGCCCGTGTGTGCCTCTGTGCCACCATCAGATCTACAACAAACCTTTATTAAGGGCTTTACTGCACCCCATGGCAATTGTCGTTCATCGGAGCATCTCCCCAGGAGAATGGGAGCATCTGGAAGGCAGGGCTGTGGCTTACAGAAGTAATTTCCCAGAATCTAGCACAAGCCCTGTTGCATCATAGGCACTAAATACACTTCGCTGATATGGGTGATTTTCTCAAACCGATCGAGCTAATTCCTCTCACAAAGTACAGCCACCACAGGGAAGAGAAAAGGTCCTTTTACTTAGGAAGAAAAAAAAAATGACTCGACATGTCTCGAAACTGTAAAACCCTTGGACAAGCACTTTCTTCTTCTTTTGCAGTCACTTTTTCTTTCCTACTGTGTGGCTGTGGTCCGGATAAGTTGCCTGAGTTTTATTCATTTTCTAAATTCTGGTCATTATCTTAGAGTGTGGGATGGGATGAAACAACAATATAATTGTAGCTGTTTTCTTTCCCAGAGACAGAGCAGCCTCTGAAGAAGTATTAATATTGGGAAAGATGCTATTATCTGCATTTTATTAATTAATCCATACATCTACCTGTCATTCTTTCTTTTCTATGGCCTTCCTCACAGCAGCAGTACACACTTCTGCTGTTACTAAATTGGCACAATAAATCTGGGGGGCCCACCTCTATTTCCAGCAGTTCACTTAACATTTTATCACACGGCTGTGGTCTCAGGATTGAAGTCAGTTAAAAAGATTAATACCATTTAATACTACCCAGAAGGAATTTGCCAGAAATCTGTTTAAGGTCTCTTTATTCATGTCTTCATTTTCTTTGTGCGTGTATTGTGATAAGCATAACCATCCTTTTAAGGCTGGCTGCTGCTAATAACTACTTAAAATGATTAAGGTAACTAGTTATTTCCTGTAAGAAAATTGCTCCGCTGTCAATAACATGGAATTAACACGACTCCCGTTTCATCTTTAGCTCACAGCCTTTTGCCCCCCAGTCGCCTTAAAAAAAACCGAGAGCCATCCCGAGAAGACTGAGGTTCCTTCATAAATGATGAGCTCTGAAGAGAGGGAGGTAGAAAAGCACAGTTTTACAGAGGACACCACTGTGGAAGCGGCTGCTGGGATGGGGAGCACCCGGCTTAGTTCCCTGTTGTAAGCATGGTCCCCTTGACCTCCCATAGGGTCTGCAGCAGTAATTAGCATAATTATCATGATTCCTGTGTCACCTAAGCAAATGAGTGGGATCTGTGACTCTTTAAATCTCTCCATTGTCTGGGCCAGTGGTTCTAAAATTTTCTCTCACCCAGACACACGCATGGCATT
Organism: Pteropus alecto; assembly: GCF_000325575.1. Lineage (NCBI taxonomy): Eukaryota > Metazoa > Chordata > Mammalia > Chiroptera > Pteropodidae > Pteropus > Pteropus alecto. The sequence continues at coordinate 6,476,558 of NW_006443570.1, forward strand.
CACATGTGATACACACGCCCATGGGAATACTCTGCTTTTGAGAAAGACCCACAGATAATCTCATAGGGACATAAAGCACTGCGATCATTTGTAGCTGCCCTAAGTATTAACGGTAAGTCAGTAATGGCTGGTTATTGGGAGTTTCAGCACAGATAAAATTGGCCAGTGCTATGAACGTGTGTGTAAGAGTGTTCGTTTAAGTACCTATTTTCAATTCTTTTGGATATATACCTAGAAGTGAAATTTGCGGGTCACATGGTAATGGTTTATTTAACCTTTTGAGGAACCACTGAGCTGTTTTCCTACCATATCACATTGAGCATTTACCTGTGCCAGGCATGGAGTTAAAGAGTTCACAGGACAGGGCACTTGGACTGTACACATCTAGAGACAGGAGGAGACCAGAGAGGCTGAAGTAGTCCAAGCCATCTTTAGGGAGCTGTCCCCGTTGTCTTTCTCAGTTGCTATCTCCCACCTGAACCGTCTGCCCTGAGCTGGTGTTTCCAGCGTGGTCATCATCTCGGAGCTTGTTAGAAATGCAGAACGCAGGGCTCCACTTACTGTATCAGCATCTCTGCAGGTGAGGCCTGGGAATCTGTTTAAAGAAGCTGTCCAGGTAATTCTGATAATTTCTCAAGTTCAAGAAGCTCCGAGAGGGACCGAGGTGCAGCCTTACAGCCAGCCACCTTTTTCCCTTTCCCATTAGAAATCCTATCAGTAGCAGAGTGAGTGAGAGAGATACTGCATTAGGGACAGTTTTGAGTCTGCTCTAATTTATATAAAACAAATCACGTGTCACACACCTCAGTTTGAGCGATTGTGTGTACCCTGCTTCGCTTATAATAACAGTTCTGGGCAGTCCTGCAAGGCCACTCACTTCAACCACATGACATGTCAATGGCTCTCAATTGGTCCACACAGAAATAATCTAGGGTCTTGTTAGTAATTTCTGAGACTGTGCTCTTCCTCAGTGCCCCTGCCAACCTGCAAGTGTGGTCACTGGTCTACAGTGGCGTCAACTGGTCTACAGTGGAGTCAACTGTAGCATCTTGACAGTCAAGGGCATCCTCGACAGGTTATTTTTGGTGCTTGTGTTAAGCCCTTCACATTTCTGCTGCTCAAGAGGTGGCGATGCAATAGTCATTGCAGTTTGTGGTTAGACCAGGATTCAAATTCTGGTTCCGCCACTTGAACTCGAATGTTTCTTAATTCTCCTAGTCTTCTATACCTAGCGTATAAAATGGGTTAATTATATCTACTGCATGGAATAATATTTGTCCAATAAATAGTGGTTATCATTGTTAGTAATCCTTGCTGATGATGTGTGTGGGAACTCTCTGTGGTGCTTCTGCCTCCCCCGTCTCCTTCTCTTTTAATAACAACAACAACAACAACAACAACAACAATAATAATAACAACAATAATAATAAAATATACGGAAAGAGGTAGTCAGTTCAGGTGGGGTAGACAGATCCCTAAAGACTTCTTGGAGAACTTCAGCCCTCCTGCCTCCTCCTGTCTCTAGGTGATTTTGTCCAAGTGCACGCTGCTGTGAACTCAAACTCAGTGCCTGGAAAAGGGTAAGTGCTCTATTTAAAAATATAGGCGAATAAACAAACAAAAAATATAGGAAAACAGCTTGGCGGTTTCTCAAAAAGTTAAGCATACAATTAACATGTGATACAGCAATTCCACTTCTAGGTATAGATCTGAAAAAGTTGAAAATAGGCATTTAAACAAAAACTTGTACCTGCATATGTACAGCCACGCTATGCGCAATAGACAAAAGGTGGAAACAACCCAAACGTTCATCACTGGATGAGTGGATAAACAAATTGTGGTATGCCCATACAATGGAATATCAGTGAGCCATAAAAAGGACTAAAATACTAATACATGCTACAACAGCGGTGAACCTCGAAAACATGGTAAGTGAAAGAAGCCAGACACAAAGGGTCGTAAATTATATGATTCCATGTATATGAAATATCCAGAATAGGTAAATCCATAGACAGAAAGCAGATTGCTGGTAGCCAGGGGAGGTGAAAATAGGAAGCAACTATTTAATAGATATATTTTTGGGGGGGGGAGTGATGAAAATGTTTTGAAACTGGATAACGGTGGCGGTTGCACAACGTTGTCAATGTACTAAAATTAAAAATAAATTTTAAAAGATCGCATATATATATGTTTATAGAATAATAAAAGATTAAAGGTTGAGACTGAATGGTTGATTTAGGTATTCCCGAAAGCACAACCATTTATTTCTTTACTTCTTGCTGTAACTAAAAATCTCTCAGTCCATGTGGGGCACTCAGGTGAAGGATGAGTGGCTCTTCAGCAAGAGTGCACGAGGTCATAAACTTGACCTTGCTGGTCCAGGGACCCCAAGTAAAAATCAGGAGCTATGAAAGTTGTTAACAACTCAGCTGCTTCTAAGACAGGTGAACTTCTAAGACAGGGCCATAGGAATGGTTTAATGCAGCCAAGAGGAAAAAAAGGAAAAAGATGCAAGCAAACCCTCCCAAGAGACAGATTCAGGGGCATAATATTGGCAGTTCTTCTCTATTAAGCAATTTGGGATGATCTGAAGTCTCCTCCAAGTTCCTGTCTCTCTCTTTATCTTAATTAGCAAAGCAAAGTCTTAGGTACAGTAAGCCCTCTCCTGCCCTAATGGATTAGCCAGCAAATAGGAAACTAAACTAAGAGTGATAATAAAGGAGCGAAAGGAAAGAGAGGAAGGACTGCCTGCAGGCTAAGAGGTATGGGTTGGTGGGTGAATTAAGCTTTCTGATCCATTAATTCATATATTAATTTAGTCACTCAAAAACAACTGCATTCCTTTTTTTGTGTGTATTATAAGGATCAAAGATTTATATGACACAGCCATTCTCTACCCTCTAGGAATTTACTCTAATCTTTTGAGGGGTGAGGAGATATGGACGCAAACAATTATTAAATGAGCCTGAGCAGTGCATGAACCGAGGGCCCCAGACTATACTGTGCACTTGAATCACTTGGGGGATCTTGTTAAAATACAGATTCTGATTCGGTATGTCTGGGGCAGGGCCCAAAAGTCTGTATTTCTCAAAGTACTGAGAAATCCAGGCTGGTGGTCTGAGGACCCCACTGGGTATAACAAGGAGTTAAGATGTGGTAACCACAGTAAGAGAGTGATGATATAATGCAGGATTTTGCAGATGACAGCCTATGGGCCACATATAGCTTGCTGCCTGTTTTTTTGAATGGCCTGTGAACTAAGGATGGTTATACATTTTTCAATGAAAAAAAGAAAAAAGAAGAATGCTATTTCATGACATCAGAGAATTATAAAAAATTCAAATTTTAGTGTCTGTAAATAATGTTTCATTGGAACACAGACATACTCATTCCTTTTATATTGTCTATGATTGCTTTCTCACTACAAAGGCAGAGTTCAATAGTTGCAACTGAAACCATATGGCCTGCCAGACCTAAAATATTTACCCTTTAGCCCTTTACAGAAGAAGTTTGTCTATCCCTGGTATAAAACAAGAAGGGATTTAA
>NW_006443570.1:6480128-6509353 GCF_000325575.1 Pteropus alecto
AATCAGGGGAGATTTCATGGAAGGAGGGAATCTGAGTGTCATGACCAGTGGGTAGGATCTGGGGAAGAAGGAAATCCAGTATGTACGAAGTATTGGAAATAGGAAGAACAGAGGATGTGACTGCAGAGTTCAGTGTTAAAACCAAGAACAAACCAGGTCACTGTCAGGACTGCTAATATGGAAGCATCCTTAAAACTTCCCTCTGAATAGGAAAGAGAAATGGTCTCACGCACACACACAAAACCATTCCCAACTCCGGGAAGATGACACCAGCTGGGCAAGTGTATGGTGAACGACCTGTGTATCTGTGAGCAACAATGACCTAACATTAATTAAATGTGAGTGAGGATTTGGGACCCACTGGTGCTCAAAGTTGGGGAGTGACAGTGCCCCCCAGGGAGTGTTTGGAAATGTGTTAGGGTAGGCTGCCATGACAACTGGGGAACATCTACTGACATTTAGCATTCAGGGGCCAGGGATGCTAAAAGGATTTGGAGTAAGATGCAGAGGACTGGAGTTTTGAGACACATCGCATGGTTTCTCCTAAATGCCAACAGCACCGCCATTAACAAAGTCAGGCTGGAGACTCTTCCGTGGTGCAGAATGGCCATGGATGAAGGAATGAAAGGCTGGGTGAAGGGAGTGCAACCTCCTTGGATTCCGATGAATGGACACCAGGCAAGAGGGTATATTGATGCTAATGCTTGGCGGTTAGACTGAGAAGCTTCTATATTTTGTCCCAAGATCCCAGGACAGCTAGAATGCCAGGGTAATATACAACTCCAAAGAGAATCTATGTTTTAGGGGATATTTATAGTGCCTATAAAAGATATGATTCGGGTGGTGGGTTTATCCACAGCCACTCTTCAGCCTTAATCTGCAGTGGTTAGATGGCTGGATCTGGAATCGGGAAGAGTTGGGTATGATTTCAGCACTGTCTCTTCCTAGCAAGTTATTTAAATTTTCTTAACCTTAGTTTCCTGACCTGCAAAATGGGTATGGTGAAGGATTTTTGTAAGGATTGATTAAGATAATCTGTGGGGCAGGCTTAGCACAATGCTGGGGCCCTTGGTGGTGTCCAGTAAGTGTGTTTCCTTGTCTCTTTGCCTCGAGGAACATGAGCTGCTTCCCACTGCCAATGGTGCTGCTATTAGGGGCCAGCTGGCAAGTAAGAGGGAAACCAATTTTAGCCAAGTACGGCATTGATTGGTGTAAGGAATTATTGACATTTTGGGCTGGCTTTGTTGTGGGATTGTCCTGTGCATTGTAGGATGTTTAGCACATCCCTGGCATCTACATACAATGACAGCAGCATCCCTTAGTCATGACAACCAAAACTATCTCCAGACACTGCCAAATGTCCCCTGGGAGGCAAAATTGCCTTTGGTTGAGAACCACTGCTTTCAGGTGAGAGAAAAATAAGTGGTGGCTGTTTGGGATGAAGGGAGAAATGTGGAATTGCCTTTCTTATTTTTTGCATAAGCAAAAATTCTGACTACAAACCTCCAAACCCTATGGCCTATAAATACCACAACATACTGTGTTTTCCCTCAATGTGTCCTCACGCACTGCACTAGGTCCTGGGGACAGGCAGAAACAAGGCATGGCCCCTGTTCTCCAGGCAGGGACAACCTGTTTTGCAGAGTCCCATCTGGAGAAGAAGGTTCTTGAAAGACTGGCCAGCAAGCAGCCATTCATTTCCCAGGCAGGGCCTGCCGTTGGAACTCTGGAAAACATATGTTTGGGCAGCCGAAATGATCAGATGGGAGGCTGGGTGGGTTTATTCCGGTGCTCATTCTGAAAGGGGGGACCAACGCAGAGGCTGCATCTGCTGGCAAAATAAACGTTCGCCTTGCCACTGTAGGGAGGCCAGATTTATCTCAGGGGATATTGCGTGGTGACAAGACTGATTAGGTGGGGTGTATTGTTTATATGAGTGTAATGTACTCAGAGCTCAAAGCAAAAGGTGAGTTTTAAAAATCAGTAGATAAGTAAAATAAATGCATTGGGCTAGTTATTTCTGCTCTCTGGATAAAGGTGGAAGGGGTTGGTGAAATACAGTTATTCAAGGGAATAAATTTGGTGGATTCCCCCTTAAATAATCAGTAACTGCCACCACCCAAGGGCTTTACCACCTCCACCCACCCAAGGCCGTATTCTAGATGAGAAAGCTCTGGAACTTTGTCATTGCAAATTGGAACTTGTCCTCTTAACAGCAATAATCGAAAGTAAAGACATGAAAAGACAGAACACCTCCTGATAAAAGAGAGGAAAAGAGAGGAAACCCAATGTTTATAAAAGACTATTTTGTGCCAGGTGCCTGGTACATACATCGTCTCATTTAATTCGCCCAAAAATCCTGTAGAAGAATGATTTCCAAACTTGTCTGCTTATAAGAACCACCAAGCAAGCTTATTATAAATCCAGAGATTTGTGTCCCACCCTCAGACCTTCTGTATCTGCCTCTCTGGGGAAACGGGGAAATCCGTATTTTTAGCTATCACCTCAGGGGTTTCCAATGATCAGGCTAGTTTGGAAAGCACTGCAGTAAACTATAACTTGTCACTCCTAAGTTGTAGATGTGGAAACTGGGCTTTGCCTGACCCCTAATTCTAAACCCTTTCCATGGCTTCATGCTGCCTCCTTAGAAATGACAGGTCCAATTAAGACCCAGACAAGATGGGCTTAAAATTGGTCTCTGCTTTGCATATCAGCTCCTTAGGGCTTTGGGAGTCAGTGTGGTGGAGAGAACAAAACCTGTGATTGGAGTCCAAGAACTCGAGTTACAGCCTGGTGGTTTATCAGCTCCGTGACCTTGGTCGAGTTCCTAAAGCTCTGCTGGTCACAGTTTTTTCATCTGTGAAATGGTGATAAAAATAATAATTGCTCCGACTGCCTCCGGATTCATTGTGTGGATCGAGTGAGATAATGGATTTGAAGGAGTTTTGCGAATGGTAAAGCCGTCTGTGAGATGTTAATATTGTGGAGTCCTGATGAAGTCGATGCCAATTAGCTGTGTAACCAGCTTCTGTTTTGCACAAAGCTTTCGTCAAGGTTTGAACTTTCCTTCTCACCTTTGGATCGTTTCCCATTCTGTGGTCAATGTGAGAACAAGGAATTCACATGTATTGACAGATTAATAAAGCGTGAATAGGGCTCCCCATCAAAGGCTGTGACTCAGCGCAGGCCACCTTTGAAAGGCATCTGTACGTGCATTCTGAAACTCCTGATATGACAGTAAATGCTCCATGGGAATAATTTTGATCACAATATTAACCAGGCCACTGTGTTAACAGATAGTTGTGTTGCAGGGATCATGTGAGGTCACCCTCTAGTGGCTGAGGGCATCAGTGCACCTTCAGACACATGTACATTTGTCCCCCGCTGTTGCAGCCAGAATAATGGCCCCAAAGATGTCCATGCTCTGATCCCCAGAATCTGTGAATATGTTACCTTACAAAAAGAAACTCTGCAGGTGTGATTAAGATAAGGATCTTGTATTATCTCGGGGAGCTCTATTGAAGCACAGGGTTCTTGCAAATGAAGGAGGAAGGAGAAGAGATGTGACATTGGAGGCAGAGATTGCAGTGATCCAGCATGAGAGACTCAACAGGCCATTGCTGTCTCTGAAGACAGATTCTTTCCTAGAGCCTCCAGGAGGAGCGTAGCCACCCCCGACAGGACCTTCGGAACTGTAAGATAATAAATTAGTGTTGTTTTAAGCCACTAAGTTTGTGGTAATGTGTTAGAGCACCTGTAGGAAACTAATGTACCCCCTCTTTCAGTGGGGTACTGTTGACATGTTAGCAAAGGCTGGTCCCAGGCATTTCAGGGCAGCTAGTATCCTGCAGGGACTAAATGTCCATTTCTCTCGCGAGTCACTGCGACCACCCAGTACATGCCCACTCATTCCCAAAGGCCCCGAGGTGGGGGCCAGCGTTGCCTGGGTCAAAAAGAACAGCCTCTATGGCTGGGGCATCTGGGGAGGAAAGGAGCACATTGGGGCAGGCTTCAGGAAAGCAGAATTTAAAAAATACCTTTGAAGCTCAGTGGTCCTCATTAGCATTACTGGCTCACCATGTGACTGGAAACTCAGTCATACCTGTGTCACCTGCTATCAGGGCCCTCTACCTGGCCCAGAGCAGGTGCTCTCTAAGTGTTTGTGAAAAAAATGAATGGGTTCTTTGATTAATTATTTCTCAGGCCTCCAAGAATCTGGATTTATGATGCCTTAGAATATTAAAAAGGGTAAACTGAAAATACTGAAATAAAATCTCATTAAAAGTAGCAGAGAAAGAGATATATCCAGGCACCTGGGAATGGATGTAGAGGAATGGGGTTGAGAGGACTCTGTTTCTGAACGCCACCTTCGGCCTTGAATTCCTGACCGCAAAATTAGACATCCTCTTCAACATCTTTTTAGGTCTCACGTGCAGGTCAAAGGTGAATCATAGGATGGTGTCAGGAGTGACAAGTTGTTTACTAGACACGGCCGCATGGAGACTTGCAAGCTGGAAATGCAAATATATGTTCGATCTCCAGAAACGTCCCTTACAATTATGCCAGAGATGGTTGGAAAACGCATCTAGCTTGATTAGAGATAGCCAGAGTCAGGCTGGTGTGAGCGGTTTATTAAATTATTGAGATTTCTGGAGGCTACAGATGCCAGGAGAATGACGTGAAGAGTCAGAGATGCAGTCTACAAATCACTGGAGACACTCTTAATGTCAGGAGAGGAGGCCCTGAATGAGGGGAGGGGAGGAGGGCGGGCGAGGGTGTCACCGTGTCTTTCAGGCAAAGAAAACAAACAAAACCCCTACTAGTCCCTCCTGTCTCTTCCGGCCTCTGCACAGCCGTGTTATTGATGCTAATAACCTACCTAATGGCCCTGCAAGAAGGATTTCAAATCTGCAAATGACAGCTTTTGCAGGCACCACAAATCACTAAGCTTTGTAATCAAATGCAGAGGAGCCCAGATCATCGAAGGACTTGGGATAATGGGTGATAAAATGCAGTTTAATGCAGACAAATGTGGAATAATATGTCTTGGAACAAACCATCAGAAGGAGGAAACAGCTGCTAAATGAATTGGTTTGCATTACACTGACCAGAGAATAGGAATGGCCCTGAGCTTCAGCCAAAGTGTTGACAGAGAGAAAGGCCCGAGAGGATAGTCTCTATCGCTGGAGAAGAACCCCAGGAAAGTCAGAGGGAGGAGAATGACCAGGTTGACACCTGCCTATAGGCCCCCGATGCTCCACAAAGAGAAATAAAAATGGCCTGATGTCCATTCTATGAGTTAGGAGCTGGCTGCTGCTTCTCAGGCTTTTTTCCCAGTAACTCTGCTCAGCCTCCAAACATTGGGGTGCTTCTAGGTTTGGGGGAGGGCTGCAGGGCTTGGACCTTGGCCTTCTCTTCTCCTGTCTCACCATCTCTCCAGAGACTCTCAATCGGTCCCTTGGCTCTAAGTATCATCTATACTGTAATGATGCTCGGAGTTAAATCTTCAACTGATCTTTCCTAGAGTTCTAGGTGAGTGGGTGCCAAAGTTTCCTACACATTAGAATTATCCGTGGGACATTGAAAAAAAATCCCAATATCCTAGTCTCCAACGTGTAGCCACATTCGAGATCCATTGCTCTAGACATCTTTGCCCAATTGCCCACTTAACCGCTCCCTTGGATGTATAATTGGTGTCTCAAACTACCATGGGCAAACAAACTTGATTACTCTGACTCCACATGGGGCCCTCCGCAGTCTTTCTCATCCACTCAAGCCCTACATCTAAGCTTTATTCTAGCTTTTTATTTTTTTCGGTACCTACATCTATTCTACAGCAAATTCTTCAAGACTAACTTGAAAACATCCAACATCATCCTACCATCATGTTTAACCTGGACCTTTGCAACGCTGCTTACATTTGGCTTCTCTCTAATCCATTCTCCTCCTAGTAGCCAAAGTGAGTTTCAAATTAAAATCAGGCTATGTCACATTCTGCTTAAAAAACGTTGATGGCTTCCATTCCATGTAGAATAAAATCCAAGCTAATTATCCTGACTTTTGGAGCCCTATTCTCAGGTCGAATAGGGTTGGACTGTGAAACCAATAGGATATTGAATAAATGACAGTGTGTGATTTCCAAGGCAAGATACTAAAATATTGCAACTTCCTTTGTATACTCTCTTGGATCACTCACTCTGGGGAAAGAGCTGCAGTGTCGTGAGGCCACTCAAATAGCCTTATGGAGAAGTGTGTGTAGGCAGGAACTGAGGCCTCCAGCCATTACCCAGTACCAACCCACTATCTGTATGAGTGCACCACCTTGGAATAGGATCCTCTACCCCAGTCTAACCTTCAGATGACTGCAACCCCATCTGACATTTGACTGCAGCATCTTGGGATATCCTTAGCCAGAACCACTCAGCTAAGCCACTCCCAGATTTCTGGCCCATGGAAACCGTGTGATATGATAAATGTTTATCGTTTAAGCCACTAAGTTTTGGGATAATTTGTTATGCAGCAATGGACTGATTAATAAAAAATCTAAGAGTCTGGAGACCTCTGCATTGCTCTAAATTGTTCTGAATCATGGTTTGTACCATGATTTGTACCATGATCAGTTTTATCACTAGACCTCTCTAAGCTTCACCTTTATTAACTATAAAATGGGAATAATTCATCTCTACTCCTTAGGTTGCTGTGAAGATTAAAGGAGATGACAGCTGTGTTTGGAACTATTATTATTAGTCATATATATTATTTGTTATCGCTATTCTTGTTTTATATTATTTTTATGGGCTGTTTCATGAATTCATGTATTTGCAGTACTATTTTCTCTGCCTGAACTATATCCCTTCCCCCATTCACCTGCAGAACTACTCCTTACAAACCTAGTACAAGTATCTTATCCTCTGTGATGTTTTTCTTGGCCATCGTAGAAGAGCTGAGCCCTTCCTCCTTTGTCTCTTTATCCTCGTCTCTATTACAGCACTTCTTTTGTATCATAATTAGTTATTTACGTATCTATCTCCTCTATAGGTACAATCATAGCAAACACTGATTTGGTCCTTTCTATACCCCAGGGACTGTTTTAACACTTTTACGTATATTGATTCATGTAATTCTTACAAAAACCCCATGAGACAAGTACTCTTATTATCTCCGTTTTATAAAAGAGGAAACTGAGGCAGAGAAGTTAAGTGTGTGGTAGAGCCATAATTCATACCTAAGCATTTCAGCACTTGAGGCTGTGCTCTTGACTACGCCATCATATTCCTTCTAGGTAGAGTGAGCCTCTTGCAGACAGGGACCCGGGATCCCTTTTGTTGGCTTCCCCAGTAGCCACTTGAGTTTTTGGAACAAAAGAGGCATGCAATCAAAATAACAGCAGCCATTTATTATCTGCCATATAGCACACTATGCTGGGGACTTTACGAAGCAGGGATGTTATTAAATTCCCATTTATGAATGAAAGACCTAAGGATTAGGGAGGCTGAACAATTTCATGTAAGGTCTCAGTATGGCAGGGACAGCCAGGATTCCAGCCCAGGGCTGCCCAATTCCAAAGGCCATTCTCTTTTCTTGGTATCGAAGGACTCTCAATAATCTTTGAGTGAGCAAAAGAATAAATATGTGACCGAATATCATTTGTCATATAAACAGCAAAGGAGAAAGGCGGATGATCTGTGTGCACTTACTTCTACTTTGAAGTAAATACAATTTGAAGTAATAATGGGGTTAATCAGACAGGAAGTGATGTCACATTTGGTTTTGTGCTGGTCAACGTTTCATTTTATGTGACCCGATGATTGCCAAAGACAATTTCCGTTACACAGGTGACATCTTGTCCCCACCCTCCATATGCCTCATGGTGCAGAGAATATCCCCTTGTTTTCATATTGGCCTGAGTCATGTTCAGTTGAGAAAAAAATTCCTACTAACAGAAGTGCTTAAAAATGAAATAAGGAGCTCAAAACTTGATCTAAAACTGTGAGTATATTGGTGTCTATGTGTATTGGCCAGAGAGCATAGTTCACTAAATCACATGATTTTGACTTTAATCAATGCACATGGGTAAGTATACAGCTGGGATCTCTTACGAGGTGATAATGCATCATGTTAGAGATGAGGTATCCATCCCCTTTGTGCTATATACAGGTAGGCAAATTAAACTCTCTGGACCTCTGTCTTCTCCTCTGTAAAATAGGGATAGTAACACCTCTGTCAATTTCATTATGAAGATTTATATAGAATCTTACCTGTCTGGACCTCTCATTCCTCTCTGAGCTCATATTCTATATTCTATGATATCCTTCAATGCATACTCTTCTCCAGCTGCACTGACTTCCTGATTATTCTCCCAATTCATCAGGCAAGTGCCCACCTCAGGACCTTTGCACCAGCTCTTCCCTTTGTTCAAATATATCCTCTTCAGATACCCAAATGGTTCACCCTTTCAAGTGTTGGCTTGCATGTCCTCTCCTCCATGAGGTCTGTTTCGACGACCTTAATTTGTTTTGCACTCTTGTCCAGCCACTCCTGAGACCTCTTTGCTTCGTATTCTTTCCATAGCAATTACCTTCTTCTTACAAGCAAACAATATACAGATGCTTCTTTGATAAACGCATCATTCGTTGAAAATATTGTATGTCAAAAATGTATTTAATATACCTAAGTTACTGAACATCATAGCTTAGCCTAGACTACTTTAAATGTGCCCAGAACACTTACATCAGCTCTTGCTTGGACAAAGTCATCCAACACAATGAATATACTGTAGAGTATCAGTTGTTTACCCTCGCGATCGTGTGGCTGGGAGCTGTGGCTCACTGTCTCTGCCCAGCATCACAAGAGGACATTGTACTTCATATCACTAGCCCAAGAAAAGTTCAAAATTCAATGTGTGGTTTCTAGTGAATGCGTATCACATTTGCACTGTTGTAGTGTTGAAGAGTCCTAGGTCGAACCATTCTAAGTCAGGAACTGTCTGTATTTCTTTATTACTTATTATCTATCTCCTATTGCCAGAATGTAAGCTGCATAGATCTTTGTGTTATACACACTTATGTGTCCCTGGCAACCAGAGGAGAGTCTGGCACATAGTAGCCACACTGTAAATAACTATGGAATGAATGAATGAATAAATAAATAAATGAACAAACACATGAATGAAATTACTCAGCATAGTGCCTGGCATCCAATAACATTGGCTACTACTGAAACCTGAATAACTCCAGTCGTCTTCATCCTAGGGTTACGAATAATTTTAAGCCCGCCACCCTTGCACAGCTGCCGGGTCTCACCCTCACTCCCCTGCCACTCTCATGTCTTCCCCAGCCATTTAGAATACCCCACAGGGGCCTGGGTGACGTCTGCCTCTGTTCTCCTGCTCCAGACTTGTGGTGGCATCAGATACGTGGAGGTGGCCTCCTCCTCTGCTGTAGCCCTCCATGGGACGCCGCTTCCCTGTCTCCCTCCCCAGCCTGCAGTCCCTGCTTCCGAAAAAAAAACCCAGGTGCTGCTACTGTTGCTCTGCCATTGGCTCTGACCGCTGTTGTGGTCTCCCCAGAATCGGAAAAAAAGGTTCCTCTCCCCTGCCTGCTGCTAAGATGGCTGATGGCTCTCCTGGACCCTGAAGCAAAACAGATGGTGCTCCAAGTCTCTCAAGGTCGCTGCGCAGAATAGCCACTTTTCGTTTTTATTTAGGACCAGCATCTGACAAAGAGACACCAACCTGCTCTCCGCTGTCTTGGCTTCCCTCTTGTCTTTGCTCAAGCTTTCTTTGAACCAATCTCCTCCCTATTCCTTTCAACCAGAGATGTGCCCAGTCTCCTGCCTCCTAATTCCTACACACACCTGTCTGCCAGCAGGTGTCCTCTGACCCAACACTCAATCTTTTCTCAGCTTCAGTCAACGCATTCCTCTAGAGCACCAAAAACAAAACCAGTCACTGTTAGAAATAAATGTTAAGAATAGCATTATAGAAGAATCTAATGCTTTAAATTATTGTGTGTTGACAGACTGCTGTTCCCTCCAAAGGTCCAGTTCTGCATGACAAGGCTACTTTCACATCCCAACAGATGGCCCATGGTAACAGGGCATCACTGATCTTGTTAGAATGAAATCTATTACATGAAAAACTCTCCCCAGCAGATGTGTTCACCAGCTTCATCCCCACATGGGGATCATCTCTTCATGAAGATGTTGTTTCGGTAGTATTTATAGGATGATGGTTGCAGGGCAAAGAGGGGTGACTGTTATTAGTATTAATTACAATCACTTGCATTTATCTAGTGCATTATGCTTTTTCAAAAACACTTCCACAGCTGTTCCCTCATTCGATTCTTGCAGAATCGTAGGAGGTAGACTTTAGAGTCGAGGGCAATGAAACCCAGGAGGGCATGTAAGATACTTCTCCTCCTTCTTTGCAAGGTCTCAGAGTAAGTCTGCATCAAGGCTGTGGCCAGCAGCCCGGCCTGCAGGTGGCGGGTCTGCAGGCTGTGTGATGCTGTGGAGAGACCCAGATCTGGACCCCCAGCTCCGCCAACTCTCCAGCAGGGTGTCCTTGGGGACAGTGGTGAAGGTCCCTTCAAGGAGGTGCCTTAGCTGGGTTGCCACAGCATCCCCCAAACAGGCCTCCCTGCTTCTGTCCTTGCCCTGCTTCCATCTGTTCCCAATGTAGCAGCCAAAATGAGCGTTTTAAATCCTTCAGACTGTGTATTGCACAACTCAAAACCCTCTCACAGCTCTCTAGCCCACCTCTGAGGAAGAGTGGGAATCCTGGCAATGGCCGACAAGGACCCCTGGGGTCTGGCCCCACTAATTTCAGCGCCGTCTTGCCCTCTGCTTGCTCATACTCCTGCCACACTGGCCTCCTTGGTGCTCCTCAGACGTGACATACTCCACCTCAGGGTCGCCACGGCACCTGCTTCCTCTGCCCGCCACGTTCTTCCCCCATCTCTGCTTGGCTCACTCCCTCTGTGCTTTTAAGCTTTGCTCACATCTCCCTTTCTCGATGATAACTGCCCCGGTTTCTCCAGACCTCCCTTGCCTGCCAACCCTCCTCCTTCCGTCCTTAACCTCTCTCCCCGTTTCGTGTATTACGTGTCTCTGTACGGCTTACCATCTTCCAACATATCAGATGTATGAGTTTCCTAGGGCCGCCGTAACAAATCACCAACTTACAGCCTAAAGCAACAGAAATTTACGTCCTCACAGTTCTGGTGGCTAGAAGTTGAACTCAGGGTGTTGGCAGGGTTAGTTCCTTGTGACGGAGAATCTGTCCCATGCCTCTCTCCTAGCTTCTAGGGGCTGCTGGCAATCTGGCCTTCCTTGGCTTTTGGCAGCATGACTCCAATCTCTAACTGTCATCCCATGGCTATCTTCTGTTTGTGTCTGTGTCCAAATTTCCCCCTTCTTATAGGGATACCAGTCACTGGATTATGATCCAGCGATCGTATGATTATGATCTAATAATCTCATCTTAACTTGAATGAGCACATCTGCAACGACCTTTTTTTTCAAATAAGGTCATATTCACAGGCACCAGGAGTTAGAACTCAAACACATCTTTTGAAAGACACGTTCAATACACAACACTATATGATTTACTTTTTATTATGTTTCCTGTTTATTGTGTTTCCCTCTGTGAAGACTGGGTCCTATATGGATTTGTTGGATACCAAGATACTCAACAAATGTCGGCTTCCTTCCCTCAAGTTCCTCATCCTTTAAATATTATTTATATCCTCAAATGAAAGTCTCATAATAGTTAATTCTCAATTATCCACCCATATTTGAGAAGAGGCCAAGAAAGTAATTTTCACAGTCATTTCTAATGTATTGCCAGAAGAATCCTATTCTGACAAATTGGTCATTCTATCAAGGTTTCTAGCTTATATTCAAATTCTACCTACACAGAGGCTGCCGCAGCCTACAGACTCAAGGTGGAGTTCTTAGATGTGTTGTCTCCACTCAGAATCCCTTCTTTCTGCAGACCTTGCAGTCAGCATGCTCACCTCCATCCACCCATCCTGCCCTAATTCTTGCCCTCAGCTTAGTACCTTGCCCAGATGTCAGAAATTCTTCCTTAGAACCTGCCAGCCAATGTAAAGAATCCGACTCCTATCATCTGAGAGCCAGAAGGGATCCTAGAAATCATCCATTCATTCACTCACTCACTCACTCACTCACTCACTCACTCTATAATATATTTTTTCAAGCACCTACCAAGTGCCAGGCATTATAAGTATCCCTTTCTCTCCTCTTTAGACCTTACAGCACCCTGTAAGGAAGGCATGATGGTCCTTGCATTTCAGATGAGGGCAGAGGCAGAGAGAGAGAGTTTAAGGGATTCGTCGTGATGACCCAGCTGGTAAGTGGTGGATCCAGATTCAAGCCAGGATGCTCAGGTTCAAAGTCCTTGGAATGACACTGCCTTGAAACCCTGCTCTTCATCATTCCGCTTGAAGAGAAGCAAAACAGGTCCTACTCTGCCTCTTCTTTTAGATCACTCTCATTTCCCTCTTGGTGGCACACTAAATAGTTTATAGAGGGCTGGTGACAGCTCTTATTCCCAGGTTAGTAAATAACTTTTTAAGTAGTCGGCATTCTCTATTTTACAGAGCACCCTGCCCTCCACGGACTCATTTCATTTTCATAAGGTCACGTCGGTGCAGGTAGGGCAGGTGCTGTGTGCCGGTGGTTCCCACTTGTGCCTCCAGGCTCCTTCTCCTCCCCTCTCTCTTGTGCCTGGGGACACTAACTTGTGCTCTGCCTGACTGACTCCTGTGCCCTCTGGCAGCCCTGGAAGGAAATGAGAGGGGAGAGGCCAGGGAAATGCCCCTGGGTCCCGCCCTGGGAGGTTGTCTCAGGCTGGCTGTGTCTCAGAGGTTACCACCCCTCTCAGGGCTGCCAACCTCACAAGAATTTCTCTCTTCCTAGTTTTTGGTAACTTCTTCCCGTCTTTGTCCCTTTGAACCTTGGGTTAGTAACAGACAGGATGTTCTTTCTCTGGGTTAGTGTATTATCCCCAGTGGACCTGCATACTCACACTATCGTAAATTATGCTTTTGTAACACATTTTCCTCACATTTTCCAATTTTGAGTGTGCCATATGCATCCTGTTGGGAATTTGTCAAATACAGATTGCTGTGCTCATCTGGTAGAGGAGAAAACTGAGACTTAGGAAAGTTAAATATCTCTTTCCAGGTCATATGTGGAAAAAGTGGCTGACTAAGTGCTGGAATGAGGTCCCTAGTTTAGTGCTCTGAGAGTAAAAAGGAATATCTGATTGGTTTGAGATAACCTTCTGGTAAGATACTCTACATAGTAGGTGATCAATAAATGTTGGCCGATGACAAGTAAATTCTCTTTGTTCATTAGTCACAATATCACATTCTAAGTATCTACAAATAGGAAATCAGCCCATTTGGAATATCATTATCATGGAAAGAAAACTGAAAATGTCCCTAGTAGGTCTGAGTCTGACTATTGGCCCTATGGTGGGCAAGCCTGTTAGACCCTCCAGTCTTACTCTCCTGGTCTGTGAAATTGAGACAAGGCCTCAATATTGTCATGAGGAGTAATGAGAGGGTAAATGTCAAAGATGTGTTTTGGCAGCAGCCCTGAGTCCCTTTCTGAGCACCCCCATGCTTACTGTTGTTCAAGCTAATATTTCTGCGGCATTTCATTCAGCCCTCCCTTAATGGGGTGTGGGCTTAACAGGAGTAGTGGGGGTGAAAAAGAATGAGCTCCTGAGGAAACACTTAGAAAACTGGGCTTTCTGCCATTAAGAGACAAATCTTTATGGTGACCTAATTAAAGTTTTTAAAATTCAATTTGGACAGTTAGCAAGCCAGGCTCCTTTCCAGGAAAAATAAGGAATCACAGGCTACCTGCCATCTCAAACAACTAGAGTGGGTTCGTCGGTTTCTTTCAGGGACCCAGGCTGCCCGGGCACAGTCTTGAGTAAGGAAGGGTGTCCTGTGGGGTCAGATGATGTTGTGGCCCAAGAGTGGTCGACATGACTAAAAGACATGCTTTTGGGGATAGAAGGTTGTGAAGTATGGTTCTCACTACGGGAAAAGTGATTTCTCTTTCAACTGTTGCTGTGGAAATGTATAGAGTCTAGAATAAACAGCATCCATCCAAATCCACTTATCCATCTGTTTTCCATACCCATAAGTCTGTCTGTTCATCTGTCCATCCATTCATCCATCCATCCATCCATCCATCCATCCATCCATCCATCCATCCATCCTTCCATCCATCCACCCACTCTGTTCATCCATTCAACATATATTGAGTATTTACTCCTGTCAAACATTGAGATACAAAACTAAATATGACACAATTAATACTTTGAGAGAGCTCAGTCTTCATGCAAATACAGATAACTAAAACAACGGTTGTAAGCACGAGGTTCTAAGTCAGAAGACCCAGGTTTGAGTGTTGACTCTGTAATTTAAGTGGCCGAATGGTCTTGGACAAGTCACTTCTGTCTATGCCAATTTTCTCAACCATAAAATAATGCAGTTGGACTAGAGAAGTGCTCCGTAGGATCTCTTCCAAGTCAGACAGGCTAAGATTCTATGTCCAAGCAAATTCAGTGTAAAATAGATCATTTATGACTGCAGATACCACAATAAGGTAGTAAATGGTCTCCTCTGTCCACCTAGCCTCTTTAATTTATCTTCTATAATGTAGGCAGAGTGGTCCTTTCTAAGGCAAGTCTATCATGTTTCTCTTTTCATTAATCCCTCAATGGGTAGATTCTTGTCCCTCATAGGCTGAAGATCAACATTCTTAGGAGGTCTTTGTGGCTTTGCCTAATTCTTCACCTCATTTTGCATCAAGCCTTGACTTACTTTCTTTGCCCCTTACACTCATCATAGTTCTTGCAAGGCTTCTGTCTGGACCAATTGTCTTTCTTCATCCTCCACCCACGGAGAATCACTCATCCTTTGGATAGCACCCTACTCACCATTTCTTCAGGGACATTTTCTCTCATCACCCAGGCAAGGCCTGGCTCTTTTGTTATAGATATGCATAGAATGTGTTTCTTCTCTTTAAGACACAAACTTATCCCTGCCCTAAACCCTAACAAAGGGGTCCCTTGGTTTAATGTTTGGTTCCCCCACCAGTCTATCAGCCTCATGAAAGCAGAAACTATGTCTAGTTTGCTCACCACTGCACTCACTAAAACAGTGCCTGACACATGGGGGATACTCAATACTCATTTTCCTGAACAATGAAGGGAATATGGTTAGTGTCATAGGCTACAAATTTCCCCACACCTAGAAATGAGGCCAGGAAATGATATTCATATTGGGTTAATTTACCTAAAAAAAAAATGTGCCTCAAAAGAAAGCCACCATATGCTGTAAACTTGCTGTAGATAAAAGCAAGTTACTCTTGAGACCCCATCAAATGATTAATAGTATCTCTCAAATCTTAAGGAAGAGGATTCCTCTGAACCAGAATTGATGTATCATCAGTTGTGATTCTAAAACCTGTGACACATCACCAACTATGAAGCCACTGGCAGAGGGTAGAAAAAGATGCAAATAGTAGGACAGAGAGTCAGAATTTGACCAGGAGTCTCCACCACTGGCCAAAGCAGAGGGTGTTCTCAGTCTAAAAAATTCTGTGGTTTAAAAAGCCTTAGAGGAAGATGAACAATTCATGATTTTCTTGAGGTTGGTTAAAAACTATTTTGAATGTGATTCTGGGTAGCACAGTGGTTGAGAGAATGTCTGGAAGCCAAATAGTCCTCGTTGTGGTTGTGGTTCCAGCACTGGGCAAGTCGCTTTGCTCTAAGCCTCAATTTCCTCACTGTGAGGACAACGGTATGTATATCATTGGCTGTTGGAAGAGGGAATGGAGTTACATAGGCTCAGTTCTTAATATACTGCCTGGCATGCATTCGATACTCTAAATGGAAGCTGTTACCTATGAGAGCAGTTGCTCCCTTCGCCATGAGTCTATGCTCACTTATGGGTCCATCTGGTCTGCATTTGATTCCTGAGTGGACCCTTTGGGCACTGTTTCTCTTCATAGCCTCAGACCTTGACTCTTCTCTTCTCTTCACAGTGTACCATGTCCATCAGCTGTGAGCTGGCTCTACTTTCAAAATGGAACCAGAATCCAACTGTTTTCTCTACTCTTCTGCTGCTACTATTCTAGTCTAAGCTGCCAGCATGTCTCACCCGGATGATTGCAGTGGCCTCCAAACTGGTCTCCCTGCCTCTGCCTCTATCGCCGACTGTCTTTTCCTGGTACAGCAACTGAACAAGCCTATTAAAATCTAAATTGGATCGTGCCACTCCTCTGCTTGAAAACTTCTCATGGTCCCCATCACACTTCTAATGAAACTCAAATCCAGAGCTCACTTTCCAAAACCTTCGTGATCAGGCCCAGCCAGGCTTTCTGGTGCTTGCCACTCTCCCCAAACACATGTTTTCCAACTACAGTAGCCTCCTTACAACACACCAGGCACATTCCCACCTGAGGGCTGGAAGCCCTTCCACCTGGAAACCTGCCAGCCAGCATCCTCATCTACTTTAGGTCTTTGTTCACATATTATATTCTCGGTAAGGCTCCCCTGACCACCTTATTTAATATTGCAATCCCATACCGTGCCAGGCACTTTATCTTATAATTCATCTCTCACTTTATTTTCCCCACACCATTGGATGTACTATATATTTTACATATTTGTCTGTTGTCTGTCTTCTCCACTAAGTTCCATTGTGAAGGAGTTTTTGTTCTTGTTTGTTGTTGTGGTCATTCCCTCTTGTTGCTTCAGTGGCTAGATCCTCACAGAAGCAATATGCTAGGTGCTTCATACATATTTATTGTATGAATGTGTGAATGTATGAATGAATGAGTGGTCAGTCCAGTCTTGGGAGGTGGATCCCTTCTGTGTATACTCAGATACTGTCCTAGATTATGTGGTTGTGTGAGTCAGGCTCTCTGAGCCTCTTTTTTTTTTTTTATAGGAGGACTCTACTACAAACAAGTAGTAGAATTCTCTGAATTCTCTGCAATGTGGAGTCAGTCCTGGACCTTAGATGTCCCTTATACCCAGCTCCGTCTTCAGGCACTGTGACACATTTTTGCAATAGTGGAGAATGAGTGAGACTCTGATATGGTATAAATATTTGGATGTTTAACCCCCTGAAGGTGAATTAACTCTCTCAGGTCACCAGAAATATCTCTCAGTTCCCTAAAGCAGAAACATACTTGCTCATGTGCATAAATAGCCAAGACAGGTAAGAAGAAGCAAATGGGCTGATGTTTACCATCTTAGTCACTACGTATTGTGTGTACTGGGCAGAGAGGGCAAGTGGATGAATAAATATACTTGTTTCTTATGTTCCTGTCCTTAAACAGAAAGATGGAATCCCTTCTGGAAGACTAACAGGTTGAATTTGGGGCTGTGCACTCTTTTTGTTCTGGAGAATAGCGGGTTAGCTTTTCTAGGAAAACTGGAGGCAGCTCCGAGGAAGGAATAAATGGTGGTGATGGTTGTGCCCAGAAGAACTCATCAGGCTTGTTGGTCTTGGAACACATGTTGGTCAAAAGATAAACATTGGGAGACTGAAGACAAAGGTACTTGCTGGGGTAAGATGCTTATGGAAACATTCAAAGCAAGACATCCGCCCAGGAAAGATCTGGGAGTGGAGAGGAGCAGAAGATGGCACCGAAAATGGTGCAGGATACCGAAAGACACGGTCACTCCTTGCTGCTTTGGTGATCATACGTGGTCTTCAGCAGGTATTCTAATTAGATTCTACCGAAGACCAGTATATTACCTAAATGCTCCTCTGAGGAGCCTAAATGAGAGGGAGAGGAAACACGGTGGGAACCAACAGAGTTTTGGTGCCTCCATTATGGCTTGGCAGTGGGGTGGTGAGGTTACAGGTGCAGCAGGATGGTAAAGCTTTGACTTACTGGTGATGGCCATGCGCGGGACACGTAGGAGAGGACATTAAAAACCTAGGGTTTCACAGAAACTTTTTTCCAATATTGACATGCAACTCATGATGGTGTAGTTATATAAATTTGTTCTTGTTGTTCGTCAAAATTTTCTGCACTTTTATTTTAAGAAGACCTCAAAGTAGAAAATGATGGTTGTCTGTAGAGAAGTATATTTTCCCCAGGGTACTGAATGGGGCTCTTATCAAGTGAAATATGCTATCAAAAATAGTAACTTGGCGGGGGGGGGTGCGGCTCCATAGTATAGTGGTTAGCACTTCTGCTTTACATGCAGAAGGTCCTGGGTTCGTGCCCCTGGTAGAGCCATGGACCATATCTTGGGTGCACAAGGCCCTCTGGGTGTGCCAGGCCCCCCAAGTGCACCGGGGGTCCCAGGCCCCGGGTGCACACCTTGAGCATGTGGGAGGAGACGCCCTGCCTTCAGAGATCCATTTCTTAAGGGGAAACGGCAACATCCATAGGTCAGGGGCGGAAGTGGTGGGCGGAGGGACAGGAATTAAAGAGGAAAAAAATAGTAACGTGGACTCTAAGGATAGAAGCTCATTCAGGTACATGAAAATACAAGATGATGGTTCTAGGGAGCTTTTAAAAAATACTGATGGTGGACGCCATCTCCAGAGGTTCTAATTTAATCGATCTAGAAATGGGACCTAAGGTCATTCCAATGTGTGGCCAAGGTTGCAAACCAGAGATGTAGAATAGGAGAAAAACTTACTAGCTAGAATGGCACATGCAAAGGCCCTGGGGTAGGGAAAAGCCTGACGTGTTCCCAAGGTAGAAAGAAGGTGGATGTGGCTAGAGGAGGGTAACTGAAGCAGAGGGAGGTCAGGCGTAGAACTAGAGTACGAGGCAGGAATTATACAGGCCAAGGTGGGTAAGCTTATGTTAGTTCTAGAACTGGAAGCTAGAAGTACATAGGAAAAATGTGTTTCTGGCTATATCCAGACGAGGGTATTGTTTTGAAAACATGGAAGATGGTAGGGAGGAAACTCCACACATTCACTTCGTAAGTGTCATCAAATAGCAAACTAATCTTAACTGCAGAATTTCTCTGGTGATCAGCTGCCTGTTTTCTTGGAGTGATCCATCTATGAAAAGTTTCCAAATCGTGTTAAAACTGCCAGTTTCTCAGCAAACAGCACAGAGCGTACTTTCCAGGGAGAGAAGTTCAATAATTAAAATGAGTCAGCACTGAAGAACTGGAGGGTGGTTTGATCTAGTTTAGCAGCCGACATTTCCTTAGCAAGAAAATGCAATATCCATAATACATTATTTTGTGCCGAACAGAAGTCAACTAGAACAGAATCGTCTCAGGAGAGACCGAGGGGAGCTTGCCAGAGAATCTTTTTGAAGGCAACAGGAAACCTGATGTTCAAAAACCAAAGTTAGGGAGTAGTCTTGGGGCATGTGTCTCAGGTGCCTGCAGGTGGGAGGCGCACCTCAAAGCTGTTTGACATACCTGTCCCCTCACGCTCCCTCCAGGGGAGCTCTAAAGAGCAGATAAGCACAACCCCCAGGCTGTCTGAACATCTAGATTTTAGAAGTCCAGCTTCCATGCTTCCCACCAACAGAAAGACCTCGTCAATGTCCCAACAGCTCCTGTCCTAGGGCTTAGGTTTGTATTTGCCTGGGGTGCTACTATAGGAAGTGGGAGGTTGGGGGTAACTTTTTGCTTTTCTGGGAAAAGAATTGCTGTTAAAAGAGAAAATTGCTTTCTCTGGGTGGCAAGCGTCCCTGCAAAACATCCCCCCACTGAGTTTCCATGAAAAGTGAAATCTGCCAAACTCGAAAGAGCGTGGCTTGAAGTCTGAGTCTCTGCGAGAGGTTGGAAGAATGTCCTCCCTGTGCCTGCTGCATCAGCTCCCTTCCTGGGGCTGGCTCTCCAGCTTCAAAGGAAACAGAAATTGGCTCCATTCTGTCCTCCCGAAGTTCATGCAATTACAGGCCAAACTAAATTTCTGTTAGATTATGCCAAAGACTAAACAACATTTTGCTTTATTTTTTATTTTTTGCTTCACTGACAATAGTCCATGAGAGAAAGCCTTCAATTAGGGTAGCAGAAAATACTGATTAGAATCAATCAACACCTCTAGAAGTTTAAACACTTAAGTTAATTAAATGGTTCAGTAAACTTGAAGCTAAACTCGCAAACAGAAATCGCGATGTATAAAAGGATGCTTAGATTTTTAAAAAACAGATAATTATCCAACAAGCTCAACATCAACCTCTCCAAAGACTCTGTGGAAATGATCAGGCAGTGCATTAATTTTCAGTGCAGCTCACACTTAACACCATTACTCAAAAGCAAAGACTCATGACTCCTGTCAGTGAATGTGATGTTCTCACAAAGAACTGGTTTAGGGATAAACTATTGAGAAACTGGCAAAGACCACGTGGTTTTTAAATGGTCCTGAATATTATGAGACCATAGTTTCCTTATCCTTCCTATAAATAAAATGATGCAAATGCAAATTTGCTGATTTTGTTTAATTTTAGAACCTTCGAGCTGAATGAGTGAAAAAGTGGTGCACGAATTCCTTTCAAAGATGTCTATTTTTTAACTCTTCTGTTACAAAGTAAAGTCAAGCTGGATGTCTTCAGTCGGATACTCTTAGACAAAGCCTGAGATGGAGGCTCTAGTTCAAGTGATTTACTGAGGCTGTGTTCCCCAGACAAAGGGAGAGAGAAAAGCAGGAAAGAACAGGAGCAAATAGCTAAACAAGGATGTTGACTCAGCTGGAGATTGCTTCAGTTGGAGCCCTTAGGGAAGTGCTGGAGTACAAATTACACAAGGAAATTAGTCCCACCTGAGTGCCCCCTCCCTTTATAGATCAGTAATTGGCTATAGGCTTCTGCTGGGAGTGGGTGAGAATGGGTCGCAGTCTCCTGGGCAATAGCAGGAGGCAATTCCCCAGGAAAAAGGGCAGCTTTTAGGAGTGATATGACAAAGTCATAGCTACTGGGGAATGGCTATGGTGGCTACCAGATGGGATCTGGGCAGGGGGTTCCACTTTACTGGACCAAGGAACTTCTGCCTCATAGAATTCGTTGGGCGATCTTAGGTAAGGGCAGGGCTGAACGTTGATGCACAAGTCCATTCTGAAGTGGGGACTACTCTAGGCTCCAGACACTGTCTTGCTCATCTCGGAACATATTAATGGATCAGTCAACACATGTGTGTTCAATGGTGAACAGATCACTTACAGTGTCAACTGGAGATGGAACAGTTTTCATGTCTTTCCAAACATTTCACCATCACTCGCTAGAGATAAAACGATAATATGCTACCTGAGGTTCAGTCTCTAAAGGAGTTATGGCTCGATGCCTTAGTGTAGCTTCTCATTAGGTATGTGGCTTTGGACCTTGTCTGTCCAATCTTTAAAACAGGGAAAATATAACCTCACAGGGCTCTGGTGACAATTAAGAGAAATGGCACATAAAAATGCGTAGTCATCTGACCTTTTCTCATAAAATGTGTTCCTTTGGCAGAGAGGCTAAAGTCTAGGAATAAAGACACGTAAAGCCAAAGGATTCAAAGCCTCTAATAAAAAAAATGTACTCTGTAAAGATAAAGCGATCCTGGAACCATGCTGGCACCATGGATTAACGCTGATCTACAGAACACACGTTAAGGAGTGAAGCTACTACATAAAGCAAGGCAGACCTAGAGCGAGGATCTCATTGTTTTATCTCCCAACATAGTTTGCAGCTCAGGCTCTGAACTTCTCGTAACTACAGAAATTGTAAGTTGCAAGCAAAACATGAGTTTCTCATTTGTCGGCCATTTGCAAGGTCTCTATGCGCAACACTTGCTATGCCCTCTCAGACAATGTGGGTCGACTTCTTCTTTATGGGTTTTGCCAAAACAAGCACTCCCTACCACCTGCCAAGAAAGCAGAGGGAAAATGAATGGGCTTGTCAGGAAAGGACATATAGGCAGGTACTCTGGTGTTCCAGTTGTCTGGCAATCTACCTTGGCCTCCAGACTCTCCTTTCCTGCCCCTGCTGGGCAACTGTTCGTGGGTCCAGAATGGAAGGTCACTGCAGGACTCAGCCAAACGATAAATCAGAGGTCTGGTTTTAGTTATTTGAAAACACGAGGACTACACTTGTCTAACTGGCTGACTTCTCAAGGAAGTGTTTTCCTATTTTAGAGTTCCTGAAGAATTGGGAGGTGCCACTCAAGATGACCTTCTCTCAAGCTCATTGAATAGTCTGAGCATTGTTCTTGTTGTTAACTAAGGGACTGGACCAATGGATGGACTTCAGGCATGATCAGGAGGAGGAAAGAGCCTAAGATGGGCTATTTCTCGAGTTTGTCATGATCAAAGCAAGGGAATAGATGTCTAACACGCAGTTGTAAGAGGACAATTAGGAGCCTGCATTGACTGAATCCATCAAAGATGGGGACAAGAAACAGCTGAGGACATTGGTGATGGTAAATTAAATGAGAAGAGCAGGATCTGAAAAAATATAAATTTCAGTTCTTTTGCTGAAGATAGCTCTCTAACTATTACTTAAGTCTAGGACCAAAGACTAGATTCTCTGACCACTAGACTTACTTAGACTAGAGCAAAGGACAGAGTATGGGTAGAGAGTAAGTTATTGTCCTATCCAGTATTGATCTATTCCCCCTTCTCTCAATAACGACATCCTCTTTACCCTTTGGAGAACTGCCCCTACTTCATTCCACATGGCCACTGGGGAGATGACAATCCTGGTACCCTCATCCAAGGGGGGCCATGACCTCAAAAGTTAGGCCAGATTCAATCTCCCAGGAATCTGAATTATGAATGGAGTAAAATATGGATGGAAGATGACTGACGACAAATCAATTTGACAGCAGTACAGAAAAAGAATAAGTCTAAGATCCCTGGTGCCAACCTGATGTTCTCGACTTTCTTGTAGCCCTTGATTCTATGAGTCACCTCATATCATTTCAAAAAATTAAGTTTAATCCTTAAATTAGCTAGAGTGACTTTCCGTTGCTTATAACCAAGGAACACTGAGTGCTCTAGTATGGAGGGCCATGGTGTTCCTAAGGAGAGAGATGCCAGGCTCTTTCTCTCTCTCTCTCTCTCTCTCTCTGCATATGTGTGTACTTGTGCTGGCGTCAATGCTGGCAACGGTCTCTTAGGCCTCCACAAAGTTAACTTCGGGTCACTTGTCGGTTTGAGAGGTGGAGTGGTCTATTATGTGCTACCATCCACCCCTGCCTCAAGGAGTCAGGGTCCCAGAGGGGAATGAGTATAGATTTTACAATCAAAGAATACTGGGTTTGACTTCCAGTTCCATCACTTGCAATTTATATAATGCTGGATAAGTTACATATCCTTTTACTTTCCTTACGTGTAAAACGTGGATGACGACAGCTGTCTTCTCACAGGGTGGTATGACAGGTAAATAAGGCAAAGTATACAAACGACCAAGTATTGTGATTTTTATGAGAAAAAATAATTCCCTTCCACCCTCTGGAGCTCTCTGGGGATGCAATGAGGTCTTTGTCAATGTCTATCCCTTGGCTCACTTCTCTGTCCCCTCCTTCTCCCTCTCAGACCTCCAGGATTGCACCCTGGCTGGAGCAAATAGCAGGGCTGTCCCCTCAGGGGTGTCAGTACCATGGTTTAAGTACTGTCTCACCACTTACTAAATATGAACTTGGGCAAGTTACATATCCTTTTAATTTCCTTACTTATAAAATGTGGATGACAACAGCTGTCTTCTCAAGGTGGTGTGACGTTTTGCCTCTCTTAGCACAGTTCCCTCTATGTTATCATGTAGGGGAGTTACTGAAGCACATACTTGTCTCCCCCACTAAATGGTAGGCCTCAATAAATGTTGAATTTAATATAAAATTTAATATAAAATATGCATGCCCTTCAATCTGAAGGCCTGCTGCCGAAGAACTGGTTTTACGTTTGACAGAAAGCTCAAGGTTCATCAGTTTCATGGTGGGCTCAGCATTTTCCCATCAATTTATGGTCAGTTTATGATCTTTCAGGCTTTGACTATGCAGGCAAGAAGGTCTTAAGTAGGATGTGGACATGGAGAAAGGAATGACAGTGTTTCTTGAGTAGTCGATGAGATAGGTTGCCGACATCTTTGGAAACCGACTTCACGAGAGAAGTCTTCTGTACCTCCTTTCATGCCATGGCACTGCCAACTAGAAGCAGTGGGCATGTTCCAGAATGGTCACACCTTTTCCTTTGA
Organism: Pteropus alecto; assembly: GCF_000325575.1. NCBI lineage: Eukaryota > Metazoa > Chordata > Mammalia > Chiroptera > Pteropodidae > Pteropus > Pteropus alecto. Next base: position 6,504,339 of record NW_006443570.1, read on the forward strand.
CCTCACTCCAGTCTCTTATTCCCTTCTGAGAGCTCGTCTGAGCATACCACATGTGAGCATGTGTGCAAAACTACATTATGGAGAAAAGAGATTTGATGAATCATAAAATCTCACATGGCAATGGAAAAAGTCCAGGATAAATGGGCTTTGAATAAAATAAATGCCACCAAAACCCCCACATAAATGATGCATGACATTGCCTGCAAATTGAGCCATGAAGGCATGAAATTTTAAACTCCCAGATGGCTCTTCCTCTATTTCTTTTCAGCTTGTCCTCACAAAGCTTGTGCAATAGCTACATCACTCACCACTGAACTTAGCTGACATCCGAACTTAGCCTATTGCTGAAGAGTAGACTGGGAAGTTGAGTCACCGGGGATTTGAAGGCAAGGTCCACGTTGTATTTACTCTGTAACTCTGGTATAGGATTGGGATATAGTAGGTCTCAGTAAGTGTTTCCTGCATGTTTCTAAATCGAGAGAAGAGCTACCTCTATCTAAGAAAGGTTAAGACCCATCAGCAGACATCTTTCCTTCATGATTTAAGGGGTTAAGTATGTACAGATGGAGATGAACTTAGGTTTTCTAGCCTTTTAAGGAGGCAATGAGGTGGGCTTTGAGATCAGACAGGAGTTTAGTCTCAGCTCTGGAATATAATAGGCATGTGATCTCTGAACTCTGGTTTTCTATCATTGAGATGATTCTAATATTAGTAATAATAGTAATATTTATAACAACTATTGTAATCAACTATATCTTCACAGCATTATTTCAAAGACTGAGCTAATGATAATGCACCCAGAGTGATCAGAATACAATAGACACTATAGAAATGCTCATTCTCACTCATGTCCTTCCCAACCCCTTCAGAGATTTGGCTTGATTCTGCTAGTTCAACTTTTTGCTCCAACATCAAGGTCCATTCCAGTCTTGTGTGTGTGACATTTTGCCCCAACAAGCATCTTTTCAAGAGGACAGACACAGGTGTTCTTTTAATCCAGGTCTATTTTGTATGATTTAAAAGTTTAATTGAAAAAACAAGGAAAAGGAATGCATACTCACAGTCACAGTTCATATAAGTGACTCTACTAAACCTTAGGCTGTGGGTTGGCTTTGGGGCTTCCCCCTGCCCCCTTACAAAAATTAACAGCATGCCATAGACTTTCATCATTTTCTTATTTGACACTCACAGTAGCCCTGGGAGGAAGTTTGGACTAGACATATTATCATTATTTTTCAAATGAGAAAATGCAATCTGAGAGAGACAGACTTATAATACAAGAATCAAAGCATATTAAACCTGGAAGGTGTCTTGGAGACCCTGTGACACAATTCCTTCATTTTATGATGGGAAAATGAAGCCTGGATCGGGAAGTGACTTGCCCAAGGTCACGTGGTCATTGGTAAAGCTGGGATTAAAACCTGTTTGTCCTGATTCTTAGTTTGGTGCTTTCTCCCTTGGTTATATCAGTTAGGTCTCAAACGCAGATTTTCTTTATAACAAAGAACTTATACCTACCTCACCCTGCCTAAACCACCATCCATGAAATATAGGCTCTACATGAAGTTCTCCTCCTATTAAGACAAAGAGTAGCTAGTTGATTGAAAGAAAAATATAGTTCAACTAACAATACTAACTCAGCTTTATCAATGAGCCTTTCAAGATGGTGCCTGGTTCCCAATTATAGGTCTAGGTCAGATGAGAAAGTTGCTCATCAGACGGCCTGGTGGGAAGAGAATGCCAGGATGAGTCAAATCTGGACATGTATTTATTCAAGCTATCCCAGAGCATGTTGTTGGAAGAGCCTGAATTGTGACAAGGAGGATCGAGGTCATAGCTTAAATATTAATACTGACTGTCAAGTCCAAGGGCGAGGCTAGGCGTGAAATTGGAAGATGAGCTATGAAGTTGAAGCCAAGAGGTTCAAGAGCAAGATGAAATTAGTATGAGAAATAGAAGTTCAGAACCTAGGACTTGAAAAGCCACTAAGTGCTGCTGGTACCTAGGATGTAGTGTGGGGATAAGCAAATTTCCTGGAAAGACCATGCAGCACCGAACATGGCATTGATTGAGCAATCCTATGGGCTTCATCTATGTGGAAGACGTACATTTTAGTGAAGGAACTAGTAATAATTTCAAATTATACACATACACACACACACACGCACACACATATATACACAGAGTATACATACATATTAGGTCTCTGGGGAAGTTTTTTGAAACTCAGTTCATCTTCCCTTTGATGTGAGAAAAGTAGGATCAGATTGAAATCTTTTTTTTTTTTTTTTAACCTACTTGCCATTCATATGGAGTGCTTGCTGACCCTTTTATCTCTTGTTGAAATCTGAATCTTTTATGTCTGATGAGTATGCTGGTGCAATGCTATTTGGGCTTTGGTCGTGAGGCTGTTTTCCCCCTCTGCCCCCTTTCCCATCTGTTTTCACATTTCTGAGTACAGATAAAAAGCCTGGCACTCATTAGCTGGGCACTACCGCAACCAGCCAGCCAGTGTCTACTGGGTGCCCACAGGGTGCACAGCATTGCCCTGGGCGCCTGCATGAGAAGCTGATGGCTCGGACATTCCCTGCCCTGCATCCTGGCTCCCAACAGTGCTTCAGGGCTGTGTGGCCTGGGGCACAGCAGCGGCAGATGGACAGGCCTGGCAAATAGTTATCGGGAGTATGAGGTGGCCTGGGAGTTGGAATTTTGATGGGGCTGGAGAGGTTTTGGTGGATGGAATTCAAAAGTGTGAGAGATTTTGTAAACAGCCGCTCTAAATGAAAGAAAGAGCTTCCAATAAGTGTACTTCACACGCCTGCCCTTGCAGAGTGGCACGCACACCCACTCTCATGCGTTCTGCAATTGATAACGATGTAAAAATATTGCCATAATAAAGGACCTCTCTGGGGTGGGAGATGTGTTGAGATTATCTGGGGCTGCCCACTTATTTTCTACTTAAAGAAACTGTTTTCCATGTGGATGCTTAGGAGGGTCTAGGTAGGGTATGCAATTTTAAATAACATGAGCACTGAGGATGAGATGAGGTTTCTCTGTAAACAATGCCTTCGTCAACAAAAACGCAGGATGGGCTAACATCCCCATTTTCTGGATGAGGTAAAAGAGGCCCAGCTGCATCTGAATAAAACGCCATTGCCCGCTTTTGTCTTTGCCTAATGAAATTCCACTCACCCTGAACTCGCCCCAAATCAAAAACAGTTTGATGTGTTGGGGTGAAAGATCGTGGGTAAATTTTCCTTCCTTTTATTTTGTCTTCTCAGAATATTATTAAGATGCCTGCGTAATGCAGAAAAATAATGAGCTTCTCCCTCAAGGGATAAAGGTTTGCAATTGAAAATACAATGTAAGAGAGACTATTTTCCTTCTTCATCTGAGGATAAAAGTAAACCATGCCTATCCCAGAAGACCCAGGGAAAATTTCTTCTTGTGAAACTCCTCTTCAACATTTCTGCACCTCCCAAGGGCCCAGCACATTGGTGTGAGCCTAATGGTCACTCAGCAAATACTGGTTGAAGATAAAGGGCATAGTAATAATGGTAACAGTTTCCACCACTAAGTGTCTACCAGGAGCCAGCACTGGTACGAGCAGCTTTATAGTCATCATCTCTGGTCCTCATGACAAACCAGCAAGGAAGGAGTTATATTCCATTTTATAAACGGTCAGGCTGAGATTCAAAGAGATGAAGACCTTACCCAAGGCCACACAGTTACTACGTGGCAAGAACGAACTTGATTCCAGGTTTCCTAGACTCCGAAGGCCCTGCTCTTTGTGGAGATTACAGTGACTTCTGCATGGGACAGGACATATCTGGCCAGCTGGTGTGCTCCTCTCTGTTCTCACCTGGATAGGCCAAAGATACATGAGCACGCCAGGCCCTTTGAAAATAGCTTCTGAGAGAGAAAGGACCAGTCAATCAGCTTCTTGAGTTTCCTGTTGCTCTAGATTAAACTTTAATTGAATGCAAATCTTCTCCCTTTTGAGCTTCTCTAAATGTCAAGGTTTGACCAGCACAGCAAGGCCAGTACTATAGCCCTCCAGCCTGTCTCCACGCCTTTGTAGTGAGTAGAATGGGCACATACATGGGAGGTACCCAGCAGCCACTCGCTGCTGATGGGTAAGGGATGATTTTGGGTTTCTTTCTCCTTCCTTAGCATTGAAGGGGGTATTTTTGCTCATTGAGATGTATCCTTTTTCTCTTGCAACTTCTCTTGTCTTTTCTCTCGATCCATCCTGCACGCCTGTCCCTCAGGTTTGAGTTGAAGGCAGAGGCCGATGGTCAGCTGTATCAGGTTCAGAGCTTGTTCCTACTCTTTCTTCATGTATTTGCTTATTCATTCATTCATTTGTTCATTTATTTGTTCTTTCATTTACACATCATTTATAGAGTGCCTACATTTTCCTGCGCATCGTGTCCTCAGAGGTAGAGAGACAAGAAAGACAGGGACCTTGAGCAATCTTAGGAATGGAAAGACCCTCTATATGTAAAAAAATATGTGGTGTGCAGTAAGATCACATTTACATATTCTGTGGGAGCCCCAAGGAGCCGATAACCCATCAGAGAGCGGGAGTGGTGGTGCTGGTGGGGCAGGGGCACAGAGAAGCCTTCAGAGAGGAGGTGAGCATCTTAAATGAATCTTGAAGGAGAAGTAGGATTTGATAGGCAGACAAGCAGGCCAGGGGAATTCAGTGAACCGCTATGCAAAGGCAGGGAGATGTAAAGGAACATGTTGTTTTCAGAGAAGTGGATGAAAAGCTGCTTTTCTGTTTTCTGTTTATGTAAATCTAATGCACCCTTTGAGGCCAGCACAAGTCCCACTTTACATAAGAGGCTGACCTAGACTACTTCAGAAAACACCCTGGCCTCCTTTCAGAATAATTCTATAGAATTATTTGTCTACATGTAACCATCTAGTGACTTGTAGTATTACTTAACATTCCAATGTATGCCTTTTTTTTTTTTCTGACTATACTGGTAGCTCTTGGAAAGCACGAA
>NW_006443570.1:6509370-6512174 GCF_000325575.1 Pteropus alecto
TATATATTCTGTTCCCAATTACAGTGACAAGCCTAGCATGGACTGCTGAGAAATACTTAGTATGTACTGGGAATGAGCCAGAAAAAGATTTAGAGATTTTTCCAGAGAATTGCCTTCATTTGATAAATGAGAGGCCCAGAAGAAGGAAATGAATCACCCCAATTTATGAAACCATTTGGTGGGATTGGAACCCATGTCTTCTGTTTCTCGGGGAGGGGTCTGTCCGCTGCGGATGGATGGATGGATGGATGAATGGATATCATAGATGTGTGACATGTATCAATTGCAGTCTTGCCTCAACCCCACCCCCTCTTCAGCCATTTGCTAAGCTTCTTCACCCTTCTCCCTGGTGCCCTCACACTCTTTTGGGGAAAGAGAGCTTGCATTTCAAGAAGCTGAGGGTCCTCATCAATGGACTATCTTCCACCAGAGCCTTTTAAGGACACCTTTCACAGAGCAGCTGGCATTTAGGGGTAAGGTGGGGGAGGGGAGAGGACATACTCTCTTGCTTTTACTTTCAAATCTTCGGAAAGAAAGGTCTTCCCCTTGTCTTTGGCAAGTGCTTTCAAAGTAATAATCAGCTAGGGAGTAGAAGGGGGTATCCCGCACATTTTTAATGAACTCAGATTAATAAGATGTCATGACGATAATGATTTTTTTTTTTTTTTTTTACTTTTGAATGAAGTTTCTCTTGTCTCCTAGTCTCTGAGTTGGAAAATCTTTATGAACAGAGTTGGCTACAGGTCAGTGATGCCCAGTAATGGCTTGATCACATACAAAGGCTTCTAGTGGTCCTGGCTAAGCTGTTACTTTTTGCAGCTATACCCGAAAAGTGGGCAGTCTTTATCATTTTAAAATCAAAATGAGATAATAATGATATTCCTTTATATTTGTAAAGAGCTACTTGCAAAGTACTTTGCCCTTGGCAAACACTTTAATTGCTACATTTATCTTTGAGTTGACAAACTGTCCATCTTATTTACTTATAGAATATTTACTGAGTGCTAATTACCATTCTAAACATTAGAGGCACAGCAGTGAAAAAGAAGACAATGTCCCTGATATTGAAGAGTTTGCCCTTTTTTTCCCAAAAAAATAAAAATAAAAAACAAACCTTTTTATTTTAAAATAATTTTAGATTTACAGAAGAGTTGTAAAGACAGTGCAAAATGTTTACATATACCTCTCACCCATCTTCCCTTGGTAACATCTTCCATAACCGTGGTAGTTATAGCAAAAATGAAAAATTAACACTGGCACAACACTATTAATGAAACTAGAGACTATATTCAGGTTCTACCGATTTTTCTGCTACGGACCTTTCTGTGTTCCAGGATCAATCCAGGATCTCACATTCATTTAGTTGTCTTCTCTCCTCAGACTCCTCTAATCTGTGATAGTTCTTCAGTCTTTCCTTATTTTCAGTAATCTTAACACTTTTTTCTTAACAGAAAATTCTGAGAAACTGCAAGCTGCTTTTCGGTTTTTAGTAGTAACAAATGTTCTAACCTTGTAAGTAAATAATTACTTTATAAAGTGTGAAAATATAATTATTCACAAATTTCAAATTCTCGACCTCTGGTGTACATGCTATACTGTGGTTAATTTTCTAATTAATAAAAAAAGTATTTGAGATTTAATGAACCTCTTTTTAAAAAATTTAAAATAAATTTATACCCCCTTTACACATTTCTACACCCCAACCCTGACCTCTGGCACCACGAATCTTTGCAATCTTTTCTCTGTATCTATGAGCTTGTTTTTTCTTTTGTGTTAAGATTCCGCATATAAGTGAGAACAAACAGCATTTGTCTGTCTCTGACTTATTTGACCTCAAGATCCATCTATGTTGTTGCAAATGGCAAGATTTCATTCGTTTTTATGGCTGAACAATATTCCATTGTGTGTGTGTGTTTGTGTATATATATATACCACAATTTCTTTACCCATTCATCTATTGATGGACACTTAGGTTGTTTCCATTTCTTGCCTATTGTAAATAATCTTACAAAGAACGACGGTGTGCAGGTATCTTTTTGAGTTAGTGTTTTCATTTCCTTTGGATGCATACCCCAAACTGGAATTGCTGAATCATATGATAGTTCTATTTTTAATATTTTGAGGAACTTCCGTATTGTTTTCTATAGTGGCTGTACCCTTTTATAATCCTAGCAACAGTGCAGAGGTTCCCTTTTCTCCACTTCCTCACCAATACTTGTTATTTCTTATCTTTTCGACAATAGCCATTCTTACAGGGTAAAGTGATATTTCCTTGCAGTTTTGATTTGCGTTTTCCTGATGATTAATGATGTCGATCATCTTTTTATGTACCTGTTGGCCATCTGATGTCTTCTTTGGAAAAACGTCTATTCAGATCTTCTGCCCATTTTTTAATTGAATAGTCTGTGTTTTTGCTGTTGAGTTGTATGAGTTCTTTATATATTTTGGCTATTATCCCCTTATTAAATATATGATTTGCAAATATTTATCACATTCTGTGAATTACATTTTCATTTTGTTGATAGTTTCCTTTGCTGTGCAGAAGCTTTTTAGTATGATGTAGTCTCACTTATTTACTTTTGCTTTTGATGCCTTTGTTTTTGGAGTCAGATCCAAAAAATCATTGCCAAGACCCATGCCAAGGAGTTTACCACTTACATTTCTTCTAAGAGTTTTATGGTTTCAGGTCTTAAATTCTAGTCTTTAATTCATTGAGTTCATTTTTGTGTATGGTTTTTGATAGTGGATAAATTTCATCCTTTTGTATGTGGCTGTCTCAACACACTTTATTGAAGAGGCTGTCC
>NW_006443570.1:6512199-6516027 GCF_000325575.1 Pteropus alecto
GGCTCTTTTGTCACAAATTCATTGACCATATGTGTGTGGGTTTATTTCTGGGCTTTTCATTCTGTTCCATCGATTTGAGAATTTCTGTTTTTATGCCAATGCCATACTGTTTTAATTACTATAGCTTTTTTATATAGTTTGAAATAAGGGAGCGATGCCTCCAATTTTGTTCTTCTTTCTCAAGATTGCTTCGGCTATTCAAAAAATTTTTGTGGTTGCATACAAATTTTAGAATTATTTTATTTCTTTGAAAAATGCCATTGGAATTTTCATAGGGATTGCTTTGAACCTGTAGGTTCCTTTAAGTAGTATGGACATTTTAACAATATTGATTCTTCCATCCATGAACACAGAATATTTTTCTATTTGTGTCTTCAATTTTTTTCATTAATGTCTTGTAGTTTTCAATATAGAGGTCTTTCACCTCCTTTGTTAAATTTATTCCTAGCTATTTTATTCTTTTTTGATGCAACTTTAAATGGGGTTGCTTTCTTTTTTTCTCTTTCCGACAGTTATTAGTGTATACACTAATTATTATTTTTCAATTTTATGATATTTTAAAGTGGTGAATCCAGTGATTAACAGAGTGCAAAGAGCATTCTTAAATGGGTAAGAGGGAGTTGTTATTAGAATATTATATACGAAACAGATTTTTTTTTGTGTGTCCTGTAACTTTACTGCATTCGTTTCTTAGTACTAACAGTTTTTTTTTTTTTAAATGGAATCTTTAGGGTTTTCTTTTTATAGTATGTCATCTGCGAGTAGTGAGTTTTACTTCTTCCTTTCCAATTTGGATGCCTTTGAACTCTTTTTCTTACCTAATTGCTCTGGCTAGGACTTTTGATTCTATGCTGAATAGAAGTGGTGAGAGTGGGCATCCTTGTCGTATTTCTGATCTTAGAGGAAAGTCAGCTTTTGACCAGTGAGTATGATGTTAGCTGTCGGCTGGTCATGTGTGGCTTTTATTATTCTGTTGAGGTCCATTCTCTCTACAACCACTCTCTTGCAAGCTTTTTATCATAAATTGATGTTAAATCTGCTTTTTCCATATCTATTGAGATGATCGTATGATTTTCATATTTTATTGTTACTGTGGTATATCATATTTATTAATTTGTGTATATTGAACCATTCTTGCATCACAGTGATAAATCCTACTTGGTCATGTGTATGATTCTTTTACTCTATTGTTGAATCTGGTTTGCTGATATTCTGTTGAAGATTTTGCGTCTATGTGCATTAGGGATATTGACCTGGAATTTTATTTTCTTGTGGCATCCTTGTCTGGTTTTGGCATTGGGGTTAATGCTGACCTCATAAAATGAGTTTGGAAGAGTTGCCTCCTCCTCTGATTTTTGGAAGACTTTGAGAAGGATTGGTATTAATTCTTTGACTGTTTGGTAGAATTCACCAAAGAAGCTGTCTGGTCCTGGACTTTTGTTTGTTGGGAGGTTTTTTGAAACTGATTCAATATCCTTACTATTAATTAGTCTGTTCAGACTTTCTATTTCACCACGATTCAGTGTCAGTAGGTTATATGTTTCTAGAAATTTATTCATTTCTTTTAGGTCATCCAACTTGTTGATGCATAATTATTCATAGTACTCTCTGATAATCTTTTGTGTTTCTGTGGTATCAGTTGTGATGTTTCCATTTCACTTCTGATTTTATTTGAGTACTCTCTCTTTTTTTCTTGGTGAGTCTAGCTAAGGCATATCAATTTTGTTTATCTTTTCAAAGAACCAGCTCTTGGTTTCATTGATTTTCTTTATTGTCTAGTTCCTTGTTTTTCACGATCTTAACTCTTTTTAAGGGTGCTTATCAGATATTTTGTGGAATGTCCCTCAACTGGGGTTCTCATGATTATACTGGGATTATGAATTTTTGGATGCTTATTACAAAGGTAAAGTGCCCTTTTCATCACATCATATCAGGGTACCTGATATACACATGACTCCCTGGCGATGTTAAAATTTGATTGCTTGGTTTAGGTTTCTCCTCTCTAGAATTACTATTTTCCCCTTTCCATTCTCTACTCTTTGGAAGAAAGTCACTAAGTTCTGTCCACACTCAAGAGGAGGAGAATTAGCAGACTTGCTTCATAGTGAAAGGAGACAGAAAATATTCAAGTTGATGGATAAATAAGAAAAATTATCAGTGAATGATAAATGCTGAGCAGATGATTAAAACAGGGCGATATGATTGTGAATGATTGGGTGGTTAGGGACAATTTCAGCTGAGATCTGAATAAGCAGTCAGACATGAAAGGGCCAGGGGAAAGAGGGAACAGCTTCTCATGTAGGAACCAGCCTAGCATTATCATAGCATGTCACTGCCCTCCAGTGACTCCCTTCCCATCCAGCAGGAAAGCCAAAGTCCTCACATTGGCCCACGAAACCAGCACGATCTACTCTCCCTCACTCCCCACCCCCCGCCCCGTCTCTGACCTCATGCTCTTTCTGCTCTACCCCATTGACCACTTCACTGTCCCTTAAAGGCACTAGGTGAAGTTTATATTCAGGCACTGACTTGGCTCTGCCTGCTCCTTCTGAGGAAATTCTCTTTGTCTACCCACACTCATGGCCAGGCCCCTCACCTTCTTCAAGGTTTTGCTCAAATGTCATCTTTTCAGTGATGCCTACCTTGGCCTTCTACTAAAAATAGGAGCTTGTCTTCCTCGCTGCACCTTCAAGTTGCTTAACCTGCTCTCTTTTTCTGCATTACCTTTAACTGTAACACACAAACACACACACACACACACGCACACGCACACGCACACGCACACACACGCGCGCGCGCGCGCTCTCTCTCTCTCTCTCTCTCTCTCTCTCTCTCTCTCTCTCTCCCTCTCCAGACCCAGCAAATAAGTAGGTGCCCTGTCAATACCTGAGTAGAGGAAAGACCCTGGTATATAATCATGCCTTGGGCACTTTCTTTAGCTAACTAGGCTTGCATAACAAGACAGTAAGCGACTGTGACTCTTTAATTTCCACCTCCTTACTGCTGTTTTCCTTTTCTGACTATTATCTCTGCAAAGTTTGCAAGCAATCAACCCTCTTTCCTTGCTTCAGACACTGCCTACAGTTCAGGCAATAGTGAATTGTCACGCTCTTGCTTCATTTGCTGGTGACTGTAGAGGCATCTGCATCGTGTTCGCCACCAGCTTATGCATGAAAAAGCTATTTTGGGGAGAAACTGACATTTTGAGAGGAAGTTTTCAGTATTTCTAAAAGAAATATAATCCAGATTTCTAAAGCTTCTTTTACAGTCATCTATTTGGGCCACCTCTTGCCCACCCAGCAAATATCCACCCCCTGCAGACCTCTCTGGAGTGGGATAGATAAACCTGACCTGTTAGTAGCTATGCAGTGATGACAGAGAAGGGATGCCTAGAAAGACCAGAGAGGAGAACTGAGTACTTCAGCCAGCACGTATTGTAGTGTATCATATCATTTCTGCTAAATCTCATAAGTCTCTGCTTTATCAAATGATGTAGACATTTCTTTTCAGAAAACACAAAAGGCAAATGAATCTATGTGGATGGTCAGATAAGGGCAAAGAAATCTTAAACAGATATCTCTCTCAAAAGGCCAGTGAATCAGGACAGAGTATCAGTGAGGCGTAAACTGGTATCATTATTAGTCCTATTTTACAGATGGGGAAACTGAGGCAGAGATTGGTAAATAACTTGCCCAAGGCTAGTACCAGCAGTAGAGCCAAAGGTTAAAATCACACAATCTGGATGTGTTTATAACCCATGCCAGTGGCTTTAGTGCAGAGAATAACAGGATTTCCTCTTGTATTCCCACTGCAGACAGTGCCTTCTCG
>NW_006443570.1:6516069-6550935 GCF_000325575.1 Pteropus alecto
AAGAAAAGAATCCCCGAGGACACAGAGTATGTATTATTCAAATTTGAACCTAGAAGTTGGCAAAGCAACTCTCACAGCAGAAACTCAAATATGTATCTGTGAGGAATAAATATAATTCATCACACAGAGTTTGGAGATTATTCATTATTTTGGATTAGTCATTCTTTTGTTTCCTTGATGAGAAAGTTATTAGACACACTGGACTGACTTTGTCAAGCGACACAGAGTATGTATTATTCAAATTTGAACCTAGAAGTTGGCAAAGCAACTCTCACAGCAGAAACTCAAATATGTATCTGTGAGGAATAAATATAATTCATCACACAGAGTTTGGAGATTATTCATTATTTTGGATTAGTCATTCTTTTGTTTCCTTGATGAGAAAGTTATTAGACACACTGGACTGACTTTGTCAAGCCTTCTGATGTAGGGATATGTTCTCCTGAGTCAGATTCTCTTTCTGAACTTGTTGGCCATTATTTCCTAGTAGAACTGTTTTGTAAATCTGGCCAGAAAATCAAGAGGAACTTAAGCAAAGTTAAAGGGATTAACGCGGGTTTGCAGTGAAGGTAGTGAAGCAAACCACATTTTAGCTAAGGAAGTAGTTGGTTTTGCAAATTTAATCTTGATCCCTAGCTATTAACTCAAGCAAACATTCTTTTTCCTTTTAAAAGGTAAGTTGAATACACGCCAATATGGAAAAAAAAATGCATTTCAATACTAAGGTCCACTGTAATTGAACTTTTCTTATAATTAAAATGAGCACTAAAATTAAATAATATAACCTGCAATATTGATCAAATTTCGCCTCTACTCAAGAAAGCTATGTGTTTCTAAACTGTTGGCATTTTCCAAACATTAACAATGAGAACCAGCCCAATGGGGATATCCTAGACTTCAGTATTCAAAAGGGTTTTAGAGAGTGTCCTACATCTGGGACTCTTAAAAAGTTGTCAACAGAAGGGACAGAATAAGTCCTTGGTTTGTTTCAGTGCCTTGGAAGAGACAGATACTAGACAGTCATCACTGACAAATCACCTGTGCCCAGATAAGGCAGTCTTTGACTGACAACAGGGAGCTAGGAGTACTGGCCGTCCAGGATGGCTCATACCAACAGTCTGAATACCAAGAAAGTGAAAATAGTGCCTGAGTAATTGTGAAAAATAGGAATAATTCTTTTTCTTTTTTTCTCTGAGGTTTAGACACTCACAGTGAGACAAGAAGTGGGGACATGTCTAAAGATTCATTGATTATGTTAGAAATGTTGCCCTTTTTTTTGCGGGGGGGAGTCCTTTTTGCACTATTCTGGCCCAATGTTAGACCCGATCCATCCCCAAGTCTACATTTTTTCATCCAAGTCCTCTCATCAGTCCACCACTGGAGAAGCAAACAGATGGAGAGGAAAGGAGCTAGAAGCAAACATTCTTTACATCCACTCTGCCAGATATAGTGCTAAGGTTCTTTATCTCTCACTCTCTTGTTTTATTCAAACAACAACCCACTGAGGGTTGATATTGTTATTACCATTTTTAGCATTTTGGAAGAGCCTCCATAACTTGTTAGAGAGCACACAATAAGTGGCAGTGCTGGCATTTGAATATTTGCCTTACGCTAACCCCTAAGCAACTTATTTGGTTTATGCCTTGGCAGAAAGGAAGGAGAGAGGAGGAAGTGCTAGCAGCCAGGAAGACGAATGCCAAGGTTGTGATGTGCCACTGATGTCTCTGTGATGAAGAAGAATGTTGTGACACGCAATCACAAGATGCTAAAGATGCTAAATCTTTGAGTGCACACTATGGATTGACTTCAGTTATCTTTTCTATTAATAAGTGGTACTCCTATTTGTCTGGGATGCTATCAACCCTATTTTCACCATGTTCATATTTCTCTTTCAAGAGCCTGCTCATGTCAGAAAGTCTTCTCTGACCCTCAGATTTGAGTCAAATGTGTCAATAGCACTTTAGTGAATTTTGTCAGGATAAACAGAAAAAAATTATCTTCCCCACCATAGTTGTCATTTTTGGGGTGCCCACAGAGCTTACAATGCCTGCCTTCTCCTTCTAATTGCTTTCCCCACCATAGGAACAGGTCCCCCAAGATCTGTTTATCTATATGATGCCTCCTCAAAGTTGATTGGGTTAGGGAGGATATCAGATTTAAGCGAGGAAAATCAAATCTCTTTTTTGGAGAATTTGGGATTAGGATGAAGAGCCAGCCAGTCAGTCCAGGATGGTCTTGATACAAAGGGACATAAACTTGGGAGCTTAAGGGGGACAATTTATGCCTTCCATGTGCACAGAGAATTGGAAAAAGAACAGCTTAATGGACAGAATGAGAATAAAGTAGCCATGCAGAGACGGGAAATGGAGTAGAAGTAGTTCCTGGAGTCATGACCTTGTTTTAGTTCTGGCTTCCAGTCTCTTCTCTGGCCCAGTCATCCCTGAGTCTTGTGACATATCCCAGAGGCCTTCTAGTAAATTCCCCTTGTAGCTTAACCTAGCTTGAGTGAGTGTCTGTTATTTGCTCCGCAAACCAAAACCATACATAAGATGCCCTTGGAAACTCAAGCTCTGAAAGGACCATAGCTGGGTTTATTCATCTGTGCAGCCTTCATCTAGCAGTTATTGGCTCAACTCCATGAATTTTTGTCAGATTGTACTGCCTGAATATAGCTTTTCTGTCGGAGAGATAAGAGATAATACTCCCTTACCCTCCCCTCAATTGTCATATGCTCCAGGAAATTAAATGAATTAAAACCAAGGGCTGGTTGATTCCATTGAAAGACAGCCCCTGCCTTGCTGCTAATTCCATCTCATTTTCAGTTTTATAAGGCAGGTGTGGTGAAAAGCTGAAACAGACTTGGAAGAGAGAGGCCAGCAGGAGAAAGTGACAAGCTAGACAGGGTATGAAAGGAGCTTGTTTTGTTCAGTGTGCTTTGGAATCAGCTTGCTCTTTAATTAAGGGAAAAATCACCCTCCAGCTAGTAAAGATACCCCTAAGAAAATTAAAATAATGTAAATCAAGCTAAATGAATACTCCAGAAGCGGCACTAGAGCTTGTGGGATTGAGTGTTTGGATGCCCCCGAGGTTTTAAAAGCAAAGCCTGCAACTGTGTTTTGGAGCAGAAACACTCTCCCTTTCGTTTGATGGCAAAGGAGGCTAAATGCCGACACCAAAAGGGATTTACAGAGGCGTTTAAGGTGACAGAATTGTCTTGCTGTTCTGGCTCTCTAAAGACCAGAAAGGAAACAAAGCCTATGTGGATAATGATGTTAATTCCTGGGGTTCCTTCCTAGGGGTGCTCAGTGTAGAGAAATCACTTAAATTGTAATTAAAATATACAAAGCAAAAATGGTTCAAGGGGAACCCATAGTTTCTAATGAAATACCTTATTAACCATAGGCACATTTTACCTGGGAAGTAGCTGAATGAGTGACAGCAGGATGTGTGCGTGTGTGTGCGCCAGTAGCATGGCGGTGGTGACAGGGGCATGAGTAGGAAGTTGAATATTTTAACCACCATAACAAGTCAAAGTGGGATGCACAAGTGAGCAGAACAACCTGAGCTTTAATTATTGGTGTCACATCAAATGACTTAATTTCCCAAGCTTTTACCTTAAAGGAGATATGTTGGTGGCCATTTTAAGTGTATCCTTCATCTTTGGGGGCACCAATATAACAAAAAGATTTTATTGCAGATCAATATTTCTGACTCTTTAGACAGCACAGAGACTCTCTATCGATGTCTGTATGTGGTGATAAAATTATGCAGGAAGATTTTACTCTCATGGGCCTCTTGATGCTAAAAGGGCCCTGACTGAGCTATTCCAAGCCTTTCATTTTCTGGATGAGGGAAAGGAGATCCAGAGAGGTTCATTGCTTGCCTAAGGTCATCTAGACTTAGGGTGATTATATGACCCATTGAGCAAATGGTGGCACTTTTGAGAATAAAAGGAGGTGCTATTATAATGAGACCAGGAACAACTGGTCTCAACCTTGACTGTCCCAGGCAAACTGGAACATGTGATCCTCCTATTTAGACAGCTCAAGGCTTTGCCTCAGACTCACAGGGAATGAGAAAATGCTTTACTTGCTAGTGCCCTTTGCAAGAATGAGTTGTTATCTGGAGACCAGGAAGGGTGCCCCCTGGAGGCCAGGATGGGAAGTGTACTTCCTTGCACATGCTCAAGCAGATGAAGTTCCCCACAATTCTAAGTTGGTGTTAGCACAAGCTTGACTGGCCTGTACAGGGCCTGTTCGAGTGTTAGAAAAAGGTGCTATTCTGAGGAGGACAAACACTCTGACCAGTGAATGGTGCTTTTTGCAAAAAAAAAAAAAAAGGAGACTCTTCCTCTAGGCAGCTCTACTTCAGGGAGTATTGACACCGATAAGAAAATAGCAATCAGAGAAAGGCTCCAGACCCATAGTATTAGAGTAAAGGTATTTGGAACCAACTCACAACGGCTGATGGGATTTATAACAATTTCATCTCCCATGCAGACGCCACTCTTGATTCTCATTAGATGTGGACAGAGGATAGAAACGCTGACCCTGAAGCATGGAGCTCGAAGAAGCACATTGCTGCTGATAGAAGCACCATTTCTGAGCACTCACTAAGGTACTGTTCTGAGCACTTTACACAGATGGATCCTCTTAATTCTCAAAAGAACCCGAGAGGATGAAACCATTCTGTATCCTGATTGTGATGATGGTTATGCAAATCTATACACGTGCTCTGCATTCAGAGAACTGTATGCCAAAGGAAAAGAAGTTAATCTTACTGTATGATAATTTAATAGGTAAAGTTAAAAACAAAAGACAGCCTACTCTATGATTCTATGGATTGAAATTTGAGAAAAAGCAACCATAGTGATGGCAGATCAGTTGTTTACAGGGGTACGGGCTGGGGGAGTTGACTGTTGAGGGACATGAGGGAACTTTTTGGGGCAATGAAAATGTTCTAGATCATGGTTTCAATGGTAGTTACATGACTATATATTTGTGAAAACAGTTAAAACTGCTGAATTTTATTATATATAAACTACACCTCGAAATAGCTGGGGAAAAACAGCCTGATAGCGTGGGCATCACTGTTCGTCTCATCAATGAGGAAATTGAGACAAAAGGAGGTTGAGTAACTTGCCCAAGGTCACAGCTGATAAGTGACAGAGCCAGGACTCAAACATAGGAACGAATAACTGGAATTCTTAACCTCTGTAATTAACTACTACTCATCCAAGTAGGTCACAACTCCTCACCTGGGCCAGGGGTTGTAGCCCTAGAGATGCAACAGGCAGGAAATGCATGATCCCCACCAAGGACCTTACAGAAACAGCAGCTGGTCTGGGTCCACTACGATGAGTCTTTCCTGAAGTAGACACAGTTATTTGCTTTGAAAAAACTGGCGCAGGGCACTGACTCCTAACGCAGGCATCTGGTGACCCCTGGGCCTTCCCCCTTCTCCTGGCTGCAAATGTGATTTAAAACCACCTGGCTAAGCTCATTTTGCCAACTAGCTCCTGCAGGACTCCTTTTCAAAGCTGAATCCAGAAATTCCTAACTCAGCAAATAGATCCAAAGCAAAGCATTGTATTCACCCAAGCTACCTCTAAGACTAAGGAACATGGTTTCTCTTGCTTGGCGGAGGGAAACAGATGTGTTTATACACAAATTTACAGATATATAATACCTTGCTTATTACATTTCAAAGAAGTGACAGAAAAAACAACTGTGCATCTGTGTGTAATTTCCCAGTCGCTGTCCATCTGGGAGTGGAAGGTGAATGAAACTGCAGTCCTCAGCAGACACACAAAATGATGCTGTGTCATATTTCACGTCCCGATTGTGCCACTTGAAGAAATAAGGCACTATCTCACTTTACAGCCAGAAAAAGTACAGGCTATTTGTAAGGTTTATGCAGAACTAGGGGGTAGGGGGTGGTGGTGTCTAAAAGATCATCTCATGCAACAGACAGGACACTTGCGATTAGAGAGAATGGACTTGCCCATTCTAAGCAGATACTTAGAAGCAGAGCCAATGAGGTGAGGTGACTTGTCTAAGGTCACTCAGCACATAGCTAGAGTCAGAGACCTGGGTTCGAATCCTAGCTCTTTTCTGCACAAACTATATAACTGAAGGCGTGTTCTTTAACTTCTCCAAGTTTCTTTTCCTCATATGTAAAATGGTGCTATTATTTCTAGTTCATAGGTTTTTGGTGAAGAGTGGGTGCGATAAGGCACTAAGCACAATCAATGCCTGGGACATGGTACATGCTCAATAAATGAAAGTCGATGGGAATAATCATAATAGTACATCGTGATTATCTTTACATGTCTTATCTGTTAGGATTTTGGACTAGATGACCTCCAAGGTTTAGGCTAACTGACTTTTTTTTTTTCTTTTTGCAGATTCTCAGTCTCCATCCCAGGCCGAGTGAATCTGAAGCTCTGGGGTGGAAGCTCCACAATCTGGGTTTTAAACAAGACTTCCAGGTGATTCTGATGCACATTCTGTTTGAGAACCAACGGACTAATAATTGACTTGCATAGCACTTTATAGCTTAAAAAGCCCAATCACAGGAGTGTTTTCTTTGCATTGCACAGTCACCCTCTTGTGTATACAGGACTGGCATTCTTAGCCCCATATCACAGTTTAGAAAGCTAAAGATGGCTAAGTGGCTTGTCCAGTTCTGCCCTTACTGAGATCACACAGCCAGCAAGTGACCGACTGGGATCTTGAAGTCAGATCGTCTAAGTCACAAGGTTGTCCTCTGTCCAGTGGCCTGAGTGGCTGATTCCTAGGCCAATGTCCTTTCCTGCATTCCTGAAGCCCTCTTCCAGCCAAGGAAACTACTATTCTTGGAGACTGCTTCTAAGAAGCTAATCCAATGAATAATCATGAGAGCAATCCTAGAATTGTCCTTTAACTGCTGAGATGGGTATAGATTTACAGAGGATACCTCTGGCTGGTATTTGGGAATGGATAATTACCTTCACTTACTATATTCTAGGCTGCTTCCGCTAAATATTTTCTGCTCAGAACTCTGCCCTTTCCAACCAATTCTGAACACGAGCATCCCACAGGCAACTAAGTGGCATAATTCATTTGGGGTGACCATAAATCTAAGGCTTCCACCAGAAATGATGCAAAAAAATTAATGGAACATGAAATCAAGTAAATGGAATTGAGTACAGTAATTAGTTCATATTTTAATCCTCAGGTCTGTTTATTACCCGTCAACTGGTGAGCAATTAAGTCGGCACCATTGAGATGATTAGCTTTGTTTCAGCAAAAGTTTATCGATATGTCAGAGCAAATGAATCTGGGGGTTTTAAACAGCTTTATTTTGAATTGTATAGCAGCACATCCATGGAGCGGCTAGACACATAATGACTTAATTCTGTAATATTATTATCTAGATTACTTACATTTAATATTACTGAGCTGTTCTAGGCGATTATTGGGGAGGGTCAGCAGGAGTGAGGAGTCAAACTATGTTGCATTAGGTTCTTAATACAATAGTGTGATTGCCATTTCATATTGAGAGAAAACAAGATCTTGAAGGCATTTCCTTTTCTATTTTAGTCGTTCAATTGTTAGTGGTCACACTTTTTGCAATCAGGCACAGTTATCGTTTTTACATTAGTGGTATTTTTTATTGGGGGTGATCTGGTGACTTCTAGACCCATTTCCTCATGGAGACTCATGATTGCTCATGTTTGTAAAATAATATACTATCTTCACCTTTTTGAGGCTGACTGTCTAAATGCCCTTGACATGGTGCTCTGCTCACTAAGGCAGGAAATCTGAATATTAGGCTATACCTGCTTTACTGGGCAACTAAACGGGATGACCTAAGAGGGCCTTTTAAATCTTGAGATTTGATATAATTTAAAATTTTACTTGAAAAATTAAAAATCCCAAACTAAGAGTCAGGAAACTTGGGTTCTGGTCCTAATTCTGCCACTAACTTTTGATGACTTTGGGCACATGTCTTGCCCTCTCTGGTATCTGATTTTTCCTTTGTACTTTAAGTGGGTTGGAAGAGATCATCACAATGCACCTCCGACATTGACACTTCTGATGGAGGCTTTGAGCAAACTTGTTTTCCAACAGCAGGTCTATATCTTGAAGTGGGAAATGTGGTCTAGCGAACCATTGACAGTGGGCAGAGTAGTAGTGAATGGGTTATTCTTTGCACCTTCTTTTCAAGGTGACTTTATTCCTATGGCTTTGGAAATAGATAAAAAAGAAAAAAAAAAGTACAGCTAGTTCACAGAAGTGTTAAAAGCAGTACCTATCCTCTAACTGCAGTGTCATTGTTTCTAAATAAAGGAAGACCCATTCAATACTCCTAAAGCTGTAACAATGATGGTCTCCATGGTGACAGTTTCAAAGATGAACCTTGACCAAGTCCCAGTTAATGCCTAAGTTCTTAATACTGTCTCTGTAATATAATACTGCCTTTCCTGCTTTAGATGAAACTGGGTGTGGGAGAGAGGGGGGAATCAGAGTTAAGTGGAGGATAGTGGCTGTCATAACGCCATCCTGGTGGGACCAGGTCAACATTCATGATGAAGGTCAGGATGAAGTCAACAGGATAATGAGCTGACACCAGCATGTTGTCTTCAAATGCAATGTCTTTTGTCTTAGGCTGCCCCACAGTGTCCATCTAAAACTGGCAATCCAGGAAGCTGCTGATTCGATTGGGCTGTCCTTTCTAGAAGTAATTATAAAAATGCCCAAAGGGAAAACTTCTTATTTTTAGATCAGAATCATCATCTGCTCATAGGGTATCATCATAATCTGCCTTACCGCCATCTGGGCTTCTGACCTGTTTGCTTTGCTTCTGGAAGGCCAATTTTCTCACTCTGGGTGAGACTGGCTCCTGGAATACACAACTTTGGCTTCTAGCATTGGCAAAGGCAAGTTCTCCGGTCTGATCCTGGGAGCAATTCCAGGGCTGAAATGAGGAATCTAAATAAATTTTTCCAGCACACCAGCTACCAATTGTTCCAATATTCTTCCCAGGTACCCTGAAGAATTCACTTACCCTGTATTTGTGAATAATTTAACATAAAATGCCTAGAGCTTCTGTTAATATTGACATTAACTTTATTGGGTTTGCCATTATGACAAGAGAATTTATGATACACTGGGTATAATTTAGGCACTCTCGAAAGCTACAGTCTCTTAAACTATTTTCATTTACTCATTCAATCTCTTCGTTCAACAATATCTACCAAATGCTGTCACATGTATGGAAAATACTAAAAAGCACAACCTACTCTGTGACTACAGTGAACTAACAGCCTGGGAAGACAGGATCCTATACTAGATCATAGACTTCTTAAAGACAGGCCCCAAGGCCTATGGGTCTTTGAATTTTCCCACTGGGCCAGGGCCCAGAGTAGGTCAACAGTCATTATTAAGGGGTTTATGGATAACCCTTGGCCTGTATTAAAAGCAAAGTTATGAATCAGAAGACCTGAGCTAAGTCTGACCTCAATCATTTATTGTTTGGATGATCTTGGGCCTCAGTTTCCCCAGGTAAAAAGATAACACTAAGGGAAACCTCACTGAGCTAGTGTTTAGTGATTAACTGGGAGAACTTATATCATTGTTCTTTGGAATTCATTCAGAGTAAAAGCCAAAGTCTACACAATGTCCATGCAAAGAGGACGTGACCTGCAGCAGCCCCTGGCCCCACTCGCCCCTCTGACCGCTCACACCCTGTGACTTACACACGTGCTCGTGCTGCTCCCGCTCTTACTGGACTGCTCACAGCTCTCTCCCTCTTCAAAGCCATGGTACCAGCTGTTGCTTCTGCCTGGAATATCCTTCTCCTAGCCATCCCACGGCAACCTCACAAATGTCATCCTCTTAATAAGGCCTACACTGACCACTCCATTTACCCTCTGTAACTCGCTACCTCCATCCCTCATCCTCTGATCCCCCTTACTCTCATCTATTTGTTTCCCATAGCATTTATCTTATTCTAACTTGCCATATAAATTTACTCACTTACATTTATTATTTATTAACCTCTTAATAAGGCCTGCACTGACCACTCCATTTACCCCCTGTAACTCGCTACCTCCATTCCTCATCCTCTGATCCCCCTTACTCTCATCTATGTTTCCCATAACATTTATCTTATTCTAACTTATCATATAAATTTACTCACTTACATTTATTATTTATTATTTTTCTACTCTTACTAGACTGTAAGTACCTTACAGGCAGGATTTTCATTTTTTTACTCACTGTAGCATGTGGTAAGCACTCAACCAATATTCGTTGGCTGAGTGAATGAACAAATGAATGAATGAATGAAAGTAAATCACAAAGCATGCAAACAGTGGCTGGGTGTTAGCAGTAAGGTTCTGCAGCTCCTATGAGTGCGACTAAGTTCTGGATTGTACTACACAGCCACTGATTCAAGTCTGTACTTTGTCCCTCCCATGGATCTAAAATTCCTCCATGGTGACACCTAATTGTTCAATTCTTTTGTGTCCTTTACCACAGTTAAGATAGGGCTAGGTTAGTGACTCGTAAATACATTTTGCATTTCTCAAAGCATACCCCTTTATTAGAAAAAGCCCACACCATGTCTTAGTGGGTACTGTGAATTAAACCACTCTACCTCTTTGCTAGTTTCTAATGGAATTTGATGCTGGGGACAGCCATTACTGAAACACTCCATTTTCAATTGAAATGAGGCTGTATATTTCCTGTGTAGTCAATGAATGCAATACACCCAAAATTCCAGGAACAAAAAAAGCCTGTAAGATTTTTGTTCCTGAAACATTAACAGTTGACTGAATTATTGATTCAGTGATCGAATGACTCATTCTACAAACATCTATTAAGCGACCTACTGTGTGTGGGGCACTGTACTAGGTGCATGGTATACAAAGATGAACAGCAAAAAATCTCTGTCCTAAAGAAGTTTACCAAGATCATTTGTTCTTTCATTCATCAAACATTTGTTGACTCTGCCCTCATGTGTCCAACAATGTATGAGATGTTGGGAATACAGTGATAATCAAGATAAAATCCCTATGAACAAAGAACTATGATTCCAGCAGAAGTGAGAGTAAACAGTTATAAAATCTACAGTGATCGATAATTTAATAGATTGGGGTCATCAAAATTTTTCTTTAAAAGGCCAGCTAGTAAACAGTTTGGCCTTTGCAAGCCACATATGGTCTCTGTTGCATATTATTCTTCTTTGTTAAAAAACAATCCTTTAAAAACGTAAACCATTCTCGCTCCTCAGCTGAATTTGGCCAATAGGCTACAGTTTGTGGACTCTTGTAATAGATGGATATACAGGATTCTCTGGAAATGACAGGAGGCAGTGCTTTACTGGCTGGGAGAAGAGAAGGGGGCTTTGGAAGCTATCTCAGGGGGTTGTGCTGGATGTGGGGGGCGAGAGATGGAGCTGGCACTCAGGGGAGAGGGAACAACTTTACTATGGCACTCAAGTAGCTCTTCCATATGCACTCCCTGTGTACCTGTTATTCTTAAACATCCAATTCTCATTCCCCCTCAAATCTCCAATTGTGCCAATAGAGCATCTCTTCTAGGAGGTCCTAGCCTCTCAGCAAAGTGCTAATCAAATGGCAGGAGCACTTGCCCTTGGAGACGCTCAATGCCTGATGGGACCCTGGTCCATGGTGACATGCTCCTCACCACTTTTCGTACCCTAGCACACTTCAGGACAATTTGGTGCTAGTTGCTTATTCCTACAAATTTGTGTTGCTTTAATAAAAGCAGTCTCTCAAGGATACAAATAATTGATTCCTTTAAGAGAATAAGGTTTGCGTTTTCTGTTGTTTAGTCTAAAGTTGGCTCTGAGATAAATGTTTTCTCTATTTTGCTTCAGAGCTACACGTGTGTGTGTGTGTGTGTGTGTGTGTGTGTGTGTGTGTGTGTGTGTGTGTTTCACATATGGAGAAAACAAAAGAGGCCAAGAAGAGCTGGGACTCTGTGGGGCAGTGACATAGCTCCATTGCAGTCACACAGGAATATTTGAGTTGGAAAATTTATTGCTGTCTCTTGGAAGAGGACGTGTGTGTGTGTGTGTGTGTGTGTGTGTGTGTGTGTGTGTGTGTGTGTGTGTGTCACATATGACTTGAATACTCTACATCCCCATAGCAACAACTATGGACTTTTTCCTCCCTCAGATGTGTTTGAGCAGAATCAGTGACTCAAGATCCTGAGACTTGACAGGTTGCCATGTTTCTATCCCACCTTCGGAGGGAGCAGCAACTGTGTCAGGCCACACAGCTGTTCATCCATTCTATCCTTAATACAATCCAGAGAGAGCTGTTTTATAATCCCCTTCTGGAACAATTCTCAAATACAATCCGCATTACATTGTATTATAAATATATGTATCTCTAAGTAGACTGTGTGCTTCTCTGGGCAGGAGCTGGGCTGTGGAGCTCGGCATACAGCAGAAGTACAATAGTCATGTGGAGAGTGGATAAGATAAACAGGAGGCTCCGGCCACAGGTCCCCATGAAGTGGCTGGTGCAGTTCTTCATGCACCTTCTTACCCCTTTACAAAGAAGGACTTAGAGAAGGTTTTTAAAATAATATTTCCAATTTCCCCCAAATAAGAAAGATTCTTCTTGTCTGGCCTCAGTATTGCAACTCAATCCATAGGCAAATATTATCTTTTGCCTGGTTAATGTATTTGTTTCTTTTCATAAATACCCTACTTTATGCTGGACATTAATCTAACCTCTTAGACATGATTAGCAAGCCAAGGGTCTTACTTATTAAAAACAGTTAATTTTTCCTTCTTAAAAAAATTGAGACATTTGAATCCCTGAATATGCTCATTTATCACCAACCCCCAACAAGGCATCCAGGAGTTCTCTGTGTAGGACATGAATAATTTTTTTATAAAAACACAGTCGCTGACTGTGTTGAGCATCCACGCAGTTTTATAAAACAAAGCAAATGATTACCATCAATTACAATAACCTCACTAGACAAGACTGCAATTAATCTACAGCTCTTCAGATAACGACTGTTGCACTATGCCAAGGAAAATGCCTGGCATTAATTGACTTATCACGATCAGCAATGATAGATGGGGCAGATGGCAATGTGATTATTCATTGTCAACAAAATAAACACATGTGTTGTTGCTTGAAGTGTCTACTTGGTTCTTCTCAGTGGATAGCCAAAACAAAGACCAAAGTTGGCTTTGAAGATAGCACAGAAGGGAAATAAAATGTTACCCTACAGGATGGGATGCATTTATTTTAACTAGGCTAACCCTCAGTGGAACCAGATTAGAGGGCATTTTCTATAAGGAAATCATGGATTATGTAGAATTTCAGCTTTAGACGGTGCATTAAAGCTAAAAGGATGTGAGTCACTTTGAAGAGTCCTCAAATTGCATTCCATGCTTAATAATTCCAGTGATGGGAATTCACTGTTTTCAGAGGCAAACTCATTCCATCGATTGATAGCTCTCATTGTTAGAACAAATATTTAGCTGAACATCTTTCCGGAACTTCCACTCCTTCTTTTCCCTGATATCACAAAGAAGATGCCAAACTCTTCTTGCTCACTAAAGCCCTTTAAATATCTCAAAGACCAAATGCCTATCTGTTTTTCATATGACATTGTTTTGGTGCTTCCAACTTTCTGATTTCTTGCACCTAAACCTACACCAGTTTATAGACCAGTCACACTAAGACCACTCATGCTGAGACAGAGGGGCTTGGAAAGCAATGTGGTACAGCTGATGTGGGCTACCCAGGGCAAGGTCTGATTGTACTTAAACTAAGGCTAACGCTCAAGCCTGCTTTGGAGCAATGGATGTGTGTGTGGTTATCCTGCTTGAGAAGCTATTCTCCAAATCCCAACAGACTAGCAAGCATCCAGCTTTGCCATTTCCAGGTAGCAGTTACCGCTGAGTGCCCCTTTTTAATTTTTCTACATTATGGCTGTGTTGACTAAGTCCTCATTGTTTAAAAAAAACTGGGATAATTCAAGTAGAGCCTGAGCTGAAACTGACACAGTGGTCCACTAACCAAAATCTCTTGGGGGGAATTTTTACTAATTCACATACCTGGTCCCCATTCCTGGAGACTCTGATTCAGTTGTTTTGGGAGAAGGACTCAAATGTAAACATTTTGACAATGATCCTCAGTTAATTCTGATTTGCAATTCTGTTTAAATGCTTTCTTCATTGAGAAACTTTAATGTATGATGCAGGGAGTGCTTCACAAATCTCATCATCATACTCTCCTGGGAGCTTTTAACAAGCTATTCCTTAGAGTGTCTGATACCTGTCGTCTGGGGTAGGTTGAGGAACATTAATATATTAACATATCAAATTGTTATATGTTTCCCTTAGGGTTTTCGAAGCACTTATTCACTCTGAAATTGTAGTTCACACACAAATTGCAAAGCATCCTTATTACATATTGAAGAAACAAGCAATTCTAAGGAATTCTACAGTGTAAAGATTTTAGCAAAGTAACCACCTATATTTTTTTACTCTTTCATTGAATAAATTCATTCATAAGGCCATTTTTACTCTGAGGCAATACTGTGATAGGCACTGGAATATAACAGTACAGTGGAAGAGAAAAACATAGAAATAACAGTAAACAAATAAAGGAGCAAGGAAGTCAATAAATAAAATCATCGCCAATCTTAAAATAATGTGTTTTTAAAAGGAAGGCTTTATCTAATTTTGAGTATTCTCTAATCTAGACTGGCAGGCTCCAGTCACTCTCAGTTCATGAGTTGTCGCCTCGCTCTAGTTTAGGATCCGTAACCCCTGGGAGTTTCCCATTCCAGTGCCTTTGGCAGACAACCCTAATCAATCCTAGCATTTTCTCCTCCAGATCCAGGAAGGAGGCTCACATTCGTGCTCAACTGTGTCCTCTATGCAGCCGTTGCTAATAGATCACAGATGAAATCTACGTGCAGCAATACACAGCGCTCTGACATACCTTGGTGCCTTTGCAGTTCCTCATCTCCTGCTTTATTTTTGTTGTCTATCAACTATTGAGTACTAATTCTCCTTACATATGGGATCCCAGTTCCTTTTCAAAACAACTTTGTGATCCGTCAAACTCAGCCTTCAAAGGATCAAGTAACCATCTCAAGACTGCACAATTAGTGTGTATCAAAGCAGGAGGTACAAACTCAGGTTCTTAGACTCAAAGCCTGATGCTTTTAAAACTATTCTGCATTGCCCATCTGCTCAGCCCAATTCAAAGGGCACCTCCTCTGTGAAACTTCTCCTGATCCCTTCAAATAAAATTTGTCAATTCTTCTTTTGAGTTGGCCGTGACCCCGGTACATCTCCATTACAGCATGACATTATACTGTAATGATTTGAATATAGCACTCTTTGAGCTCCTCTGTGGTAGGAGCTCTGGGTGTTTATTGTTTGTTCGAAAATCTCCGTACCCATGGTAACTAGTAGGTAGGTTCTCGGTTGATGTATCTAGAATCATCATTAAAATCTGGCCACTGGGCTAATTAAGGTTGTGTATCTCTTCCTCAGTGTATGTATGACCTTACTATATTAAAAACAATGCCAAGCTTAAACAAGATCTTGATTTAAAAACTTAAAAAGACCAAGTTGATAATGACATACATTCTTCCGTTATTTCAAATCTGTCTTGACATTAGTTATTGAGGACTCCTAAACAGAAACCTAATTACAGCACATTTAGCATATGTGGTCCTTAGTTGGTAACTACTCTCAAAAGTAAGAGAGGTAAAACAGGTCAAATAAACTACACCCTGCTTGTCAAGTGTCACAACACAGATGCCATCTGTTTAAGCTCTAGCCCTTATCCTATCATTGAAACTGTGGTTTGGCTCACTGCAGTGGCCTGAGTTCTAACTAGGTTGATGGTGGTACACAGTGACACTCACTATTAATGATGGCACATGATGACACTTCCATTCTGCAGAGACTCAGGCAGACTAGTTGCCTGACATTTATTTCACAGTAAATTATAGTTTTGTGCAAAATAAGACTCATTCTATCTTGGAGAATTATGGAATCTATGGAGAATTATGGAATCTATGCTATCAGAGGTGACATATGGAAAGCTGATTGTCCAGATAGGAGTAAGTGAAGATGTATATGAAGGGGAAGAGTTTGGATTTAAAGTAAAGCTCTGGAGATATTTTAGGGTATGAGTCACAAGAGAGGTACCCTGATGTTTCAGAAGGAAATATCGTTTCATTGAGGCCTTTCCTGGAAAACAGTGAAAGCTTGTTCCATGCCAAATTGCAAAAGGCAGATGGAGAAAGGAGGCAAAGACCTCCATATTTCATAGATTCAAGAGAAATCTTTCAATCTGTTATCCCACCGTATATATAAATAGGCACCGAATCTCATTAATTAGACTTCACCTTAGCACTTGAACAGCCTCACCTACCTCCCCAGAGAAGGCTTGTCCATTGAGGAGGTGCTCTGAGCCTTGGCTATCCTCACTCCCAAAGTGTAGCCGTATCTCCTCCAGCCGGTGGCTGTATGTCATGGGCCCTCCTGATATGTTGACCAAATGCTCCTTGTCCAGGCGTAAGGACACATGTCTTCCAGTGTTGTACATAGTCCCACTGACCTGCAAGGCAATGGGAAACAGGTCAAGCAAGGCTTTCCTCCTTCCATTTCTCATCAAACCCAGCATGGTGTTTAGATCAATGCCTTCTGCTGCCTCTTGATGGGAAGATATTAGTTTAAACCCACCCTGTGGAACAGGGAGTGGCAGCCTCCCCCGAGGGCAGTCCTGCCCTAAGTGGCTTCTGTGGTACTTTCTGTGAGACATAAACCACATTATTTAGAAAGCTGAGGTGGAAACTTGAAGGCAACTTCATCAACTGTGACTAATATGTTGGACATTGCACCTTTTAAAAAATTAACTCGTGTTCCTACCACAAACATTTGGAAAGGAGAGATGGTGCAAAAGTTAAAATTTCAGATGTGAGAAACTGAAGGAAGCAGTTAGTAGGGATGAGATGCTACTAACTGAAAGCCAAGTGAGAGACAAGGAAACCAGAATGAGTGAACAGGAGCAAACCTTTTTGGGAGACTGAAGGCTTAGATCTGAAGCCTTAAGCACCCAGTCTGATGTGTCTTGGTTACGTCCCTCTCTGCACCTACAACCAGACACGCACAGAATGAGAACTCTGATCCTTCCTCTGAGCTCGTGGCCTCAGTGGTAAGCTATTCACACAAACTTTCCACTTCACAGATCCCCAGACTTGCTCCTCATTCCTGATTCCATCTTGCTGCAGCCCCTGCAAGCTGCCAACCCTACTGCTTGGCATTCCTTTTCCTTCTTTCCTCTTTGAACGTGATGTCTGGCTTCATTTTCCTGACTATGGCTTTAGCACCTCTCAACTCTTGATTTGAGAGCACTGATTCCTAACTGTGACTCTAAGGCTTTAGTCTCCCGGGTTGACTTAGCTCTAAGAGCAGAGAGAAGGCTTAAGACAGATTTTGAATGGGTCTGGATGGAAGGCTTCTGTGCTATTGGATGCTGAGCAACTTAGATTTTCTTCCTGCTTACTCTGACTCCTTTGGGCCCAGCCTTCCAACCTGTGGATTCCCTTAGGGCTTCATATAACTTATGATACCTTTATAGCACTAGCCTTTCTGACACTAGTCTTGTGAACAATCAGTTAGTTCTATAGACTGCTCACTGTGGCAGAGACCGTAATGCTTACTAAATACTCCATGGACTCATTATTCCGCTATCTTACTGTAAGGTAGAGGCCATATAATTAGTGTTGATCATGGGCTATGAAGGCATATGACCAGCGCCACTTCCAGGCTGAAACAATGAAAAGTTTATGCATAATCCTCAGTCTCTCTTCCCCTACTGCATTAATCAAGTAAGTGGTGAGGATATATGACAATGTGATACAGCTACAAGACGGAGCTTGTGTCAGCCTGGGTCCCTGTCAGATTATGTGCAGGTTGCAAAGATGATCAGAATTTTTCCTCTCCTTGCAACTACATTGCTCTCCTTACAATGTGACTTTGTAGGTGCTCCCATTGAGACAGGGGGTCTGTTTCTTCCCCCTTTGTATCTGGGCTGGTCTATCACTTGCTTTGGCCAAGAGCTTGTAGTGGATGCAATATACTGGTTCTGAGAATAGGCCTCTAGAGGCCTTGCATGGTCTTTCTCCTTCTTTGAACCTTAAGACCACCATGCAAACAAGCCTGGATAGCCTGCTAGAAGGTGAGAGTGAGGATAGCCATCCCAGGAGAAGCCATCCTGTACTAGTCATACCATGGGCCATCCACCACCAGCTGACTGTCTCAGCCCAGGTCAGCTTAGCCTGGCCCAGACCAGAAGAACTGCTCACACACTTGGGAGTGAAGCAATTAGCTGTTGTAGGTCTCTAAGTTTTGGGGTTATTTGTCATGTAGCAAAAGCTAACTGATACACATCAAGTCAATCATCTTTTCTTTCCTATGAATCTGGAACAACCAACAGAAACTCTGGACAGAATCTGTTGAGAATCAGAGCTGTAAAGTCATAGGGGCTCAGACAGTCAACCTGCTAAGCAGCTGGATAGTCAGACCCGAGAGAGAGAAAGAGAGAGAGTAAGTGAGTGAGAGAGACCCCCCCACACACACACAGAGAGAGAGAGAGAGAGAGAGAGAGAGAGAGAGAGAGAGAGAGAAGCAGATGTGCCAACAGTGACAGAGAAAACCATGTAGAGAGAGAAAGAATCGGAGAGAATAACTATTTGACCTTCAAAAACCCTTTGTATCTTCTTCTTCTAGTTTCCTCATGAGGCCTGAGCTGTACTTTCTCAGATATTTTACCAATATATTTACTTTTCTCTTAAGTCATCTAGTCCTTGCAATCAAATGATCCCTGTCAGAGACCCCACTTCTGTTCTCCAGTCTCAAATAAATATATATTTAGTAAGTATAAAATAATGAGAACTTGTCTTTTTTTCATTTCCCAGATTATGACTTCTTTTGCAGTAAAATGGTTAGAGATATGTTGGTGTTTGACAATGCATCTATCTTCAAGTAAAATTTATTTTTTCTAATTATTAAGATTATATACAGGTATTATATATAGTTAAGAAGGTATAGAACAGCAAGGAAATAAAAATCAGCCACAATTCCCCTTTAGCAATAATCACCACTAATATTTTGGCATATATACTCTTCACACTCATAACTATATATCCGTATTTTAATGAGATCATATTATGTGTGTATAAATAAATAATTTTCACACATATGGCTTTATATATCTATTTAATCATATACAATATATTAATATATAATAACACATAATATATATTATTTTTACTAACATGAATATTCCTAGGTTATTAACTGTTCTTTTGCAATATCACTTTGAAGTGGCTGCAAAATGGTTCACTATAAAAATATATAACTTATTGTTAAATCTTCACATCCTCTCCACTTTTTTACTATTGTAAAAAATAATGCAGTGAGGATCCTCATGGATAATATTTTTACTAGAACAGGGATATTTCATTAGGCAACTTCTGGGTATAATGCTGTACACATTATTACAGTGCTTATTATCTAGTGCCAAATCCATCTGAGTAGATCTCACAGAGCAAGGCTGGATCTAATTCTCTTCAAATGACATTAGGAAGAGAACCATGAGTTTCAGCCAGTAACATTCATGGGCACCTCTGGTAAGCAAGGCAGCATAAGTAGAGCTGTTCTGAATTCTCATAGGATATATGCTCTGTCTCATTCGGCAGGTATCTTGGGCTTCCCTGCACTTCTAGAAATCCTTTCATCTGTGTCTGTCTAATGTTCCCAAGAAAATTGTTGCCCACCGAAGCAAGGCAGGGGCCATGCTGTATGCTTGTCTGCATTTCCCCAGTACTTGGAAAACGCACTGGCACGTAGCCGATGGAAGAATCAAGGACTCTTGAGTCAAAAGATTCCCAATCTGCCTCTTTGCGCCCTTGTAGATCAGTCAATTTCTTGAGGCCTCAGTTTCTTTAACTGTAAAGTAGAGATAAAAAAAATTTCCCCCATGAAAATACCTAAATGACAGAAGTAAATCTCTCCTTATTAGTAATTATTTTAAATGTGAAGGGATTCCACCTTTATGAGGGACTTAGAGTAGTCAAAATCACAGAGATAGAAAGTAGAATGGTGGTCGCCAGGAGCTGGGGGAGGGGGAAATGGGGGGTTATTGCTTAATGGGCAGAGAGAATCAGTTTTGCAACATGGAAAGAGTTCTGGGGATGGATGATGGTGATGGTCGTATAACAATACGAATATACTTAATATCACTAAAATGGACATGTAAAAATGGTTAGGATGGCAAAATTTCATATGTATATTTCACCACAAAAAAAAAAATAAATAAAGGGAAAAATATCCTCCATGAGGTTGCTGTGAGAATTAAGTAAATAACACATGTAATTTTCATTCTCTTCCTTCCTTTACTTTTATTACCTGGGTGCCTAGCCGATGTTGAAGGACCCATGTTGATCTTCCCTGCTTTCCAGAACCAGGTAGAATATAGTGTTGCTTGCTAAACGTCACAATGAAGAATTTAAAGTGACTTCTGCATTGTGCTGAGTCATTTGTCTACCATTTCAGATTTTTAAAGCCTCAGGCATGGGAAACATTCAAGGTCATTTTGAAGACCGTGATACAAACTCGAATCAGGGTTATCAGGAATAAACCATGTGCCCTCTAGTCCTTTTACTCCATTTCCAGACCCCTTCTGCTTACACAGCTCTACATTTGTTCACTCATTCATTCACTCACTCACTATTTTGTCAGTAAATCATAAAATAGTCAATATATGTGACTACGTGCTAGGATCTGGGAATTGTAAGGAGTAAAACTGGGCATGGTCCCTACCCTCATGGAACTCACATTCTCCATTATATAGAGACCAGAGTCGAGGAAGGAAGTTAAGGGGGAATCTATCCAAAATTCTACCATTTGCCTATGCGTTCTTACAAGTAGATGCAACACCCCCTTATCCTCACCCTTTCCCTAGACACCGAAATAACATTAATTTGTATTAGTCAAAAAAAGCTGTGTAGCCAGGGTACGGTTTGTTGCACTTTAATTTAAAAATAAAGGCTTGACAACATTATGTATGGTATCTAACGGTACATCTGCGCTGTAGTAATTAACATTGTAGCAGTGTCATTTCATCTGTAATGCTAATTACTGTGTTTCCAATGAACTACTTTGGTGCACAGCACGTTGAAAAAAGTTGTCTGATGCAGACCAGGAAACAGAGCCGAATGAAGTTGAAGCTGCAGGGGATATCCAGGTTGCCTCTGGCTGCCTCACAGTTCTCCTTTTTGTTATATTTTAATCCACTACAAAATAAGACGAGAGATGTATGCGATGCCCATTTTACAAATGAGGGAAGTAAGTGCAGTTGGTGAATGCTCAGTGACTTTTTCAGGATTGCACAGCTGGCAGTGGTGGCAGACCCGGGTTTTCTGACTCCAAGTCTAGTGATCCTGTTGTGAGCCAGTGTAAGTATCTCAGCTCATTTCAGATGGAAACCTGTCAGGGATTTTCATTTCTTCTCTGGAGATTCAGGGCTGGGGCAGGGGCAGGGGCAGGGGTAGAGGCAGCGGGATTCTTTTCCAGGAATCTAAGAGGACTGGAATGACACTCAGCTGATGAAGTTCATCGCAGGAGGAGGCCTGGAGAAACCTAAGGGTCGGAGAAGTCCCTCAGTTCCTCACCTGCAGACATTGACACTGGTTTGAGACTGGGTGGGGCTATATGTATTGAGGGAAGTGGGTAACAGATGCCTGTCAAAATTATATGTCAATCAATACTATCTTGATAACCTAAAACCATCTAAAAACAATGTGTTCTTTTGCAAAGCAAAAAATTTACCCCCACTTTGTTCATTTTGTAAAACTGGACATCCTCGCATAGAAAACACACTGCTTTGCAGCAGCTCACCATATGCCGGAGCCTCTTACTGATGGGCGCATCTTTCCTTTCATTTTGTGTTAGAGGATAATAAATTTGTACAGTGTGTTTTTAAGGTAAGGAGAATTTTCATTGTTTGAAAATCAGCAACAATTCTATTCATTATAGTTGACATCTTGGTTTGAATCCTTACATGATGTTGGATATGGTGCTAAGTTTTGAACCTAAAATTAATTAACCCTCACAATTTCTCTCTCACTAAACCTAGCACCAAACACAGTGTGATACTTAGACCCATGCCATTTGCTCCCTCTTGGATGGGGAGGTACTGGGCTAACATATATGTGGAGTTAAGGCCTCCCGCAGAGCACACTTCCTCCTGGGCCTAAAGGCAAATAGCCCACCAATGGAGGCAGGGCTTCATGACACATATCTCTGGCTCTAAAGCCTATGCTTTTAAGGACTGAAAATGATCAGATTGCAAAGCTGATTTCCTAACAATGCAATATGACAGGTTTTCTTCAAATATGGGTTGATAATGGAGGAACCTGACAGGGGTTTAGAGTTGAGGATGTATAAAATTATTTATTGTATTAGGGTTCTCTAGAGAAACAGAATCAATATGATGTCTATATACATATAGAAAGAGATCTATTTTAAGGGAGTGGTCTGGTAATAATGGAGGCTGGCCAGTCTAAAATCTGTAGAATAGGCCGGCAGTCTGGAGGACCAGAGAAGAGCCAATGCTGCAGCTCAAGTCCAAAGGCTGCCTGCTGCACAACTCTTTCTTGCTTCAGGAAGGCCAGTCTTTTTGTTCCAGTCTGGCTTTCAACTGATTGGGTGAGGCCCACCCACATTATTTAGGGCAATCTGCTTTATTCAAAGTCCACTGGCATAAATGTTTACGTCATCCAAAAACACTCTCACAGAAACATCTGGAATAATATCTGATCAAATATTGGAGTGCTATGGCCCAGCCAAGTTAATACATAAAATTAACCATCATATTTATCCTCAAATCCCATTTGCTTTCTTTACTACATCTTGTTTAAACAGCTCTGAACCAAATGGTTGTGCTGACATCACACATAACAGGTTGATATATGTCATATTACACATATAAATATTTTTTTACATAACGTAATTTAAAAAGTCAGCTATTCTAAAACTGTTCTCCAAACTTCAGTCATAAAAAGGAAAGCAAGTTTGAAATAATGTACATCTGAATTATAGAATAATTGTAAAGAAACGGTTTAACTTTTCTTGTCAAAAGATACATGCACAACGAGCTAGGTTTATTCTTGAGTCTGCATGGGACCTCAGAGACAATTCTGGTCTAAGTCCCTCATGTTTTCTAACTTCATATTTCCAGATGGGAAAAAAAGAAAAAAGTATATCTTTTTTCCAAAGACCCAATTCAGAAGATCTTTTGGCTTAATGGAGAAAGCACTTATAGGGTTGATGTTTATTGCAGACAGCTAAGCATGAACAAATCTTACCTTCAGAAATTCTAAAAGATTCAATAAGCAGTTAGTTACCTGCTTGGCGTGATACAGAGCTTATGTGAGCTTTCCATTATGTTCTCTCTCAAGGCAGTCCGACCCAAATCTCCTGTAATATACTCAGTAATAATTCCCCACAGCTTAAATGGGTATGTAACACTACAAATGGAGTAGCGAAAATAGAATCTCAACTGTGTAAAAGGAAGAGATGGCCATCTGAACTGCACGAGCCCCACTTGCGTTCTTAACATGGTTGGTTAGGACAGGTAGGATGGAGAGCACCCACAAATTCTGAGGACTCACTATGTGTCAGAGGGTATGTCACTTTTTAGAACAGGAAACTAGGTACAGATAGGCTAAAAACTCTACTCAAAGGTACAAGGGGAGCAAGTGATGGGACTGGAACTCAAAAGAAGTCTTTATGACCCAAAGCTCATGGTCTTCTCACCGTCTCAGAGAGCAACTTCAAAGCCACCATAGAAAGGCCGCACTCCATTTCTCAGTGACCCTGTAAACTTCAAAAATTAAATAATGGTCTTTTTATTTATTTTTCTGTATGGAGTTGGCACAGGCTCTGTTCATTCATAACAGGAGTCCTGGCATTCTTGCCTTTAGGATACGGTCTTATTTAGTAGATTGTCTTTTACTATAATTTGAGGGAACACATTGGGCTGATGCATGTAACCCTAACAACCACCATAGTAGCAGTAATTATGGTACATCCCAGGCCTTGTACTTAGTAGCTTCATTTAATCCTTGCATTGCCCAGATGGGAAGGCATTATTATCCATACTCTACAGAGGAGGAGGCGGAGATTCAAAGGGCTTAAATGACTCTCCCTAAAGCTCCACAGTTAGAAGTCAGCAGAGCCAGAATTCCAGTGCAAGCCTGTTTGATTCCAAATTCTACAGCTCTTAAAAGAGAAAAAAAAAACAAAAGTTGGTGGAAAGAATATCGGGAAAATCATGTAGTTTACAAGTAACTCTTGGGACTTGGGATAAACTCTTTTTTTAAATAATATTTTTATTTTTCAATTACAGTGGGCATACAATATCATATTAGTTTCATGTGTGGGGACACACTCTTAAAGCCCAAATATGGTGTCCCCATGATGTATCAAGTCGGATTTAATATGGCCAGCCCTGGCTTGAATACTCTTGGGGGTTTCTAGACCCAGAGCACCAGAGGAATTCCCGGTCCCCACTTGTTGGGAGCTGAGAGATGGATCATACCTGCCTATCCTAGTGTTGGCTTAGCAGCTAGGTGGCTGAGCCCATAATGTTGGCTCATTGCCTAAAGGGGTTAGTGAAGAAGGTCCGACAACCATGTCATATAAAATTAGGTGTCTTTTCTTTGCAATTGAGGTTTCCCATTATGTGTCTCTGACTGCTCTACTGAGGTGTGTAATAGGTCTTCTTTGAATGTCATTAGTGAGCCTAAGAGATTTAAGAACACCACTTAGCCTGGTTCCCTGCAGAGTAGCTTGAGATGCCAAAGGGTTGATTTGTAAAGGCTGAATGCAAGAAGCCAGTGGGCTGCTTGCCCCCATGGGCACTCCAGAGGGGTCACTGTGAGGAGAAACAATTGGAGTTAAGTCATTGCAATTCATGGCCTCACTGTAGTGTCGCATATACATGGACTGGCAAAATCATGGTTGTGTGCGAATTCTAGAGCTAAAAGGACTTCAGAAATAACCAAGCTCAACCTCTTACTCAATAAACTAGGAAAGTGAAACACAGAGAGATCAAGAGACCCATTCAGGATTGTACGAGTAAGTGGCAGACCCGAGACTGGACATCAACCAACTGACTCTGTTCTTCACTCTGTGCAGCACAGCTCCCCTTCCTTCTTGTCCTTCTGTTTTCCTCTTTAAATTATTGCATGTTGAGGGTACAGAGCACACTGCCTCAGAAACAGAAGTGCTCATGTACTAAGGGTGTATATATACAAATTCCATGATCCATAGAAAAATAGAAAAACTTCAGCCAGATATCTGGACATAACATCTACATGATGTCATTCATTTGTGTACGGGGTTATTGTCAGTGCTTTCCCAGATGTTTTATGCTATGTAGATTTCAAAGCAATGATTAGAAATGGAGGAGATTAAATGTTGAGAAGAGAGATGGAGGTAAAGGATATAGAGTGTTAGGAGAAGGAATTTTTGTAACTCAGCTTTCAAAGAAAGCAAAAGATAAGTACTTGGAGTTCATTGGGTTGGAGCTTTAGAAAGAAAGTGGCTGAGTTGTGGGTAAAGAAGAAAATGAAAGTTGACCAGAGTTATCTGCTTTGTGTTTCCATAGATGGAGTTGTGTAGGAGGGTTGAAGAAGTACTTCCAAGATCTCACCCACCACTCTTAACCCTGGAGGGTGGATAGACATTTCTTCCTTAGCAATGCTAAATTTATTCCAGTCTCTAGCCCATCCATCTGAGTCAGTCTGTTTCTCCTATGCAAAGAGACTAGGATTTTGGAGTCAACACTGAACAACGGGATGAAATGTGATACTAATTATCCTATTAATCCTAGTATTGTTATTAAGATAAAAATGGAACCTATGTATAGTAATATTGACTCTTCAAACAATGGATAATTTCTTTGCAAACTCTACAGGGATGCTAAGAAGCAACATTGTAGCAAGGCATCTCTTGAATGTGATTGATGCTGGTGGTTATGGCAAGAGGAACAAAGAAGAGGTATGAAAGAAGTTGCCTGGTCCACTTAGGTGTGGGCTATGTGAAGAGAAAGCTCTTCATCTTCTATCTTCTTCAAAGGGATGTTAGGCAGGTGGTCGTCATTAGGCTGGGCATGTTCTTGCCCCACAGAGTTGTTGGTACTCAAGCTAAATCTCAGCCTTGCCTCATCTCTGAACAGGGTGGTAGGACCCCAGAGAGTGGTGTCTGGAATGGGTTTTTCCATTATAGTCCCATAGACTACTTGCCTAATGAGCCACCACTACCAATCAAATATTTTATTAATTTAATATTATTTTAATAATTGAATATTTAACTAAAATTTAAATTTAATAATTTGTCTTGTGTGTCTCCTTTAGGTGTTTTATGAACACTTTAAATTCCTACACAGAGTCTGCAAGGTAGGTGTGGTCTTCACGTTTCCCAGGTGAGATAACTGATAGCAGCACTAAGAGGTTATGCGACTCATCCACTGTCACATAGCTATTGGGTTAAAGAGCCAGAGGCTGGATGCAGACTTTGACTTCAAAGTTGGTCTCTTTCTGCTTCACGGTGCTTCACCTCACCCTCAATAAGCAGGCCTTGTCTATCACCACGGTTCAGTTTGGGTTTCGGGATGAGTTTTCCAATTCTCCTTCCCAGACTAAAGCTCTGCTTTAAATCTTAGATCTCTTAGGGCTTTGAGAGCCTCCAGATTTCTTCCGAAGCCTCTCATTGCTGGTTGCCTGGATCCAGGTTTTTTGTTTTTGTTTTTGTTTTTTTAATTCTTTACTGAGTGTCTGGAGTCCTGGGCCAACGGGGTAGAGCAACCAGAACCAAGATGCTATTGATCAGCAGTATTGCCTGTGATGGGAGACCACCTTAGCTCTCTGTTCTAGCTCAAATCAAGCTTGGATTGAGTACACTCCTATAAATTTAAATATATTTATAGTTATTTTTTGAAAAGGTAATATAGGCATGTTTGTTTGATTTACCTTTCCTGTTTCCTGCTGTATCCCCAGCACCTAAACAATACTTGGATTCAAATGTTGCAAAGAAATGGACAAGATGATGCTTTCAGCATCATCTCGGTGCCCAGCCCAACCTAGCCCCACCCTAAGTCTGACCGTGTGAGTCAGACGTGGGACACAGAAACTGTTACCTTCCTCTTATAAGTGTCCCTGGATGTTCACTTTAACCGAATCTGACAGATAGTCAATGCTGGGGGGGCAGGGCAGAGTGACACAGAATAGTTTTCTTTATCCTTTTCCCAGCCTCCTTGCCTTAAGGAGTTGCTTTGAAATAATAAGACAATAGCATTAAAGCTCTTTCTAAATATATATGGTGGGCTATACAGGACTCATTTTCAGGCCATTCTTTCCCCCTAAACTGTGAAAATTCAAGATTAGGCCACCTAAATTAATGTATTAAACTTACCTTAGAAAAGATATTTCTAGTTTAAAGTCATTTAATTCAATCCCCGATTCATAAATTATTCCTGGATAATTTCTTTGCAAACTCTAGAGGGATGGCTAGTTATTTCATCTCCAAAGAGGAAAAGGCCTTTTAAGGGAAGTCTGGTAGGACACAATGGCACACAGGCATTAGCAGAGCACATAGATCACTCTCTTAATATTCCCCCATGTGGATATCACTGGTCCCACTAAGAGAGGAGAGAAGGCATCTGAAAAATGCAAAGGGAAGGGCTTAAAGAAATGACTGATTCAGCCAGTTATAGATTAACCATACCCTATAGATCTCTGAATGGCCTTCTAGAAACTCTTGTAATACCTACAAGATAAATGATTTGGTAATAGATAGGACCAGTGGTCTGGGAATTTCTTCCCCTTTGCAGCCCCCACCTGAAAGTCCCTATCCCTATCCTGAGCCATGAGGTGCATGTGAAACCTCAGACAAAGGAATCGCGCACCCCTTGCACGAACAATGCAGAGGTATATAAATTGAAGGAAATCTAACCAAGGGGAGCTTGTGCTTTGGTGCTGTTAAGCCCCATGTGCTCTGCTGGCTAATAAATTCTCCTTCCTCTAACAAGTTGTCTGAGCGTCCAGTTTCCTCCATTGAGTGTCGCTCCCTGAAACACCACAGGTCATGCTAGAATCCTTGATGCTCTCTTTTCAAAGATATTAGAAATAGCAAATGTTTGAGGGATAACAAGTCCCTTTGCTCATTCTACATGCCCCTGTACACTGGTTAATTATTTAATGTTTATGTCCCACAGTGACCTTGCCCCTGTTGACTCCTGTCCACTGCAAGCTGCAGGGGACATACTCAAATACCCAAAGTGGTCAGGAGATAATGTAAATAAGTGAGACAGGTGAGGCTGTGGGGCACCATTTCTTGGGTATCTCTGGAAGGGAATATAGGACACTGGGGAGATGCTTGCCTGGGGGGAGGCGGGGGGAGAAACTAATGTAAGGAAGAGGCAAGAGAATTAAAATGTTAATAAAGCCACAGTCAGAGACTGCAATATGCTGATAAGCCCTGCAGCCAGGCCAGGAAGACACCTTCAGAACAAAGAAAGATTTCTGCTGGGATTGCTAACAGCCCATTCCCCACACCTGTGAATGGGAAAGAGGAACCAACAGAGTCATTCCCTATGGCTAAAACCATGGAGAACCTAAGGATTAAAGGCTGGGATCTGCTAGCAGGCCTTTCGCTCTACATATTCTTACCTTTTCACAATATATCCTCTTCTCTTTCCTCACTGGATGTCCATAGCAAAGGGAATGTGAACTAAAGAATGGCAGACGTATTAACTGAATTCCCTGAACACTCAGGGTCCCTCTCTGTGCCTTTACTCTGTCTCCCTCTCACTGTCCCTCTCACCGTCCCGCTCACTCTCTGCCTCTGAGAAGAGACCGCACTCTGTCTGTGGAGTGTGACCGCTTTTCCAATAAACTTTCCTCTTGACTCTAACTTTGGCGTGTGTGTTAAATTCTCTCTACAGTCTCTGCCGAAGGACCCTCTTCTTCTCTCGGTATGAGGCTTAGTCTCCGCCTATAAATTCGGGGAAATTTGCCCTGTCCTGCATCAAAACCAAGAGGAACTGGGAAAAGGAGGAGCAGGTGTACCAGACTCACTTTTCATCTTGTGTCCTTTTGTATTGTTTGGATTTTAAAAGTAAACAAAATGATTTTAAAAATAAAATAAGATACTCTCTAGGCAATAACATCTGGTGCTAAATCTGGGTTGAGAGGTACAATGATTGTGATATGGACCCAGGAGCTAGTCTAGGGCAGCTGTCCACTAGAAATAGAAAGCAAGCTACCTCTGCAATTTTAAGTTTTCTAGTAGCTACATTTAAACACAAAACAGCGAAATTAATGTTAATAATATACTTCCATAGATAGATGAATGGGTAAGGAAGATGTGATATATAGTGACCCTAGAACAACATGGGTTTGAACTGTGTGGGTCCATTTATCCAAGGATATTTTTTCAATAATAAATACAGTAAATGTACTTTTTATTCTGATGGTTTTATTAATAAGCATATTAATAACCATTTTCTTTTCTCTAGCTTGCTTTAGTATAAGAATATAGCATATAATACATATAACATAGAAAATAAGTGTTTGTTGACTAGGTTATTGGCAAGGCTTCTGGTCAACAGCAGGCTACTAGTAGTTAAGTTTTGGGAAAATTAAAAGTTATAGGTAGGTTTTTGACTGTGAGAGGGGGCAGTGCCGCAACCCTCACATTGTTCAAGGGTCAACTGTATATACAACAGCATATTACTCAGCTGTAAGAAACAATATAATTTTGCCATTTGCAAAGTCATGGATGGACCTAGAGGCTATTGTGTTAAGTGAAATAAGTCAGGCAAAGACACATACTGTATGATTTCACTTATAAAAAACAAAACAAAACAGAAATAGACTCATAGACACAGGAAACAACAAACCGGTGGTTACTTGAGGAGGGAAGGGTTAGAAGGGCAGATGAAATAGGTGAAGGAGATTAAGAGGTATAAACTTCCAGTTAGAAAATAAATAAGTCATGGGAATGCAATGTATGACATAGGGAGTACCGTCAACAATATTGTAATAACTTTGTATGTGAGAGATGGTCATCACTGATTGTGGTAATCATTTCACAATGTATATAATATTGAATCACTATGCTGTACGCCTAAAACTAATAGGCTATTGTACGTCAATTGTACTTTAGTTAAAAAAAAAAAAGAATATATTTCACTGAACCCAGTATATCCAAAACACTATTTCAACATATAATCTATACACGAATTACTAATGAGATGTTTTACATTCTTTTTTCATAATAAGTCTATGAAATGCAGTTTGTATCTTACATTCAGAGCACATCCCAATTCAGAATCACCACATTTCAAGCACTCAATAGCCACGTGTGGTTAGTAGCTACCATATTGAACAGTGTAGCCTGGTCAGTCTTTCTTTCCAAGCAGAGCTATATTAGTGAGTCAAATGGACAGCTGCTGAGGGTGCTAGATGCTGTGGAGCACTAAACGCCCTAAGCACAAATTAAGAATATAGTGCCAGTAATTTGTACCTGTTTCCCACCCAAGTAGACCATTACCTACTGTTCAGGTTTTTTTTTCTTTCCTTTTCTCTCCTTTTCCTCTCTCTCTCTCTCTCTCTCTCTCTCTCTCTCTCTCTCTCTGTCTCTCTTGATTTATATAGCATGTATGGGAGCAGAAAAATGACAATCACCAGAGGTGGTAGAGTCTACTGATCTTGAAACCCAGTAATGCATAGCCTAGCATTATTTACTAGGAATGTATAATACATCCCTTTATCTAAATTATGGACCTCTTCATATTCCTCCTAAGAAGTTGGTTGAATATGAAAATCATAAGCTAAACTGAAAGATAAGAGACATAAGAGTGGGAAACCATTTGCTAACAGGTATATTTGTTGGGGGAATCATGGAAGATCTCAAACTGATAAATATCATCCAGGACCAAAATCCAAATAGGACTCCACCCCCGAACCATTTATTTTATTGGATTCATCACTGTGGCCATTCACGACTGCAGCCCTTAACAAGCAAGGGTGACCATGAAAAAAGACATCTATTTCTAGAAATGGCATGCGTCCTTTCTAGAAGCAAGCAACCAAGGAAATTACCTTTCTGACTAGAGCTCACAGATAGATTTACTGCTACTACTACCACGTCAACATCACCAGCATCTATTGAGCACTACATGTCTGCCACCACGCACGCATTAGCAACTTGATCCTTGCCACTGTCCCGGAAATGGATAGTTTTATTACCACCATTTTGATGAAGTGACTGAGGCTCAGCGAGGGTAATTGGTCACTGAGCTGTAAGAGTCAGAAATAACGTACATAAAAGAAGAGCCCGTGTGGACTGCACGCTGAGCTGTCATATTGGCTCTGAGGAGGGAAGGGCGCCAGTGACGTTTCCCAGAAGAGCTGGCGTTTGAAATGGGCCTTGGAGATGGTAGGATGTAGATGTCCAGAGATGCCTGGAAAAAGGAGTTGCAGCGGCAAAGACTCGGGGATGGGAACATACAAGGCATGCAAAGGGAATGGCAGAAGCGATGAGGCAGTGTTCCAGGAGTGATTCAGACATGAGCAACCAAGGACTGGGTGGCACAGGTGACTGACGGCGGGTACCGGACACTCGCTGCGTGACAGACTCCCTGCTGGTGCTTTACATAGTGCTTTACATACTTTTTAGCAAAGCTTGTGAGGTACTGTGTGTTCCCATCTCTGTTAGAAATAAGAAACACTGGGCTCTGAGAGGCTAAATAACTTGCCTAGGTCACAGAGACAAGAAACGAAAGAAGACTTTGAGTGCACCTCTGTCCTGCTCTTTCCACTACAATGTGCAATCATGCTAGAAAAGGACACTTTCCAAAGAAATAATTTCCTGCCGTCCTGCTACACTGGCTCTCCTGATTTGCCACAGTTCAGTATCGGAGAGCAGCCACTCTCATGTCTCCTCTGTATTGCCACCACCACCGTCACCACTCACATCAACTCTCTTCTCCCTCTTCCCCAGCCTTTGACTAATAAGAATAAGATATAAAATCAACAACCAAGAAAAGCCCAATAAAATGTGGAAGTAGTTGACAGTATCAACTAGAATCTCAGAAATTTGTGGCTCAGTTTCATGCAACCGATGTTCCATTTCATGGATTCAAAGCAACAGTTACGACAGCCAACTTACATGGTTAGTATAGTAAGAAGCCTGCTGAGGGAAGGTGGTGGAGGGTGTGCGCTGTGGGGAGTGGGGATTCTTTGTTACGGATCCTAAAATCAAGCTTTCTGGGTGTCCAGTACGGGGAAGCAAGTGGTATTCCATCACAACCATGACAAAAGTCTTGAGAGGCTCCAAAGTTATTTGTGCAATTGATTTAGTTGATATTAGGAGAGCAGATTCGCCAGATGAATTAGAACAAATTAAATGCAGTGCTGTGCTCCTGCTTCCTACAAGCAGAAAACAATCTTAAACTCCAAGGGCCCAAATCACCCACTCCTTTTCCAGACCCCCTCCCTGTCTCACTGCTATCATTCTAGTCCGTTGGAAACCTACACAGACTTTTATTTCATGAGGTGATCGCATCGTGCCTTTCGGTTATGTTATTCCTCCACTTCTTATGGTCAAAATTTAAAATATGGTCAAAGCAAAACCTGTTTTTACTATTTTCTTCCAGTTTTTCCTCTCTCTCTCACTCTCTCTCCACCCGCCCCTCTCCCAGAAGAACTCTCCTCTTCTTTGTCCGACATATAATCATTTAACAATTATAAAAAATTCCACCTAAAAGCCTCTGTAATCTGTCCCCTTCTCTCTGTCTTCAGAGCCACTACCTCATCTTATTCTGTCCATTAATTTACTCTGTCATTTCTTCTCCATCCCCCAGCCACTGCCTAACTTAAGCCCTTACTTTACTGCATTTCCTAAATCTCAGGCGCCACAGACTATAAAATGCACCATGACTCCGCCCCACCATGAAGAGAGAAAATACTACAGTTAAATGATGACACACACCACTGTTTTTAGGAGGCATCCCAAAGAGATGTTAATACGTGAAAAGAAAACATGCATCTTAAAAACTGATGACACACGGTATCTCAACTAAACTCTTATAATCGTCTCCCAGCTATTCATGCCCAGTCCTGCAGGGGCACAGCAGGCCCCTCACAACCAGTCCCTGAGTTACATTCCCTTTTTCCTCT
Organism: Pteropus alecto; assembly: GCF_000325575.1. Taxonomy (NCBI): domain Eukaryota; kingdom Metazoa; phylum Chordata; class Mammalia; order Chiroptera; family Pteropodidae; genus Pteropus; species Pteropus alecto. The sequence goes on from NW_006443570.1 coordinate 6,549,390, forward strand.
GCTTGGAAAACCCCTTCTCATCCTTCCAGATCACCTTCCCAAAGCCCTTTGATACCCCACCGGTGTGGTGATGATGCTGCCCTGGGTTTCTATGGCATTCTGAACTTTCACATGTGAAATAACATATATACAGTGTTTTGTAATTATCTATGTGTTTTTTTCCCTCCAGGGACTATGAGGAGTTTAAGAACAGGCTGCGTGTCTTGTTCCCCTCAATGTCCCCAGTCTCTGAAACCCAGCACATCCTGGGCGAGTGAAATAATGCTGAATGCCGTTGGAGACTGCATGATGCTCACGGCTTCTGGGCACAGCCACTAGAGGGCAGTGTGGAACCATTCCGTTGCCCAGAACTGCTGTTCTGGAATCTAGGCTGCAGAGGTTGAAGGAAGCCGCCTCCTGTGGGCAAACTGGCTGAGAGCCTAGGAGGTTATACAGCTCCAAGGGCACCGTACCATTCTGCAGAATCTACTTTGAGGATGCTCCTTGCATCGACATATCCCTTGCCAGCCCCCCTACGAGGTGCTTTCGGGTGGCTGCCTCAGCACATTTCTTTAATAAGAGCCAAAACCTCTCCCAGCTTTCCATCCTGGGAGGAAGGGGGAGGCCATGGAGTAGGAAAGAAATGTCTCCGGAACATTCTGATTTCTAATAAAGACAGGCTTGCCGTGAAGGGCCTGCAATATAATTGCTCCACTTTGAAGAACAACAGGTAGCAGCATCAATATTTGATTTTTAAAAGGTTGTGCGAACAGTTTTAAATATTAAAGATAAAGGCAAAGACTCAGATCGTCGTTTCATCTCAGCGGTTGAAGCATTTTAAAGGAGAAGCGGTGCTAATGAGCAGAATAAGACTGTTTGCCCATCGAATGGTATCAGGTTGCAATAAAGCACAATCATTTAGGGGTGGGGGAGGGGCCCAGGGGCGGGAAGCAATATCTGCACCAGGGAAGTTTTCTGTTCATTATCTCTGTAATGAGAGAAAAATAACACAACTCTGCCAGAGTAACTTTCTTCCATCTCATCGTGGGCTGTTTAGCTGCCTCAATGAGTGGTCTGGGACAGGCTCTGAGAAAACCTCATAAATTAACTATCCAACTTCCTGGCTAATGAGCCCAATATGTCAATTTTCAGTGATCAAAATGATGCAATTCAATAAAGCACAGTTCATTTTGTAAGGAAATATACTTTTAATAGGGAGAACTGCAGGGTCACGGTCCTCCTGAGATAATTATGGGCCAGAGGAATTAGCGGCGTGGAGCTATACTTACTGTCTGGAGATACCTCATGGGGTTTGTGTGGCAGATATTGTCTTTCAGGGACAATAAATTCCTTCATTATATTTCCATTACTGCATTAATGCAGTGATCTCCAATTTACTTGTAACCAAGAAGGCTGGTGATTCCTGAAACTTGGCATTTAATGCTAATGAGTGCTTGCAAGCCAGGCAGCTCCGTGTGTGTGTGTGTGTGTGTGTGTGTGTGTGTGTGTATGCGCGCGCGCGCGTGCATGTGCACGTGCATGTGAGTGTGTCTTGGGCTCAGGCAAT
>NW_006443570.1:6551100-6609325 GCF_000325575.1 Pteropus alecto
CAGCCATTCAGATATCTGGAGAACTCAAGAGTAGATTGTCTGAGAGCCTGAAAGTCACAGCTGAAAAGAGAGACTGAGGTGACTACTAGGGAAGCAGTATTAAGTGGAAATCCAGAATGAAAAGTCAGGGTGTCCTTCAGGTAAGGCAAACAGGACTCAATTGAAAAATGGGAGTGCTGGGCAGTAAAAGGGTACAGGACCCAGGCTCAGAAGCAAAAAGGGTGATGAGAACTCATGTTGATTCAGGGTTGTCCGTGCAGTGTAAGAGACACCAGGCACTTCATGGCTATAGGGCCAAGGTCAGCCCAGCCCAATGGATATCACTGTAAGAGGTCCATCTTGAGACAGCTCCTTTAAAGCCAAGGACTCCATAGTTAGGCTTGTTGGAATTGCTTGATTCTGTAACGTGTATGCAAGAGTGAAAGGTACTTTTTGTTTTTAAAGGTAGAAGTAGATGGAATGAATTTCACAAGTCTCCATGTGGGAGTGGATGATCCTCTAACGCGCTGCCTAACCATGTTGGGAAGCTCTGCTTTGGACGCAAAAAAACCAGATAGGAGAGAAGAGTTCCACCAGCATTCTTCACCTTGCCTCCAGTCGACTGGGTAGGCGACATAGAAGGAGAGAGGACAGCTCCTGAGGTCAGGCTCAAGTTCTGACTCCTCTGCTCTTAGCTGAGTGGTGTGGGGCAGGTCGCTTAACTTCCCTGATCTGTAATTTCTTTAACTGACATTCAATTTGCTTGGCAATCCATTCCAAGGAAGATGGGGAGATAAGTGAATATGTCAGGTTGCTTATTTTAGCTTATTTTTTATTTCTTTAACACCAGAGATAAGAAAAATAAGTTACAAACAGAATCAGGATTCTTTCCATTAAAGCAATTCTTATCTATAATAAGACTTACCTAGGAAAGTAAGGTTGCTGTTAATTCGAGTACCTTGGAAGTAAATTTGGGAAAAAGGGGTTCTCCCAGGAGTCAGAGGGCTTAAATGATAACACGTTAATTAGGAAGTGTTCACTTAAGGTGAGAAGTGGATGGTGTCAAGTTTAATCTTATATAAACTCTTGCCAGAGGTCCTTGATGGGTAATGACTGGCAATATGCTCATCAGCTTGATCTGTTCTTGAAATGAGACTTCTAGTTGTCCAGAAGTTGCAGGAGGTGCCTTGGAAAGGATTCTCCATTATTAAAAAAAAAAAATCTCTTCTTTGGCTTTTTCACATTTACCTTGTCTTGGTCTTTAACCAAATTCGACTAATGTGCACTGAACATTTACTATTTACAAGTTCATTTTATATGTTCTGTGATTTAATCATCATCATAATTGCATGAAGAGGGTTTAATTATATCTGTTTTTAGAAGTGAGAAAACCGAGTTCAGGTAAGTTAAGAACTTAATCACAGAGATGGCTGATAAGAGAAGAGGAGGGTCCATATTTATGCCTTTGGATGGTTTACATGTCTCTTTACATTCTTTTTATTTCATTTAATTTTTTCTAACTTTATTGAGATGCAATTGACAAAACTGTAAGATATTTAAAATGTACAATGTGATGATTTGATATATGTATATACTGTGAAAGTGTCCCACCTCACACAGTTACCTTTTGTGTGTGTGTGTGTAGGAACATTTAAGTGTGTCTCCCATTCTTTTTAATACTTCATGTCTCATCCTCGGTGACTTCTGGATTCGATCTTTTTAAATTTTAAAAATAAACTTTATACTTTGGAATAATTTTAGGTTTATAGAAAAGTTGCCAAGGTAGTATGGCGAGTTCCTGTATACCCTTCACTCAGCTTTCCTTAATGTTAACATCCTACATAACCACTGTACCTTTGTCACAACTAAGAAATTAACATTGGCACATCACTGTGAACGTACTGACAGACTTGATTTGGATTTCATCAGTTTTCCACTTGTGTCCTTTCTCTGTCCCATGGTCCAATTCACGATACCACATTATATTTACTGATTCTGTTTTAACCTGATATTTGTTGCAACTTCATTTTGGAAAAGATTGGCATAGGGATAGAGTTTAAAGGCTAACATTTTGTAGGCTGCGCCCACTTGTAAAGATATGCTAGTTTTTTTCGTGTTTGTTGGCTCGTGTTTGATTTTGTTTTTTGTAGAAGCAGTGCTTAAACTCATTGAAAATGACACTTTCATTATGGCTTGGAACCTCGGCTTGCTTGCACCGTGGCTGTAAAGGTTTGGGATTGAGATCTAGCTTTCAAAAGCAACTCTCCATCATTGTCTTCTTCCAAGGACAGGAAATTTCAAATCAACTTTGGGCTTTGGCATTTGCTGCGCCAAACATTCCCTAAGTTTCCACGTTTGCCAATAAATAAGACATTCCATCATCTTTAAGGTGTCAAATCTTCTGATAAATTGAATTTCATAAAATATTGCTCTATTGATCTTAGTGCTCAGCTTTCAGTAAGGCAAGCCAGCCAGAACTGCTGGCTGGGACTTTTTTTGGCAAGGAGGATGTCGTGGGCTCACATGGATAAGGGACATTGTTGAAGTCAGGGTCCCTAACTCTAAATTTCAGTCCCTGGCACTACATCAAATCCTAACTGATCACAGTAACCTCCTCTTCACTGCTGCTGCCTTAACTTTATAGCAAAATTTCATTAACACTCATTAAAGAGTGTGCAGAGAAGCCCTGTGAGTCTACACTGTGGCTAGTACTTGGACCACCGTGAGGCACAATCTGTGTTTTGCTCTCTTTCCTCCTGGAATAAAAGAAGATCAGACTTGTCTCGGAACTCAATTTTGAGAGTTCATCATGTTTACAGAAAGGAAAAGACCACTGATGAAAACTGATGACATGGCAAGACTGGAAAGGAAAAAGTCTAAGCACAGTGTTTCTTCCCCACACTGGCTTTTTCCCAGGGTTGCTCCTGGAATAGTCTGCAGTGATGCGCAGGTTCTTTTTAAAATTTCTTTAAAAAAACAAACACAATTTTTACACTTTTCTAATGACAACATGCCTTGAATGCCATCTGTTTTTGCCATTTGCTAAAGTAATTCAATGAGAAAATAGTATTTGGATGACTAATATTTAGCCTGTTCATAGTCTATGTAAATGGGTGGACAGCTCCCCTTGAGATGACATCCCAGGACCTGGGGAAAGCTCGTGGGATGGGAGAGCCGAAGGCAGGGCTTCACCACTAGTAGGCAAATTGGGTCAATCATCTAACATTTCTTAAGAAACTATAATGTGCCATGCAGTATGCTAGGACCAGAAATATAAACATGAAAGAGTCTGCTGGGGACTAAGCAGTAATTCATAATTAAATACAAAATGTGAGCGACATGACAGGTTTGCAAAGGGTGCTATTGGAACGGGTGCGAAAGGGGGCCTGTGACCTGGTCCATGTGAATGTGTCTGGGAGGAGGTGTGTGTGTGGGGAGTAAGAGGTACCCAGGAAAGTTTCCCGGTAGGAGATAGAACCTGCTCTGAGTCTGCATGTAAAGAGAGGTAGGTGCAGGCTCAAATGAATCTTATGAGATCAGTATGATGCATCAAGGATACACACTTAGTCTTCCATCTGTTTTTACTGGACCGGAGAGCAAGAGCATTCATTAGGGCTGATAAGTTAAACACGGTTTCCTGGGCACTCACTGGCTCATCCTAAAACAGTTGATCAACAAGAATTGATTGCGCAGACCCAGACCAGGTGAAGTGGGAGTACAAGAGATGAGATTGTGGTCCATAATGGTAGTACTGTCACAATTTTTCCTCAGGCAACAATGAAATCATTATGTGTATAATATGGGGGTCCACTTGTGCTTAAGGAGCAGATCTATCCTATGTCAGTCTGATGACATGAAGCTGCTACTTCGAGGGTTTTTTTTTGGTCAATTACTGAAGGATCTGATGCCGGAGGGTTAGACAGGGGGCCTAGGAGGCTTCCTCTCAAATCTAAAGGTCTGTGTCTCTATTATTCTTGTAAAAGAGTAAGGTTAAACCCTTTTAAAATAGCCCTCGTGATATTGTTCCTCCACCATCCCCTGCCCTGAGCTATTTGCGGGTATTTGTCTGTTTTTAATGCATAGGAATGCATAGTAGCCGCACATTGCATTTCCACCCCAGAAACAAAAAGCTTTCAGAGCATGACTTCCATGTTCTCTAAATAAGCTTTCCCCAACAGGGACCCGTGCTCCTATGCGAATCTAATGGCTGATGATCTGAGGTGGAGCTGAGATGGTGATGTTAGCTGTGGGGAGCAGCTGCAAATACAGATGAAGCTTCACTCCCTTGCTTGCTGCTTACCTCTGGCTGTGTGGCCCAGTTCCTAACAGGCCACAGATCGGTACTACTGGTTTGCGGTCCGGGGTTTGGGGACACCTGCTCTAAATCATAGTTACCTGCAGTCACCACATGTGGCTATCACATCCCAAGTTCTCTACAGAGGAACAAAGAATCCTAAAACAACCAAAGCCAATAAGGTACAAAACCCCCAAGAGCTTGGAGGTCAAAAAGTCATATTAATATCAATACTAATATTTATCCTAATCTAATACCAATAATACTACTAATACAAACATTAATACCAATATTTGCTACACTGTATTGAATGCTTCCTTCATGCCACATCCTGCGCTGAGCACAGCATCTCTGAATCATCACAGCAATCCTATGAGGATCTTATGTTTACTTTAGATATGAAAATTGAGGCCCAGAAAGGGTAGTTGACAAGCTTAAGATCGCACAGGTAGAAGGTAACGAAACTTGGTCATCAACCAAGCTTGCCCACTGCAAAGCTTTCTCCTTATTATAGCACCTTTTAGAAGTTAGGTCAAGGGCACTTCCTGTACCATACTCAGCAGTGCCTGTTCTCTGTAATAGCTGTAGTGGATTTGGGGACCCTCTGACTTCTCATGAAACTGAATAGTCATACCCCTGAAATTCTTTGAAATTTCATCTTTCCTTCCTTTGTCATGGGCGGCTGTTCCGCCATGTCTCAACTTTGTCACTTATTCTTCTTCTGTTCCAGAAAGTGAAGGCCAGCTAGCCCTGGCTCTTTGCTGGTTCATTCAGCAATCATGGATTGAGCACACACAGCGTGCCAATGTTTTCTTATGTCCTAAGGTGGTGGAGAGCGGCAAGGAGGGGAGGAAACCAGCAAGGTGAGATGTGACCAACACTGAGCTGGCTAATATAACTCTGGCTCCTTACTAGTTATAGATCATATTCACTTGCCCATCCTGTTCCCAAACAGGGTGCTCTGAAGTGGGAGCTGGCAGATCAGCTCACAAATGAAGGCCAAGCCTCTCCCACCGTTTAAGTGACTCGTCTATGGCCACACCTCTTGTAGCATCAGGGTTTGGTACCAGCCATGTGATGGCACCGGAAGTCCTCTGCGCTGCTGCTTCCGTTCTATCATCCCTCTTGCTTCTTTTCCCCTTTCTCATTCTTGTTCACTACTTCATCTCTCTACGCCTCATCTTCCTCATGTGTAAAATGGGAAGGATGATAGTAGATACTGGTTTGTCATGAAGATTAAATAAGGTAATACATGTGAAAATACTTAGAAGAGTGCCTGATACAGTGATTACTTACCAAACATTAGGTACTAGCAGTTAGTTACAACTAAGAGTTGTTAGCTATTATTACTATTACTGCTACTACTATGATGCCTACACAATAAAAACACTCATAAAGAAATAAGAAAATGCATGTAAAGGAGCATGAGCACTTGCTTATGAGATGAAAGTGCTGAGTGACGCGGGTAAAAAAATGATATACAATAAGGTTTCCAAAGTTGGTTGTTTTTGATATACAGCTCCAAGAATTCATGTTTCAATAATTAAGGCCACAAAGGAGACTAAAATATGGACCATATCCTTGAGAAATTCACAAATGGGAAAGAGGAGGTTAAAATGAGGCGAGGGCTGCAGTTGCCATAGAAGCAGCGGGGAGGAAGTGAGGGAAAGAAAGAGAAGTGATTTCTTTTTACTGGACCCACAAACAGTTACACAATTTAATTCTAATAACTGTCATGTGAGATAATAAATATTACCCCCATTTTATAAATGAGGACATTGAGACTCAAAGAAGTCAAGTAACTTGTTGAGGTCACAGAATGAAATGAAATTTTAATACAGAGATTTCATCCCAAAGCCCATGTTTTTTTCTACCTCACCAACAATAACATCATAATCTGGGGAGCATGTTGGGGGAACAGCTTGTGATTTCTCCCCTCTCTGAACATTTAGAGCATGTAGTATCTTTAATTTACATACATACTCACACACAGCATGCATTGTGTTATTTACACACCCGAGCGATCTGTGCAGTCAGGCTGTAAGCTCTTTGAAGGTAAAGGCGGTGGTGTGGTTGCACAGGTTAACCCTATGGCCTCGTATATCGTCAGCGCCTACTGAATGACCTGGTGGAAGGGACAGATTCTGTGATGTGCAAGACTGGGGAGGAGGCAACGACTTTCATAAGCGAAGGCTACTTTTGTACCAAAGTAAAGCCAGAGCCCCTGGGAATGTTCTTGGTGTGCAGAACCCTCGGAAGCCAGGTATGAGCTACAGATTCCCGCCCCTGGGCATAGGTGATTCAATCAAGTCTGGATCCCTTACTGAGGATGGGCTGCTCAGATGCCTTTCTTACTAGGTTGGGACTAGGACTAGAACATTTAGTCTGGGCTGGTCTCTTAGATAAAGGGATGTAAACTCAAAAACGTTGGGCTGGATATTTTTCACCTAAGAAGCAGGAAGAAGGATGAAGCAGACATTCAGAGAGAAGGTATCCTCACAGCCTGGCAGAGAAGCTGCTAGATTTCTGCAGAGTGGTGCATCATGGGAGGAGCCCTCTGGGTCTGGAGCCAGACTGCTTGGATCCAAGTCTTGGTTCTGCCCCTTACAATCAGTGTGACAGTGCAAACACTGTTGAGCCTTCCCATGCCTCAGTTTCCCCTTCTAGAAAGTCAGGATAATAGTACCTTCCTCAGGATCCCAACTGCTTCAGCACAGTGCTGGATACATATATACCCTTTTCGAATTATAGCTATCATTTTAAGGTGGCACCTCTATTTTATTCTGCTGGGTTTCCCATCTGTATGTTTCTGGCATCTGGATACTTTTTATTCCTTATTTCAGAAAACTTGGAGGCCCAATTGCTACTTACAACACAAAGCAAATCAAAACTCTCTCAGCTGCCAACAGAGAGACCTGTCTCTAAAGTAGCTTCTGCCTGAGCATATTTATCAGCCACGAGCCAGAAACCCAGCCCCGTCTTTTCATAAGTGATATCCTAGGCCCCAGCACATTTCAAAGCACAGACTTTTCTTTCCTTCTATGGAGAATGGGATCAGCTTGTTTGTTTTCTTCGATTCTTGGGGTGTCTTACTAATTTAGTACTGGTCTGAGGATATTAATGTCCTCTTGTTGTTACAAACATTCTCCAAAATCATGAATAATCATGTTGTCATGCCCGTGTGACTTAAAATACAAAAGGTGTAATTTATGCAAGTTTTAAAGTTACTTTTTCAAAAATGTTCAACCAATGAAGCTGTCAGACTGTCAGAATATAAGCACTGGACTAGATCCTTAGTTGTTACTTATGAATTTTCAAAGGACTTTAGCACATTTTTAATTGGAGTTTTCTTCCCCCCAGCCTGCAAATCAACCTGTTTGGCTATTACATTCTGTTGAGTGAGGCGGCACTATAATACAGGGTTGGAGGGAGGGAGTGGGTGGAAAGCTTGCTTCATTCAAGGCCAACTTCTAGGCTCAAGGCCATGGCCAGAGCCCAGTTTTCTCAGACAATGAATACTTTTTATTTATTTATTTATTTATTTGTAAAGAAAGGCAAGGAAGAACACAGGATGCCAGCTAGCCTAGATGTGTGCGAAGGTTCTTAATAATGGCTTATATTTTCATAGCACTTTTCAGAGCTCTTACACATACCCCGATTCACTTGACCTTCCTAACAATGGTGTTTATTCTCATCCTCGTACAGATGCATAAGCAGATTCTCAGGTCTTGGCAGACTCTTGTTCTCCATGTCTCTAGACTACAAGGAGGGACTCTTCCCAGACCAAACACTTCTTGTTCCTCCGTCCCCTTCTCCCTTCTCTCCAAAGAAGAGGGGCTGACTTCTCTGATTGGGAGTTTGAGAGAGAGAAATGCGCTTGCAAATCTCTGTGCCTTACTGTCTGTTCAGAACAGCCTGCCTGCGGAGGGGGTGCTCTGATTGTTTTTTTTTTTTTGGCCATGTTGGGACCTCCATGGGAAAGACTTGTCCCCTGTAAGGTCAGGCCTATGGTTTGGAAGGTTAAGTTCAATATGGGACAACAGGGTGGGCGATGTTCTAAAATTCACTTTTCAGCACACTTTAGACACATTCTCCTACATGGTTTTCATGGCTAAGATGCTGACATTTTAGTCTCCAATTATCTGATTCCTGGGTTTATCTCTTACTTAATTTAAACCTTGCAGGATGCAAGGAAGGGGAAAGGAATGTTATTTATCAGCCTCTTCAAACATAAATAAAATAATCAAATTCAAGATTAAATCTATAGTAAGGCTATTTATTCTACATATATTTACTAGGTGTCTACTATGTGTCAGGGCATAGGTTTTAAAATAAAGAGTCCTCATCAAGCCTATATTTTAATGGTGGAGAAAGGCATTCAACAATTAAATACATAATTACACAATAATAAGGACTAAGCAAAGAAGTACAGGAGAATGTATGATGGGGGCCTGCCATAATCTAGTCTGGAAATTAAAGGTTATCGTCTATGAGCAAGGGACATAAACTGGGCTCTGAGGGATGCACAGAAGAAGGCTGGGCAAAGTGTTTCAGTGGAGAGAGGTGAAGGACAATCCCAGCACATGGTCCCTGGGAACCTGAAAGGAGGCAGGTGTGACCGAAACAGAAAACTGGAAGGAGCCTGGGGCACATGGCATGATAGAGCTGGCAAAGTCGGCCAACTGTGCAGAGTCTTGTGGGTCAAATTTAGGATATCCTAGTTTTTTGGTTTTTGTTTTTCTAAGATCAATGGGAAGGAATTAAAAGACTTTTGAACAACAGTGTGATATGCTGAGGTTCGTAAAGAATGGATTAGAGTAGAGCAAGAACAGAAGCCAGGAACAGAGGCCATGACCAGAATCCAAACGTGATATTTGAGATAGAGACTTGTCTGGTTGCGATGGGGGTGGTTTAGGTATCTTAGTTTGGGTTTCCCTAAAGCAAACCCTGAGATTCCAGTACAGGAATTTGTTTGGGGGTTGATTTTAGGAAACACCAGGATGGGAAAAGAATATGAGATGGGGAAGGGAAGGAGGTCAGTAAAAGTGAGCAATCCAGCTACATGGGTAACTGGAGCTAGGTCCTGGCAAAACACGTGCATTAGAGTAACACCGTCCAGTAGAAATATAATGCAGGTCATGTATGTAATTTAAAATTTTATAGTTGTCACATTGAAAAAACAAAAAACACAGGTAAAATTAGTTTTAAGAATGTAGTTAAAAGTTATTAATGAGATTTACATGCATTTTTAAATACGAAATCTTCAAAATCCAGTGTGTATTTCACATTTACAGCACATTTTGGTTGGACACAACAAACTATCTTTGGAAATACTTGATCTGTGTTTAGATTTCATAAAAGTTATAGTTGAAAAAGTAGATTCATATACCTACGTTGTACTAAAGGTCCTTAAAAGTTTTCCAATAACTGAATCAAGTGTCAGGTCTTAATTAAAATTAATTAAAATTAAATAAAATTGAAATTTCAGTTTCTCAGTTGCATTGGCTTCCTTACATGTGCTCAGCAGCCACGTGCGACTGTTGGCTACTGTATTGGAAAGCTGGGTCTCAGGATATCCCACTGAATGGTGAGTCCAGGGAGCTGGGATATTTGTACACAAACTATGGTCAGTCATTGGATGAGGAATGCTCCTGGCACCCCGGGCCTCCCTGTGCTTGGACAGAGTACATTCTGGCAATTAGTGGAAGCCCAGGTGGCTGGTAGTTGGGTGGTTATTGCACATGGATGTAAAGCCTACGGGGGTTAGGACAAGGGTGAATTGGACTGTTTTATAGGCTGTGGAAAACGAGAGAGACAGAGCGACAGAGAGACAGACTGACAGAGGCTGCAGAGACAGAAACACATACACACAGAGAGAGACAGAGAGAGACGGAGAGACAGAGAGAGACCATGTGTTTGTTCATCATAAATATTAAGTGTGATTTATAGTCCATGACTTACAATTTTGTGAATAGCAGTAGCATTTACTGAGATATAGAAGATGGGAGGAGGGCTTGGTTGGGGAATAAAACCATCAATTTAGTTTCAAACATTTGAGTTTGAAGTTCCTGTGAAATATCCACATAGAGATATTGACATTGGCTTTGGGATAAATTGACTGAGAGATCAAGAAAGATGAGAGGACAGGGAACAGTAGTTTAGAGTTTGAGTAATAAAAATAACATATAATGGGAATGATCAGAAATATACAAAATCACCTTAGATATTATGGAATAGCAACCAGGCTGAGCACAAAATGGAACAGTGGCCAAATTGTAGATATTAACATTTTAAAAATGTGGCTATTGGTGGGATCTCATGTGTTACGAGGTAGGATTGGTTCATGGAGCTTCTCTCAGGTTGGGCAGGAAAAATCCTTCAAAAATATTTCTCTTGGCTCTGAGTCCAAGCTTCCTGAGCACCTTTCTGGGCAAATGAAATTGGAGAGAAGCCGTCTTATGATAAGGACATACTTGTTGGAAAGGGCACCCCCACCCTAAACAGTAACAGTAGGTTTCAGATTTATATTGCCTTCTGGTGTGTTTGTTCATCTTGGGTCAGTCTCTCTGGGACTAATCAACTCTGACGGTCTTGGTCCATGGGACAAGCCCAGTACTAGGCACACAGGTGGTCCTCCTCTAACTGAATTGCAGGATTGGATCAGTGGCTGAAAGTCTTTCAGACCCAAGGTTTTTGGAAGTCAAGCTTGGCTGGCTGGCTTGTAGGCTTCTGGCTGGCACAGGGGCATAAATCATTGCATGGGTACTCTGCAGACAGCTTTCTAAAGACAGAGCCACTCTAAGTGATCCAGATGATAAGATCTCACAGGATTTCACACTGTTAGGGGGTTTTGTTCCATTGGTTTAGATGAGATTGCAGAAAACACATCTTGACCAGATGATAATAGCTCTGATAGCTGTAAAATCACATCTAACACCTTTACACAGAGGAAATAGCCCAGTACTCAATCATTTCTTCAAGTTGAAGTTGTAAAGTGCCGACATTTTCCCAGGTCTTATGCTACGAGGAGACTCAGAGAGGGGCACTGTTTCTGCTTCCAGTCAGGAGGGAGAGTTAATAAACAGACAACCAGAGTACAATGTGCTGGAAAGTACGATGGAGGGGATCACAGAAAGGAGCTGTTTAGCTCAGGCTGTGCAGGGAAGTTTTCCCAGAGAAGGTAATTTGTGAACTGAAATTGTTAAGAGAACAGGAGCACTGAAGCCCCCCATTCTCAGTTAGAGATGAGGGGAGACCTTGGTGTTACAAAACCCAGCTTCCTGCCCCCTAGAAGGCTCTGGTAATCATCAGTTGGTTGGACTGGACATCTTCGGATCCACAACAAGATCAAGAGAGAGCGGCAGAAAGGGCCAGACCTGGAGTTGAGGGAAACTGAAAGCCAGTACGTGTTCAGAGCCAGGGAAGGGCTTACATAGGAGCAATGGCACAGGTGTTTGGGGGGCTGGTAGATTACAGACACTGTTTTCCCTTTTCCCAAGATGGGAGAAACTAAGTGGGCGGTAGTGGCTAGAATGAGAGTCCTGCTGAGAGGTGGGCTTGGCCACTTGGGGCTCCCTGCTTGTCTAGCAATCCCGTTTCCCGCCCCCCACCCTCACCTCCCAGACAAACACCGAATGCTTCTTTAAAAAATATTAAATCATTTCCCCCCCTAGAATGATTCATTACAAATTCTGCATCCATGAGATGCATTAATATTGATTAAGAAACAGGTGCTCTCAGATTCAATTAGCAAAACTGCAATTATTCACAGAGGGTTATGCTGAGAAATTGGGGGAAATATGCAGGTGTGCCAATGAGCTCTACCTGAAGGCACTGCGGCAAGTCTTGAAAAATGTCTCCCCTCCAGCAAGTGCTTTCCTCGCATTACCCTTTGTTTGGGTGACGAATGGAGTTGCCATTTCAACCAAACAGTGATGTGAACTTCTGTGGCTTAGGAGCCAGTAGAACTTCCCACTTGGAATCAGGCTCCTAAGTCTAGATTCTCAAGCCTGCTTGTTGAATCACAGCTTGTGAATACAGAGATTCCTCGGCCCCACTCCTGATGATGTCAGTTCAAAGAGTTCAGGCGAGGGGCTCAGAGATATGTCGCTTAAAAAGTAACTCATGTGACTTTTGTCATGAGATAAGTTTGGGGAATGTGCTCCAAGGGAAAGCTGGAGCTGAGTGGGTCTGCGAAATGCCATCTGTGGGGATGGATAGCAGGACATGGGAGTGACAGTTACTACTCGTTTTCTGTTTTGGCTTTGCCATATATAGTACCCCAAAGGGTAGATCTCTCTGCGGATGTTAAGTAGTGGTTTAATCCAATAAGCATGAAAACAAGAAGAGGGCATCACGATTTGCCAATTAATACTTTTTTTCTCCCTAAATAAATAAGAAAGAGAAAATAGATAGCTTTGGAAGTGTAGTCATGGACACCCAACTTATCCTTCTGGAACGTTCTTGGGATTCTTGCAAACGAAACCTCCCTTGACAACAAGATAGGAGAGTTTGGGATTTAGGTGCCTTCCTGGCTAACTTTATGTCTAACTGTGACTCCCTTAGTCACAGATATAAGAGTCTCGTAGAATTTTTAGGGCAGGAAGGACATTTGAGATACGGTAGCCCTCCCCTCCCCAACCCAGTTTCACTTTCTGTGGTTTCAGTTACTCACAGTCAACCTCAGTCCTAAAATATTAAATGGAAAAATTTCCAAAAAGAAACAATTCAGAAGTTTTAAACTGCTTGCTGCTCTGAGTAGCACGATGTGAATCATCCCTCTATTCAACGTATCCATGCTGTGTACACTACTCACCCGCTAGTCAGTCTCTGCTGTCAGAGCGACTGTCATGGTACTGCCATGCTGGGGCTCAAGCACCCCTCACGTGAGCCTACCGCTGGTCACAGTGCCCACATCATTCACCTCACTCCATCTCATCATGTAGGCACTGTATCATCCCACATCATCACAAGAAGGATGAGTATAGCACAATAAGATATTTCGAGAGACCATATTTACATAACTTTTATTACAGCTTTCGTGTTGTAATTATTGTCTTATTAGTAGTTAATGTTGTTAATCTCTTCCTGTGCCTAATTTATAAATAAGCTGTACCATAGGTATGTATATGTAGAAAAACAGTATATACAGGGTTTTGTACCACCTGCGGTTACAGGCATCCACTGGGGCATTTGGAATAGATCCCCTGCAGATAAGGCGGGATGATTGCAATCTAGTCCAACCCCTTTACAGTGAAGATGGAGACATGCTGCCTCAGAGAGGTGCAGAGACTTGCCCAAGGCCACTCAGGTGATGACATGACAGACCAAAGATGAAAGGAGAGATACCATATTTTCTGAACCTTGGCTTTTGGCTGCCAGTGCCTCCTTCTGGCACACCTCACTGCCTCTGACATCCTCTCATTATATGACTATGATTGCCAGGGAGCAGGGAGAGCAGGAAGATCTTTAATTAGTTTCAATAAATAGTAAGTGAGAACCCAATATGTTCAAGGAATTGGGTGGCATGATGAGATAGAAAGATACATAACATAAGGTCCCTGACCTTTAGGTCACACAGACATGTAAATGAACAGCGGACATATAACGTGACATGCAAAGCAGAAGCAAACATAGATCAGTGGTAACGAGAGGGGAAGCAACTAACTCCTTGAGAAATTAGGCAAGTCTCCTCAGACGGTTTTGAGTCAAAAGTCAAAGGTCATCATGTCCTGATGAAAGAAATGTCATACCTGGCAGAAAGAACAGCACGTGCTTTCATACCTGGAGATGTGAAAACTCTAAAGCAGCGAGGTGTCAGCAAACATTGTGAAGAGCAAGGAGGTAAAGATTTTAGGCTTTGTGGGCCATACATTTTCTGTTGCAACTGCTCACTTCTGTTATAGCATAAAAGCAACTGCAGGCAATATGTAAGCCAGCGGGCATGGCTAGATTATAATAAAACTAGGCAGTGAGCCTGATGTGGACAGTGGGCTGGAGCTGGCTGACCCCTGCTCTAAAGTATATATATAATAAGTAGTTCAAAAGATTTAGCGCATAGTGGGAGGAAAATTTGGCAAAAGATGAATCTGGTCTGCTTGGTAAAGAGCAGATCAAAAAGGGACTTATATGGTAAAGACACGCTTGGGCGTGTTCCTTATCTTCTCCAAGCTTCAGCTTCTGCACCTGTGAAATGGGAATAAAAGAAACTCCCCAGAAGGACTCTTATGGATATTATCTAACACAGATCTAGCACAATTCCTGGCATGCTGTCGGTGCTGTAAAATGTTAGCTGCTACTGCTCCACAAATAGGACACATTTGGAAATGGAGATGTGGAATTGTCATGGGTTCAGAATACACTCGACAAGCAAGGTAGCTTGTTTCCTCCGGCAGGTTAATAAGGAGAGATGCTGTTTGGCCGTAAGTCCAGAGGGGAAGTCTTCAATCAGATATCTCCCTGAAGGCTCTAGGTTAAACAATCTCTTATTATCTGACCTTATTAATATTAATCCTAATGGAAAACTATTTCTTAACTTCCTCCACTGGACTGTGAGCTCCTTGCAAGTCTGCACCCATAGCACCTGGCGCACGGTAGAATTCAATTCATGTTTGAACATGCCTTGTGTCTGTTCTTCTTTCTGCATATGGCACCTTCTTTCTCTTCTCCCCTTTAAATCGCACTTTATCCCTATGCCTTGTAGATCTTTGCTCTTCATACAATCATGATCTGTAACATTTTTTGAATTCTTTCTACGTGCTGGGCATTATCTTAGCAGTTTATGCACATCATTTCTTATCTTGTATAATATGAGTATTATATAACAATATAGTTATATAACAGTGAGGTAGGTATTATTATTACTTCTATTTTATAGATGAGGAAATCAGTGCGCAGAATATTTTATAGCTAGTAAGCGGCAGGGCCGGGATTCGAACCAGGCTCGTCTGATCCTAAGGAATGAGATTGTGCCATGGAATGACGCACGGTGCTCCTGCACTGTCTTCCCCAACCAGATTGTGCTTTCGATATTTTTTCTTTCAGTACCCAATCTAATGTGGAAAAGCTGACATTTATTAAATACTTGGAGACTTAAATTGAAAAGGCCTTTGTCCCCATGGTCACCCAAATTGTTCCAAAGAATGCACTACTAACTCGTTCTAGCCTTTGGGAATTACCGCTCCTTCGACATATGGCAAAATGGAAATATTTTTTTTCTCTGTTTATATGCTAAGTGCCATTATAACAGCTGCCTGAAAATACAGGCTGCCATCTATCATGCAAGCACCTGGATGTTGTAATCACAGGTGACAAGCCAGCGCAGAAGTGCATTCTCTCTGCAGAGCAGTCCTGATACAAGGCATCTTCTTGGAGAAAACACTTTTGCAAATTGAAATCAGGGCCCAGTGGACTGGAATCTTCCTTTTAACAATGGTGGGTGGTATCGAGCATTGGTCCATTCTTCTCTGATAAGAAAAGGCTGTGCTTGCTCTTTTTATCTCTCCATTCTCCTGAACAAAATCTACTGTGGAGCATTTCCACAGAACCTCGTTTCTCCTCCAGGAAGCTTTGCCCTGACCACATCAGCGGGACTTAGAAATGAAAAGACCCAGGTTCAGGTCCTGGCTCTGCTGCTAATTCTCTGTGTGATTTTGGACGAATTACTTTACCTCCCTGAGCCTCTGTTTCCTCCTTGGAAAAACTGGGATAAAAAGCCTACATGACACACTGTGTATCCAGATAGATTATACAACTGCAGAATAACTAAAGAAATCTAGTTTCCCCTGTCTTTTCCCCTTTCCTCTGAAATTCAATGGCATTTATAGCACTTGTCATATAATTTAGTTCTCAGTTCTTTCGCTATAATGCTATATTTATTTGTAATTCACTTTATGCTAACCGATCACAGGCCATATTTTAAAGGCACAAGTTCAGTTTGTTCACCATTAACTTCTTCTATGCGCTACAGACTGACCCTGGCATGCACCTTCTCCCTGGATTCTGCCCTTGCATGGAACATTCCAGTACATGTCGCATGGTTTACAGCTCCCTGAGCTCACCGCCCTCTGCTTCTGAGTACGTGTGCATGCTATTTCTTCTGCTCAGAAACCAGCTGCTCTGCCCACTCTTGATCCTCCCCTTCCCATTCCACCTGGCTGTTTCTCTCTATGTTTCTATGGGGAAGTCTTGCCTGACCCTAGCCTGTAATGGCTCCTTATACCTGTTTCACATGCTGAAAGCTCATGCACAGGTAATCATATACCAACACACATGGGTGTGTTTTCCATTTTCCATCTCAAATGTCTAGCATAGTAGGTTCACTCACCTTCTACCTGTGAATCCCAGCAAATGATTCTGGTTCTTAGCTTTGGAAGGTACTGGGGAGATGGTTCACCTGAGGATAAAGATCGGTGATGCCCCTAGACGCAACTCTTCTTGGAATGAGGCACGTATCTCACCTCCCCATCACCTTCCAGAGCCTTTGGTGAGTCCACAGGTTGCACCAACAGCAGCCAGCCCCAGCCTTGCTCTGCTGGGTGAAGCCTGGCCAGGGCCTGACTTCTCAGCTACCTCCTTGCCTGCTGGCCACAGATCCTGGCTCAATGTGGTGTTCCAAGGGAGTCCCAGCCTCTGATTTCCTTGCTTGGCTGGGCTCCTGATGACTGTGCCACAGTGACAAGAAGAGAGAGGAGCTCAGTAAGAACATGACAGTGTAATGTGTCTGCAGCTGGGGCCCGACTCCTGCCTGCAGCAGGATGGTGTTCCTGTTGTAAAAATTGTCCTCTGAGTTGCAAGTAATCAATCTCTCGCTTAAGTGACAGGTAACTGGGGTCGTACCTCTTGCATTTGGCAAACCCATAATGACAGTCCTCCTTCTCCATCACCTTTTCAGCTTGGGTGAGCATTCTTTCTTCTCTGCTACTTCTCTGCCTTGAACACAAATCTGTTCCTGAGTTCACCAAAAATGAATTGCAATTTATTTGCTTGTAAGTGTGTCTTCTCTACTAGGCTGAGAGGACCTTGAGAGCAGGGACTCTGACAATTTTCTCTATTCGGAGAACATAGTAGGCATAATAAATATTTGTTGTCTTAAATATGTGTCAAGATAAACTCGATCTTAAATTCATTCTGTTACCATGAAAAGGTTGGAAGAGTAGGTGGATAAGTTTTAAAGGTTCCACCATCTTTAGGTTGCACCTTGGTCATACAGTCAAATGTAATATGTTTGTCAGCAACACACTAAATGCCACTTGAGGTAAAAAACCAACATTTGTACAGTGTTTTCAAATACATTGTCACTTTAATATATATTATCTCCACGTTTAGGCAAGGAAAGTTATTTAAGAGCTATCTTGCATGGAAGCAGCACAGTATATTGGTCAAGAAGACATACTTTGGAGTGAAACAGACTGAGGTTTTAAGTCTAGGCTCTCCCAGCTATGTAACATGAGTCTTTGGGCAAGTCACTTGACTTTGTATGGCCTCAGTTTCTACATCTGTAAAATGAGAACTAAGAGCTTTAGGAAAAAAAAGTTGAGATTATGTAAGTACCTAGAATATACTTTGCTTTGTGAGCACAGTAATGGTGATAATCTAGATGTCACATGTCTAGTAAATAGTAGAGGAAGACTAAAAGCTAGGCACTCCAATCATGATTTGTCTACTGTACTTGTCTAATGTTGCCTAATAGTCTGCCATTTTGAATTTCTATTCCAAACCAATTCATGCAATTAAGTGACAATATGAGAACAAATTCTCATATTCTCATATTTCTATCTTAATTTACAAAGGTACAATTAATACCCCATCTCTACATTCATTTGATTGAAACACACAGTGACTGGCACATAGTAGGTGTTCGACTAATATTTGTTAAATTAACTGCCTTGTGGATTCTTTGCTCCTTGCCTTGCATGTGCTAGACTTTTTAATGAGGAAGATATTGACATGACTTTTTAGATTGCCTGTTCCAATCCCATTCTTTCTGGCTCACATGAGGAGAGTTGTCTGTGGTCAAGAACCTAAGGAAATCCATCCATGGTCCATAAGGAGATACAGGGCTACATCTGGGCATCACCAGCACCGTGGTACCACCAATTCAGATGACCGGATACAAATGAAATCTTCACAGTGCCATGGTGGAATCAGCATTTCTGGGTTAACTACTTAAGTGACTATTCTCCCTTTCCCATTTATTAAGATCCTGATAGCCTTGGAAGACACTGTAAAGTCTTTCCATTTGGGGGATTAATCCACTTTCTCTGTGATGCTGTGAAAGTTTGTTTGAACCTCTATTTTAGAACTTACTTTGTTCTATTTTGTATTGAAATTTCTAGTGTGTATTTCTCTCTCCTAGTAGATGGTAAGTTCATCTTTATATAGAGAAACATCTTGCATGATGTGTGGGGCTGGAAAGAGAGAGAAAAATAAAGACAAATAAATGGAAAGGTGTTACAGTATACCTACTCCTATTTCAAATATTATGCCAGGTGCACTTTATAGATATGATGGGAATTCTCATCTGAGAGACAGGTATTACTTACTATACTTTACCAAAGAGAAAACAGGCACAGAGAGGTTAAGCAACCTGCTCCAACTTATAAAAACAGGAAACAGTGGAGTAAGAAATACAGACCAATTCTATTAAGTTTCAAAACCTGTTCTTCTCCTTTACCAGGTCCCTTCTAATGCTTTGCACATAAGAGAGTCTCAGTAATTGTTAAACTATGGCCTGACAAACCCAATGATAGATAGAGAGTATGTGATCATAGCTAAACATAATCAAATCCCATTTAATAGTTTCCAAATACTTGAGTAGTAGAAGATAGGTAACAGCATATGTTTGTCAGAATATCTACATTACGAGAAGCCGGTTCACTTAAATAGGAAGCGAAGATTGAAGTAATGAATGAAGCTTAGAGTGGAAACTCAGCCTCAGTTACTAGATATGAGCAAAGCCATCATAATAGCATGCTGTTAATTATGACCAAATCAAAAGCAAATTGGTAGCTATTAATTATGTTTTTATTGCATCTGGGAAAAAATAAGAAAATAAGCACCAGAATCAACAGCTCAAATGCAGAGACTGGTCTGTATTATGCAGATAAGAGCTATAAATCATGTGTGAATGAACTTTAGGGATAATCAATGTCTAGCCTAACTGCTATTATTACAACTATAACAATATCTTACGTTCCTACAGCTCTTTGTAGTTTAAACATAATCTCAAATCCCACATCCATTTTAATCCTCAGATCAACTCTATATATGGTATGTATTATCGCCCCTATTTTACAGGTGAGGAAGCAGTTCAGAGTTTTAAGCAGATTGCCTAAGGTTGCCCATAGTTAATAGGAAAGCAGAAAAGAGAATGCAGACCGTAAAGGAACTGCTTTTCTTCCAAGGGTTTTGTTGTATCTGGTGAGGTCCATGGAGAAAATTCACTACTCTGGTCAGTTTATTCCTATCTTATGCTATTCTGAGTCCACCTGATGAAGCAACAGGAAACGATGCTTCACAGTTTAAAAGAAATTTGGGGAAGAGTGGAGGGTGGAAAGAATTCTGGACCAGGAACTTCTTACAGAGCCTGGATTTTCTGAAAAGTTCCTTTGGATCAGTGGCCATCTGGGGGGAAAATTTCAAAGAAACAAAAACCAAGACATCTGTTATGAGAGAACCATGTGGTTGCAATTTCATGCGATGGGAGAGAGTCTAAGATTATTTGCCTACTCCCAGTCGTTAGCCACACGACACATACACATAAAAGTCCAGAAGTCACTGCTGGGTGGAAAAAAAACCAACTATAGATTGCAACAAAACCGAATAATGAAACCAAAGTTGGAACCACAGTGTTTGAAAATCTTTAATTTGGTACAGATTTATCACAATATCCCCTGAGAGGCTGGGTACCCCAAAGGTGCCAGGTTTTGCATCTTGAGTTAAAACTATTGGCTAAGATGGAAGGATAAAACAAATGGTTTATGACTAGAAGTTGGGCTTAGAGAAATTTTCTGTAGCTTGGTGATAAACTGGTCTCTAGTACAATGGACAGTGGAAGTGGTGAACATCTGCCGACTGGGAAATTGGTACACAGACCCACATGGTTTCGGTGGAGGAAAGACAATTTCTTTTCCCCTTGCGTTTTTCAGACAGCTGTTTGGTGTTCCTTGTGCTTTCTTTCTTTACCATCTCGTTTCTAACCTTTCTTTGTCAATTGTTAAATTTCTGTGTGTTGGGCTCTAAGATATTCAGTGTAGGGTTATCATTTATCTACCTGCTGTGCCTCCATCTGCCTTCAAATGCCTGAGCATGCTCAGATTCTGGACATCCGATGCAATCTGATGGGATTTGCTTTTCTGAGTCCTTTTCTCTTTCTACACAATACATCAAACAGCAAACAGTGACCGTGGGACCTACCTCTGCAAAGTCAACAGATGCTGGGTAGTTGTTTGGAAGAAGGCTGAATCAAACTAGGGAGTACAGATATTTGCAAGTTAAAACAACTACTTTTCTGCCAGGGTTTTTGTTGGGTCTTGCAAGGCCCAAAGAGAAAAGTTAATTACATCGGTCACCTTGAATTATCTGAGTGCCACAAAAGGGGAAGGTATATTTTTAGTTTGTTTCTGGTTCCACTGTTAATGAAAATGAGTGTGTAAATGGGCACTATGCTGCCTGGGCACCCACATGTGTAGACATGGTATAAGAGCTGGAAAGAAAGCTATGGGTTGGGTCCCTTCTCCATTTTACCAGTAGAAAACTAAAGTCAGAGAGGTTACATGCCTGGCTCCAGGTCATAATATAGCTAAATGATGGCAGAAGTGGAAGTGGAGATTAGGTCATTTTACTCTTGGGTCAGCAGGTGTCATCCTGCTATATTGTCTTAAATTTCTGTGTGTTGGGTTCTAAGATATCCTCTTCTATTCAGGCAGCATTCTTTTTTCTATTTTAAATTCAATTGTGTGATATTTAAAAATTGATACCAAACAAATAAAATCAAATAAGTATGATGTATAATACATATACTAAATGTCATAAATTTCATCATTCTTTCAACCAATATGTAATTAAGAGCTTTGGGCAAACACTGGAATAGAGATAGTCAGAGTTTCAGAGACAAATTAAGAAATTTGTAAGAGCGAAAAAGTAGAAGAAAAACTGGGAAAGAAAAAAGAACTGAGTGTAACCCAGGCAATGTATTCATTACAGCAAAATCAAGGATATATCCACTAATACAAGGCAAGATAGTTGAGTCTTTTTAAAAACATGTAAAAATCCTCACTTTAAATAGGGTTTGTAGTGAAAACTGTTAACTAGAAAAGAGTTATCTGACTCTCAGTTATTCGGACCAGGACTGCTGGTTCTGTTTTGGGAAAAAAAGAGACAGATCACAAAACGTATAGGGCATATCAGGCAGGATGGTATCTAGAAAGGGTCTGGGTTCAGATCCAGATTTCCCAGAACCCTTAACTTTCTACCACTCAGTTTCATCTCCTGTAAATGGCCAATGTGAGGCCTCATTGTGTGGGTGAGATGATGTAATACATGCAGAGTACTCAGCCCGGAGTCTGCACACAGCATCTGCTCAGTAAATGTTCATGTTCTTCCTGACTTCTAAAAATGCACTCCAGAGGACTTTCCTGGGTTTAGTCCATATTCAGAGCTGTCTCTGGCACCATCTTCCTCATAAGAGGGAACAGCGAGGACCAACATTCAGAATGATATGATGAGGCTCCAGGGGAGCTGAAGCCATTCTCACCAACGCACTCTGTCCTCACAAAATACAGTGATTCCATTCTCCCCGACGTGTTCCGCTTGCCAAAGAAGACTGGAATTACACATTTTGGAAAAACTTTTGGCATTCAAAAAGGAAACAAAAATGACTTTTAGCCATCAAAAAGTCAACCAGAAGATTTGACGAACTAGAACACGGTTGCTATAAGAATTGTGGACGATCGAAGTTTTATTTTATATTAACCCAACAAAAGTGCCTTTGGATGCAGGTCTGTGCTTCATGGCATAAGCTTCTTTCAGGAGGTAAAGGACCCGAGTGTCCTTATTAAAAATAGCCTCTCCTGGATCTGACCAGTGCTGACAGGGCTCAGGGCTGAACCAGAGAGGCACAAAGTGTCCTTTACAAGGCCCTCGCCCACACTCATGGTGGTCACAGAGCAGCACTGCACTGAGCAGTTGTAGGAAAGAACAGGTGAATACACATGCTAATGCTTCTGAATGTGTCAAACTCTCCCTGCTTTGCCAAAAGGGATCCGGAGGATAGGTGACAGAGGGGGAAAATCCAAAGAAAAATCCTAGCATAAAAAGTCCTAGAAAGAAGCTACTCTGAAAAGATTATATAATGTATAATTCCAACTACCTGATATTGTAAAATGAAAATGTAAAATTATGGAGACACTAAAAAGATCAGTGGTTTCCAGGGGTGGAGTAGAGGTGAAAGAGATGAATAGGCAGAGCACAAAGGATTTGGGGGACAGTGAAATACTCTGTATGATATTGTAATGATGGATACATATCATTATACATTTCTCCAAACTCATAGAATGTACAACAACAAGCATTAGAGTTGACCTCAATGTGAACTATGGACTTTGGGTGATAATAGTGTGTCAATATAGATTCATCAATCGTAACAAATGTACCATTCTGGTGGAGCATGTTAATAATGTATGTGCAAGGGCAGGGGGGAATATGAGAAATTCTGTACCTTCCTCTGTGAACCTAAAAGTGCTCTAAAAATAGTCCTAGAAGCCAGAGGGATTTATCTAGAAACCTTATTTTATAGAATGAGAAACTGCAGTCTGGAAAGAGACAGAGGTTTCTAGTAAATGGCAGCAGTGGGACTGAAACACGGGGGTGCTAATTTTTTATCCAGATTCTTCTCACCATCTCTCTGATGACCTGGTTCTTGACCTTTTGGAGGGCCATCCATAGGCTACTAAAGTGGAGTTGGATATTACAGATGGAAGACATTTACAAACATCTTGTTCCAATTCTATTTTTTTTTTTTTTTTGGAGGGGAAGACTGGAAAGTGCCTTGGCCAGGATCTCATGGGAAATAGAGAGCCTAACCAGAGCTCAGCTCCCCTATCACTGCCTAATGTCATTTCTACTGACGTATGAGGAGGCGATAGATATGGCAACATGTTCTCGTCACTCTCAGAAACTATAGGTTCAAGTGCTATGGCTACACTGTCCTGAGGATATTCTAGGGCACCATGCGGAGAAACCTATATCCTTTGGGATGATGAAGATAGGAAGGAGACTGAGTCAACAGAATAGGCAAGAAGACCTACTATCCTCTGGTTTAAATCTTTGTAGATAATTCAAGTAAAACTCATGAATCCTTGACCACTCTAGCTTGGTGTTAAAGCTAAATTCACAGAAGTCATAAAACTGCGTTGTTCTGGGCTTTTTTTCCCACCTGTGGTCAGGTTGCCCGGAGTACTTCATATCAGGGATATGAATGTAGCATCTGTCATTCCATCCCCTTCCTCTCCAACTCCCGAAAGTTTTGTCCATTGCTAATGCCTCCAGCATCTGTGCCAAGGACACTGCTGCTTTACCTGAAGCTACCAAGACTTCAGAAGGTCACTACAAAGCCAGCTCTCACAGCTGTCAGAAACACTGGTGCATTTTTTTCTATAGAACATAGAACGAGTGTCTTTAAAGATGAAGTTGGTGACCTCACTAACAATTATTCAGTCATTATCCTCATCTTTAAAGACATCTTTTTTTTTTCCCCCAGAAGCATCCCACGTACAAAGGTTCCTACCCCCAGACTATCTGCTAGCTGTGATTGCTAGAACAGCTGTCCATCAGGTGGAAGATGGACCCAGAGGGCCTCTGCATAGTTCTGGAGTGCATCTCCAGCATCAGGGAGGCAGGCAAGCTTGTCATGAACAGCCCCAGCTGTTGGTGGCTGACACAACCAACCTGGGAATGGAATAGCTACTGAGGGCATTCTGGCAGCATGAGAATGAATGTGCATTTTTCCACACTGTGCAAAGTACTGCTGTTTTGTGGACTTCCCAGGCTCAAGCTACAAACTCCACTCTGTCCTAATTCATAGCACACGTGCACGTGCACACACACATGAACAATGACTTGTGAAGTGGTGGAACAGGAAGTGACTCTGAGGATCATTTAATCCAGTGGCTCTTATACTTGATCATGCCTAAGGATCACTCTAACCAGGGGAGCTTTTAGAAATCACAGATTCCTGGGTATTACCCTCCCCCTGACCTAGTGACTCAGAATATCTGGAGGAAAGGCCAAAAGGAAAAAAAAATGTATATTTGAACAAGCTTTCTAAATGATTTGGAGGGAACCAGCCCAGCATGCATCCACAGACTAGCCGTTCATTGTAGTTCAAATACCCTCTCTCTACCTCTACAATTTCTATTGAAGAGGACACAATAGCACTGTGAGAGGAAGTGGCTGCTTTGAACCCATGGCAAAGGCCCGACCAACACGGGACCAGAAGCAAATCCAACTTATGTTTTCCTCCTTTCTACAATGTACCCTGTGCTGGCCGTTATTAATAGCCAAAACTTCCTTCCTTTTTCCCTCATGTTCATATGTACAACACATGCACACTTGGCTAGGCAACAACATTTATTGACCAAAAATTATTTAATCTAACACTGCCACCCTTTGAAAGCCCACATTCCCTCTACATGAATCCCTTAGGCCAAGTCCTCAAGGCTTTCGAGAGACCCTGAGGCTTTAGACATGAGCCTCTAAAAATGTAGGAATACTGTGGTATATATACACCTGTGCTTGTTTTTTTTGGAAGAGGGTTCATAGCTTTCACCAGATGCTCAAACATCTATCTATAGCCCTAAAATGGCTAAAACCTCTGGTTTATAATCTTCCTGATAAGAGGTTGTTTGCCTACCATTTTGAAGAAGATGGCTTAAAACTTAAAAAAAAAAAAAAGAAAATAAAGAAAAAGAAAGAAAGAAAAGAGAAAAAAAAAAGTCTACTTTAGAGACCCAGCTTAACATCCTGGTTTTTGGCACATCTAGCTGTGCTAAGCATAGTGAAAGTGTTTGATAAAGTGTCAACAGGGAAGACATGATCATAAAAGCTAATGCAGCTTGAGAATTTTTTTCAAGTTGGCTTAAAGCTGCATTGTCACTAATGTGAAGCCAAAGTATAGCCAAACCAAAATGCCTCAAGGAAAAGGCAAGAGAAGCCAGAGAAGGTTTAAGACACAGACTTGGAAGGATAATAAACCATTTTTTTCAGGGCAGAACTTGGGAGGAATATGAAGCAGTAACTTTTAATTAAAGTTGTGCTAGTACACTTATTTGGGCAACCAAAATTCATAATTAAAAATTTATGCCAACTCTGCACATCTCCAAACATTTTTAATGGCTCCAGGAAGAATATAACGTGGGTACACAATACATTTCGGTGAACATCAGGGGAGCTAGTCAAATGCACAAGGTGGGAAAATTGGTGGGAATAGCTAGGAAGCTTTGTCATTCAAGCTCTCAAACCCTCCTTTTGTGACAATGGGTAGTGATAGCTACTGGGTCAAAGAACTGTCCACTTTCATAGCACAGACTGATCTGTATTATCACTCTTTGGTACTTTTCTGCCTTCCCTAATTCGGTATGATCCCTTGAAGGCAGAGACTGTGCCTTTCATCTTGCTATGCTCGGTGCTTAAGTACTGCCTTGTATCAGTTATCTAATCTCATAATAATGCTGCAAAACAATCAATCACAATCCTTAGTGGCAGATAACAATAAACATTTATTTAGCTCATGAGTCTTTGGGGTTCAGGTGATCTAGGCTGGATTTGCTTGTGTGTCTGTGGTGAGCTACAACACCTAGATAGTTCTGCCAAACTTGCAAACATGTGTGCTCATATGTTTGGGAGTTGCCTGGCTATTGGCTGATCTAGGATAGTCTTAACTGTGGTGATGGGACAACTCAGTCCCACATGGCTCCAGCAGGCTAGCTTGGGCACAGTCTCCTAACATCTCCTAGGACAAAGCAAGTCATGTGGCTAGTTGGTACTTCTGACTCTAAATGAGAAAGTACTATCAAATTATTGGCAAAGGGTATGGATACACAGAGGAGTGAAGAGTTGGGACCATTAATGCAGTCTCCTACATGCCTGGAATACTGTAAAGTATCAATAAAAATTTGTGGCAAAAAATGAACTGAATATTCTCCAAAGAAGATATATAAATGGTCATTAAGTGGAATGAAAAGATGCTTACTATCATCAGGGAAATACAAATCAAAACCACAATGAGATGTCAATTCACACCTACTAGGATGGCTAGCACCAAAAGGTCAGATAATTACAAGTGTTGACAAGGATGTGGGGAAACTTGAACCCTCATATCTGCTTGTAGAAATGCATGTTAGTGCAGTCACTTTGGAAAAAAGTCTGGCAGTTCCTCAAAGAGTTAAACACAGAGTTACCATCTGACATAGCAATCCCTCCCCCGAGTATATACTTAAGAGAGGTAAACATGTATGTCCACACAAAAACTTGTACACAATGTTACAGCATTGTTATTATTGTTCATAAAAGCCAAAGGGTAAGAACAATCCAAATGTCCATCAGTTGAATGGATAAATAAAATGTAATATATCCGTGCAGTGGAATAACTCATCTATAAAAAGGTATTGAAGACTGATACCATGCTACAACACGGATGAACCTTAAAAGCATTATGCTAAATGAAAGAATTCAGACACAAAGGGCCACATACAATATGATTCCATTTATATAAAATATCCAGAATAGGCAAATCTTATAGGGCTAGAAAGGAGATTAGTGGTTGCCTAGCCTGAAAGGGTTGGGGTGAAATGCAGGTGACTTATTTTGGGTATAGGTGTTCTTTATGGGATGATAAAATGTACTAAAATTGATTGTAGTGATGATCACACAACTCTGTGACTCTACAAAACACTGAATTGTACACTTTAAATGGATATATTGTATGGTATCTTTAAAAAGCTTCTACAAAAAAAAAAAAATGAATTACATGAGCTAACTCCTATAAAGCTACCTGGCACTATATTTGGCCATGTTAAGATACATTAGGAAATCAGTAATGCTGTAAGATGCACCATTATTTAATGTACCACCAAGAAAGAAAAAACCTTGCCAAGTAAACTGTGACAAATCATCCTTTATAAGATATACTCTAATTTTAGAGATGTTAAATTGTGGGAAAATGTTTTAGAACCAATGAAGAAGAAATGTTAGTAGCATCTGAAATTAAATCTATTCAACAGAAAGATTTTTCTATCTTAGGATTCAAATTTTAGGCCCACGGACCTTTTCTAGATTAATAGGTGTTTTGGGTATACATTCTTGACTCCCAGTCTCCATCAAATTCAGCAGGTGCGTCCAGGTGAAGTACCTGATCTCCCTGGTCCAACCTGCCCTGCCATCCCCACTGCAGCCATGTCGTAGGAGTCTCTGGTCTGCCTGAGTATCTCTTGTTTCTTTGTAGGGAGGGAGGCCTGGGCATGGAATGAGCTTGCCTTTCCCTCAGGGACTGGAGGTCATTTTTGCCTCTGATGCCCTTGAGGCATCTTTTCTCTCCCTCTTGATGGAATGTGACTGGGATAAACAAGGAGAGTGCTTCATCGTGGCCTGAGACATCTGGCCTCCAGTGGCAGCATCTACTGAGAAGAGTGAAAACCATACACATGTTCACTTTTATTTGGGTGATGGGCAGTCAGAGCTGTTGACTGACAGACAGTGGAATGAATAAAAGCACTACCCATCTATCTTTTGGTTGTCAGTTAATCTGCTATCCCCCGTGGGAACTGGAGAGAATTCTTTTCTCCCTCTTGCAATTTAAGCAGTCTTATCTAGGACAGATAGGAAAATAGCTTCGTCATAAACAGACTCTCATGCATATTTTTTAAAAGCATAAATGTACATTCTAATTTTCACAACAGATGGGGTAGGGGGACCCCAAGCTCTTCAGTCCTATCTCTCATATATATGAACATTGCATGAGCTATAGCATGTTCTTGTGGGGGAAAGGCAATTAAGAAAAAATAGTGATCTGAAGCAATCTTTCTTAGAAATGAAATCTAGAAAGAGAACAGTGAGAGGAATTGTGGATGCCTTCTCTACTTTGTGACAGCTGTGCTAAGGCTAGACTTTTGTTTTGAATGACTCCAGGTTTAGAGTATAATGTCATGAAAATTACTCTGAGATAAGAAGGCATTCTAGTGCAAGATGACCCATGTTTTAAGAAAGGTATCTAACCCAGTGATACCATGAAGTCTTTGATTATGGTATTTGAGGTGTGTAATTCTCAGAGCAGTGCTTGTACTTGAAACATGTGAGACTGTCGTTCTGAATTCTTAATTTCAGCCCACCTGCTCAGAGAACAATCCATATAGACCATGACTGATGAAGTTTCATGAGGAGAAGGATTGCAGGGTACGGTCCACAGGGTCTGGATGCCTAACGGTTGGGGTATCACAATTCAGAGATAGCAAATAGCTTCATTTTCCATCTGCAATCCAAGGGATGGGAAGTGGCTGCTTGGCATGCCATGATGAGGAGGATTCAGAGGCTGCTTCAGAATTTCAACTGGAAAATTGCATTATTATTGATCACGCCTGTCTATGCTTTTAGCAGGGGCAAGAGGTAAGGCTGGGTCTGTCAGTTATAATGCTTCTCATTAATTTCTCTCATGAGACAAGAGAAAGATTTGGAATTAGGCACACCTTCTTTCAATCCTGGTTCTGTGTTTTGTCAAATGACATTGGGACAACCTATTTAATCTCCCCAAAGCTCCATTTTCTCATTTGCAAATGGGAGTAACGATATCAATTGCAATCTCTTGTACCTTGCTCACTTGGTGCCATGCACTGTCCAAAAGGGCTTAGTACATTTCACTCATGTGGTCCTCACCAGTGCCTAGCACCAACAATCCCTGGCATTGTAGAAGATGCTTTCTGTGTGGGAAAACTCTTTCTTCTCAGGCCAGTGCCTTTGGTCTCAGTCTAATGCAGGCCCTGCTTAGAGGGAGGACTTGTGCCTGAAATCCAAAAACCAGAAGTGCTTCTTACATTTGAGCCAAAGAGCATCTGAGGATTAAGTCTACAGTGAAGAGGGGGTTGCTAAGTATGGATTCAGCCTGATGGCCAGATGGCTAGGGACATCCATAGAATATCCCCACCTCCTGTTAACATGCAGATGACATGAAGCTGTGGTGAGGAAGAGCCCAACCGCTTCCACGCTCCATGGCCATTAGGGCATAATAATAGCCAATGCACACCTCTGCAGTGTTACTTGCTTCCAAGTAACCAAGTTATATCTGCTTCCAGGTTTGGCCGAATCTGCCCATATTTAAATGCTCCATCCCTTCACCACCAATAACAATACATAGCCGTCTTATTGACATGAAGTGCAGAGAGTAGACATCAAGACTCATATTCTCGAATTCAGGACCTTGCCAGCCATGCCCAGACACCCCTCTGGCTAAAGGACTAACATACTACTCCTGGTTCAAATGGAGAATTAACCTACCTCAGTACAAGCCAGTTTTTCTCTTATTTTCCCTGACATCATTTGAAATATGGATATGCTCAAATCTCTGATTTGTAGGCAACTAAGTCTAGCTGGAAGGCTTCAGGGGATGGGGTGAGGACGGTTGAGATATGGGCCCTGAGTGCTGACGAGGATGGGAACTCTGCCCAAGGTTCCTGAAGCATCAGCTCTACCCTTCATCCTCCCAGGATATGCATCTCCCCTCCCTCAGCCTTCACCGTTCCAAAATGGCATCCAGGCCCGGTCAGCTCCTTACTGCTTCTGCCTGCCTGGGACCGGCTGGATACCTCATTTCCTCTTTACTGCCTCTTTTCTCCTCATCCTGATTTCTGTCTCTCTTTCCTGGCTGGACGATCTAATCTAAAAATGAAAGATTTCTACAGATTCTGAAATCATGGAAAATTTTTGTTTTATTTCTATTCCCCCCTCCCCTTTCCATTGATTGATTGATTGATTGGTGGTGTTGGGGGAAAGGTGGTGTGGAGGAATAAACCAAGAAACACCACATTTTAGGAAAAGTAGAAACCTACACAATTCGTATTTTTAAGTGCCAGTTTTAGTCAATTTAGGAGCATAAGGCTACTTTCTACAACTCGAATTGATAATTAAGTAGTGATTGGTATATTAAATTTTAAAGTATAATTTAGTGAGACAATAGTTATTTGTGAACTAATTAAATTTACTTTTTAATGTTTTAAACTTTTGCCACGAATGAAGCTGTAAGTTACTGTGCTGCAAGGAATCTAGCATCTTTCCTTTTGTCAGTGAATTAAAAAGCAGGCAAAAACAACAATAATAAAAGAGACTTTTTCCCACTTTGCATTTTATATGAATTGCATGGTAGTTAAGCATATGGGCCCAGGAGTTGGGCGGTCTGGTGCAAAGCTTGACGTGGACACTTACTGGTTGTGTGACCTTGACCAAGTTATTAAACCTTTCTGGTCTCCAGTTTCTTCATATTAACCAGCTCTCTCACAGAGCTGTCATGGGGAATAAATGAGTTAGCGCTTATAAAATTTTTAGAATATTTCCCAGCACATAGTAAATGCTGAATTAGTGTTACCTATGATGATTTTTAAACAATTCTCATGCTTTCTGAAACTTCTCCACCAATGTCAAGACTATCTAAAAATACAAATTTCTAGAAATGGATCTGGAGAAAAGAGAACAAGAATGTAAACTCATTGATGATAGCATTTGCTACACAGGATTAGCCAATACTTCTTAATTTGTGACCTGTCCACATTTCTGCTTCCGATGTTTCTCTTTTTCCCTTCATAAATTTTGACAAAATTTTTAAGTTTTGCAAGTGATGAGAGTTGTTGGTTCATTTCTTGATTTGGCTCAGGTAAGAACCTTCTTGGGAATAGTTACTGATGTCGCTAGAAATCTAAAATGCTTGAGGCATTGCCACAATAGACCATTTTTTTTTCACTTGCTTCAAAATATGAAAGCATGTGAAGTTGGCAGGAGGTGAGGCAATCAAGTTGGTCAAAGGTCTCGGCTGCGTGGCTCTGGGAGGAGCCTTCAGTGGTGTCACGGATTGCTTTCCTGGCTGCCTTCTTAGTCATGCTCTGGGAGGTATCCTTCCAGCATTAGGTGTAAGTATGCTGCTTGCCTGGTAATCCACTTACCACAATCTAATTAATAGATAAAGTGTTAGCACAATCTAATTACCAGATAGAGATTCCCTGGCCCTCAGAAGAGTTCAAGTCGTTTCTGACTGGCAGACTTGGCCCCTGCCAACCTGTCAGCCCTCAATCCCACCTGAATGGATTTGGCATATAAGTCAGCCATCTTCAAAGAAGGTATGTCTTTACTTCCTTTGACAAATTGGTTGGATATCATATAACCATAAAACTTGGATATATAAGACAAAAACTTGGTTAATTTCTTTCTTAAACTACAGGCCAGAGTTCCTTGTGCTAATAATATCTTCCTTGAGCAAATGGGCTTTACTTAGGCAAAATTAATCTTCTACTGACAGCTGTTAGACTTATCATTTGTAGAAAACGTTTCAAGAATAATACAAAATGTGCGCAGCTTTCATCGACTTCTTCTTGGCCTTTAAGTCGGCCTGGTATGAGTTTAAGCTGCAGTTTCTTAGTTACTGACATAGACAAAATCTGCATCACAATTTTTTTAGAAGATCTGAAGTCAGTGTGCATTCTCTTTCGAGAAATCAGAGAATTATGTTTAGTAACAAAGGACTATATTGGGGAACCTCTTCTTAGCTTACACATTTATGATCTTAAATAGCTTTGAAATCATCTGCACGCAAATTCCTCAGGCATAGAAATTAGAATGATGTCACAAACTAGCAGTTGCTGAAACTAACCAACGGTTTTGCTATATAAGTCTTCGTACAGCTGATTGTTGATGGTCAACTATTCTAAAAGTTAAAATCCCTACTGGTCACAGATAGCCTCCAAAACAGAATTGGATTGGTTTCATTAACTCTGTTCAAAGGATGGCTTTGTTGTTAGCTATCCTTGCATTTCTGCTTGTGAATTTTTAGCCCAAGTGGTCTGTAGTAACATGAACTAGCATAAAGAACATTTTTTTTCTTTTTTCTGTGTGTTCACTTCCCATAGTTAGATTTCTTTCTGTCACCACATATTTGACCCCCTTTACCCTGTCTACCTCTCCCCTTCTCCTCCCTGCTCCCTTCTGGTAACCACTAGTCTATTGTCCATGTCCATGAGTCTCTGTTTGCTTGTCCTGTTCCTTTGTTGCTTTTTAGATTTATATCCCACATATAAGTGATATCATGTGATTTTCAACTTTTTCTGTCTGGCTTATTTTGCTTAGCATGATTGTCTCGAGGTCCATTCATGTTGTCGCAAATGGCAGTATTTCATCTCTTCTTATGGCCGTGTGATATTCCATTGTATATATGTACCACCGCTTCTTTAGTTAATCATCTGTTGTAGGACACTTTGGTTGCTTCCATGTCCTGGCCACTGTGAATAATGCTGCTATGAACATCGGTGTGCAAATATCTTTTCAGATATAGGTTTTCAAGTTATAGAGAACTTTTTAAAGGAAATTGGGATGAGGAGTACAAAATGAGAATCACATATACAGGAAAGAAAAGCAGTTATTCTCTTATTGAGCTCTGGTCAAGTTCTATTTCATCTTGCTTACCCTATGGTGCTTCTCCAAGATCTCTCCAGCTCTAGACTCTCATTTCTGTCTACTGGGTTCCCTCCTTTGAAACTTGCCCCTGCAGTCTTCTCATGGTTAACTTTTGATCTCAAGTTGAACACTTTTTTTTTTTTTTAATTGAAATAAGCCTGTTTCTACCAGCATTCTCACTCTTCACCAAGACTTTGCGTTAGTTCCCATCTTCACTCTTCCAACTTGGGTGGAGAATCCAAAGAAAAAAAAATAAATCTGCTTTCCCAGGAGAACACTGTCTGCAACCATGCAAAATGAAGTTCCACACATCTAATTGAAAATGGGGGTAGGAGAGCCTGAAAACTTTCTGGCCCATTTTTACTAATTAAATATGTATGCAATGCCATTCACATTTTATATTTTATTATTTAGTAATCTGTTGTTTTTACCTTAGTGAATGCAGAAAATCCATGAGTTTGCAGAGGTTTACAGATGAGAGTACTTTCTTTAACTTTCTTTTTGCCATAAGGTCTTTTTTTCCCCCAGCTTCATTGAGATATAATTGACATGTAACAGTGTATAAGTTTAAGGTGTACAATGTAGTGATTTTGATATATGTACATACTACAACATGATTAACACAATAAGGTTAGTTAACACATCTACTACCTCACAGTTACAATTTTTGTGTGTGTGTGGTGGAAACTTTTAAAATCAACTCTTTACAACTTCCGAATATACAATACAGTATCATTAACTACAGTCACCATGCTGTATGTTACAGCCTTCAAACTTTTTTATCTTATAACTGGAAATTTGTATACTTTGACTACCTTCACCTATTTCCCCCACTTCTCACCAATCTGTTCTCTGTTGCTATGAGTTTGGCTTTTATAGATTCCACATATAAGTGAGATCATACAGTATGTGGCTTTCTCTGTCTCTTTCACTTAGTATAATACCTTTGACTTGTACATTTTATCATAAATGGCAGGATTTCCATCATTTTCAAGGCCAAATAATATTCTATTGTATAATATTCCACATTTTCTTTACCCATTCATTCGTCGATGGATACTTAGTTTGTTTCCATGTCTTAGCTATCGTATATAATGCTGCAGTGAACACGAGAACACAGACATCTCTTTGTGATAGTGACATAGGTCTTATAATCCTCAACGGCAAATTCTCCTACTCTGAGGGTACAGAGTTAGAAAGGGGAGAGACGGTTACTTGCCCTGAACTCTCCATTCTGTATTTCTGGGCTTCTTTAAAGAACACCTCTATTTCCTGTGTGTGGGGTCTTGCCACACTTTGCAGGGTTAAGTTATGATCTCACTGGACCCATAGTGTCAGGGGTCCCTCTCAGCACTGACCGACTGATTCTCACAGACATATCTTAGTTCCAGCTACATGTTTGCTATTCTGGGCAGCTCTTGGGCAAACATGCCACGTTAACATGCTATATTCTTTCATGTTTATGTAACTCAGCAAGGGCTTTCCCTCTACCCTCCAGTTTTCTATTTATTTACTTAATAAACACATATTAAACATCTACTGTGTGCTACACGCTGGAGATTCAGAAGCGATCCAGTAAAAGTCTCTCCCTTAAGGAAGCTTTTATTATGTGTGACTAGTACAATAACCAAGTAAACCTTGAGCAAATAAGATAATTACAGAGGTACAGAGGCAATAAAGAGGGCGATAAGATAGAGCAGTGGTTCTTAGTCATGTTTGTACATCAGAACTGCCTGGAGAGCTTTGAAAATTTATAGGTGGTCAGTCCCCATCCCCAGATCAATTAAATCATGATTTCTGGAAGCGGGATCCAAGTACCAGTATTCTTAAAAAGCTCTCCAGGTAATTTTTAAAAACAGCTTTATTAAAGTATAATTCACATTCCATAAATCCACCCATTGTAAGTGTACAGTTCGATAATTTTTAGTAAACCAGAGATTTGTGCAACCATCTCCACAGTCGTTTTAGAACATTGCCATCACCCCAAAAGATCCCTCCTACCCATGTGAAGTAACTCCCCATTCTCACCTCCAGCCCTAGGCTATTTCCCATAGACTTGCCTTTTCTAGACATTTCATTCACCAGGTCGTGCAGCCTGGATAGAGAAATGCTAAACTGAGTAACTGAGGGGAGAGAGTGGCTAAGCTAGATCTAAAGGATGAGAATAAAACACGGAGTGCAGAGAAGAGCAGAGGGAACAGCAAAGGCTAAGGCTCAGGGAAGAGCTTGGGAAAGAGCTTGGCTCGGCCCAGGAGCAGAAAGGAGGCCATTGCATGTAGTGAGCGAGAGCAGAGCAGGAGGCAGGAATCCTGGCTTTGGGGCATGGTAAGAAGCTCGGGTTTTCCTCTGAGAGCAGTGGGAGATCACTGAGGGTTTTAGGTAGGAGCATAACATGCTATAATTCTCCCTTAAAAGATTCCTAGTAGCTTTGCAGAGACTAGATCAGAGAGGAGCAAAAGAGAGAAGTGGGGAGTTAGTTGGGAGGCTACTTCTAAGTGGTTGACTTCCACTCATTTTCAAAGCCTGATGAAATGTGACCTTCTCTGGGAGTCTTTTCAGTGTCCCCTGCTCTTTTTCTCATAAAACTCCATTCACATTTCCATTAAAAACCAATTACAAAGAATTGTTAATAATCTGTTTACTTGTCTGTCTTCCCTGTAGGTATGAATGCCTTTGGTGGATTGCATGGGGGAAAAAATCTTGCTGAATAAATAAATTAATAAAATATAACAAACAAATAAAAATGAGAAAGAAAAAAGAATTATGTGTTATTTACCCTTCTATTCCTAGCATCTGGTGCTATGCCTGGTGCGGTAACAGGTGTTCGTGAAATAAATGTTTGTTGAATCGAATGATGCATCTCTTCAAGGGCCGAGACCATGCCTCACGTTTTGAAATCCCTCAGCAAGTAGCATGATTTAGTACACAAGATAGGCAGTGTGGCATAAATAAATCTACTTTAAAGTTTGATTCCATCAGCACATGGAATATAATGTATGTTGATAATGGAAGCTAACATTTGTATAACAATGAACAGTTTTCATAGTACTTTCATTCATACAGGAAATGGTTGCTGAGCATGTACAATGTACCAGGTACTATGTTGGGTGTTGGCGGGTGGTGCTGGGTTCAAGAAGACAGTAAGGGTTTCCTTGCATGGGGCTGAGGTCTTATTGGAGGAGACTGAGGATCATGGTACCATACAACAGGTTGGGCTGAGAGGCAGTCAAACTTCATTATCCCCATTTTACAGATGAGGACACCAAGGCAGATGGATGTACATATCTAAGATATCAGCTGAGACTCAGGCCTGTGCATCTGCCTTCAAGTCCCTTTGCTGGATAGTGGCTCTTGGGAAAAACTGTCACATCCTGGACACTTGGGTGTTTCCTTGTGGAAACTCTGATTGTCTCTGGGAAGCAGACCATGTTGGACTCTTTTGAAACATGGAATTTACAGCTGGAAGGGACCCTGGGAACCATTTGCTTCAATTGTAATATAAGCATTTGCTTATATTACAGAAAAGGAAACGAAGGCCCAGAGATATGAAATGACTTTCCTTCAGGTAACACAGGTGTTCAGTCAGGAAGCTATGAACTCTAAGGGTAAAAAGTCCTTATTCATTTTATTGTTGAGATAATTTAGAACCAGAGACATGAAGTGATTTGCATAAAGTTACACAACTGGGAAATGGCAGAGCTCCAAAAAGAACTCAAGTCCTATAGCTCTTGGTTCATTGTTCTCACTAATTTGCAAGATGCCTAAACACTCATACCTATTGTTCACCAAAAGACATATAAAAATGTCCATACCACTTTTGATCATAATGACCAAAAAGTAGAAATAACAAAAATATCCATCACTGGTAGAAATGGCAGCGGCATACAATGGAATACTATACACTAATGAAAAAGAAATGAGTTACTGCTTCACAAACATCATGAGCAAATCTTAACAAATACAATACGAGAAAAAAAGTCCATAGGGTACAATGTCGCTTACTTGAAGTTTAATAGCTGAAGTTTAAGAATAGGCAAAATAGTGACGAAGCCCTATTGTAACTACACTAGGGGGCTGCTGGCTGAGAAGGGCCATGAGAAAGCCTTCCAGGGTGCTGAAAATATCATATGTCTTGATCTGAATGGAGGTAACGCAAGTGTAAACATTTATAAAAATCTCCCACGTTGTCCTCTTAAGATCTGTGCACGTTGCCGAATGCAAATTATTTCTCAATGCGTTTGATGAGTTAAAAAATAGTTTCCAACTGTCATCTCCCGTTCCTCTCACAGCCTCTCTGAAAGGCAAGGCCGGCTTAGGAGTAAGGACTACTAGGCTCAAGGAATTTGCTGATCAGCCCAGGGAACGTGCCAGCCCAGTCACAGCTCCACTTGAAAAACCTGTAGGTTTCAAGTCTTCAGTCAACAGAGAGAAGGTTTTAAGTATCTTAGAGAGTTTATAAATGAATTAATTGCAATCATCAAGATTTTATGTTGCAACAAATGCTTATCTAATGGAGCTTAGATTAGGCAATTTACTCAACTTGCTTGTTATTTTCCAGTTAACTTCTGAAATTATCTTTTGGTTTTTCAACCTATGCCAATGCAGCCAATATGGTTTAGATTTTAGAGATTTTTCTAGAAGTATAATGTATAGTTTGCTTTATCAGCAAAGAGTTCTGAAAGCAATTTCAGATTTATATCTGTATCTATTTCTTGAACTTTTTGTTTTGTTTTGCTCTTGAGGAAGAATCTATCCACACAAATACTTACTCCAGCATTATTTATAATAGAAACTAATGAAAGAAAAAAAATGTCCACTGATAATGTCTATGTGAACAATGGTGCATCTGCTAGGTGGAATATAATGCAGCAATTAAAATTAGACAATAGTTTGGAAAGCGCTTATGATATGTTAAGGGGAAAAAGCAAATAAAACTGTATGTGCAATGTGTTATAATTAAGCAAAATTACATGTTTAAAAATACATATATACTCAAATCTCAACAGTGATTATGTTTAGATAGAAGAGCTAGAGTATTTTGCTCTCCTTTCTATTTTTCTACATTTTTCACATTTTCTTTAATGAGTATGTATTGTATTTATAATTTTTAAATGACATTTTTAGATAAACTAATTTTCTGTCTTTGAGGTATACCTTCTAAATGTTCTCTTTTTTCAGAGCTATTGAGTGCCTCATATCACCAACGACATTGTAAATCAGAATATTGAGGTTTATTAAGCTGTAATTTTGTGTCTGAGGCTTCTCATAGCACTATACAAGATAAAATAAAAAATATAACAGTGCAAATAAAAGGGACAAAAGCAATAAGGGAAAAACAGAGGTTAATATAAGAATGAAAACTAAGAGTTTATTTTGACCTACTTCCTATTAGATACTCGAAATCAATGATTTTAAAAACAGTCCTTGATGAAGGTGGATATGATCATTCCCATCTGTTTATTCTACATACATTTATAAACACCTAATGTGTGCCAGGCACTGTGTTCAATGCTGAGGTTACAAAGATAAATAAGATACAGTCCTTAGAGCTTCTTGCAAATTAGACCTCAAGAAAAAAATACAGCACTTTACGTAAAGAGAGCCTGCCTACTGAACAGATGTGGAAAACATTCAGAAAAGTTAAGTGACTTGTCCAATGTCCCACAGAGAGACAGTGCTGGAGTCAGGATCTAAGTTGTTTCTGTGACGTCTGGTAATGAAGACCATCATTTGATGCAGGTTATGCATGCTGCAGGACTGACCAAAACCTTAGTAGCTGACAAAGTCTTTATGAACAAGGGACCACCTCAATGGATCTCATGTAAGATTTAGAAACTTGGAGATGCATCTCAGAAAGGCTGGAAGGTGAGAAGGATCCCATGATCTTATAGCCTTGTAAGGGAAATGGGCCCCTAACCAAATAATGAAGCTAGAATGTGGGACAGGCTATTGATTCATTCAAATTTCATGCAGAGTTCAGCCTCGGACTGTCACCTCTGCAGAAAGGCCCGGTCTGAAGTAGTAATTCAGTCATTTTCCATAGAACTCAATCTTAAATATATATAGGACATTTACCAGTATGGGTTGTGTTTCTTATTTTGTAACTTTAAAAAAAATTATTGCTTATTTCTTTCTATTAGAACATAAAATTCAAGAAAACAGGGACCATGTCTGTGTTATTTCTAGCTGAATTCTTAGAGCCTGGAACAGACCTCGGAAAAGAAAACATTCACTAAATATATGTTGTATGAATTAATCAGTTTTATGGGAGCACCAAGGAGGGTTGCTGGCTTGGATAAGAATGGGGGTGTATGTCCAGGAAGGCTTCCTGTAAGAGGTGACAGTTGAGATAGGCCTTAAAAGATGAGTAGGTTCGCTCCAGAGTCAGAGTAGGAGTGGGAGGGCTGTGGGAAGAGGGGAAAGATATTGCAGAACACTGGGACAGCACATGGAGAAGAACAATGTGAGAGGAGCTGGAAAGTGTGACCCAGGGCATGCCTAAAGATGAAGCTCAAAATGAGGCAGGGACCAGACTCTAGCAGGTCTTAGAAGCTTCCATTTTATTTGGAGGATAAAGGACATCAATTGGAGGGTTTCAAGTGGGGATGTGACATGATCAGATCTGTGATTTTAGAAAGTATGGCAATGTGGAAAGACACATTTGGGTGACACAAGTCTGGGGCAAGGATCCTAGCATGGCTTCTGATTCCCAGAGGCTGGTCCAAAACTATTAGCCAGGACTCTGTGTTCTCCTGATTAACATAAACTCTTTCACAGGCCACAGCAGACAAGGCCACTCTGTGACCGATGGATCAAGTCAAAGACAAGACCACTCCATAATCATGCCTGAACACAGACAAAAAGCAACGGTCACTGTCCAAACTACAAAAATGACCAAACAGCCTCCTTCCTCGGCTAGTGCTAGTGGCTGATGCGGCTTTACCAATTATAGTTCTAACCTTGCTTCATTTTTCCAGCTTTGGAGATAAGATAGTCAGTCTTAGAATATCCCTGTTTCCCGAGGAAATGCAGTTCAGATCCAAGCCCTGTTTTCTTGAACCTTCCTCCAAAGCATCTAACACAAATCTTAATCCTAAAATAAGTCCTTCCTAGTACCTTTTACCGAGATGCCTCATGATACCCCATGCTATGGATTCTCGTTCATGGAAAGGAGCACAGTTCAACTGCAGATGTGGTCTCCGGCTGGAAGGCAATGAATGAATGTCACTGCTAAAAGGCTACAATAATTAATGATGTGCTGGCACCCACCCATACCAGCCCACTTGTACCATCTGTAAGAGCCTATTGTTAAATTTTTATGAATTTTGCAAGTTGGTTGTTAAACACATAATTGTTAATAATTATATTATATAAATTTTCAATGAAATAAATTTAATTATATTGAAACAACAGTAATGCATCCTCGAAACTCATTACATCCTAATTCTTTTATTACATTTTCTTATTATCTCCGCTCTAGAGATGATTAGAATCTATTTTATCTGTATGTTGGAAATAGTACCAAATGGTATGCTACTGGGCATCTCTTCCCATCCCCATGTTTAGTGATGTTATGTTGTTAGCTCGAAATTTGCCATAGTGGAGTATTTACACCATGGAAACTGGCAGACACTACAAACCAAGACTTCTCTCCTCCCTCTGGCTGGTTGGTAAACCAGCAAACCACTGATTCCTTAATTCACAAATGTTGGAGCTTGAGAGCAGGGAAGGAGGTCAGTGGGTAAATTTAAGAACTATTTAGGTGACAAGAGAGCTGACAGAGAAGGGAATTAATTATCTGAATTGTCCCTCTACCTTCCAGTATGAAAAGTATAAAGCCTTGGGTTTCCTTTGCCTAAAGAGGTCTGTCTTTAGGCACAAGATATCCCTTTCTGATTCTCTTTATACTGTTCTGGGTTCTGCTTGTTCCCAGGCTCATTTCTGCCCTGTGGCTTGAGTACAAGGAAAGGCAGGAAATAACTCAGGGAGTCCTGCTGGCCTCGAAGCACTGGTGAGATCCCTCGGGATGAGGGGACCCTGCAGAGCCATCGCCTAAGTAGCTCACTCTTCTCAACTAAGAGAACAGGCACAGTGTGTGTCTTAAATTTATTTTAGGGATGGCTTAGAAATAAAAGTACATAAAGTTTACTTACTTTTAAAATTTCCAAGCGGCATTAATTCGCTCAGACTAGATCAGATAATAGAAAAGCAACAGGGTGGATAGAAAAGATAAAAAAGAGTCATATATAACAGATTAAAAATTACACCACTGGGAGAGGAACGAGAGCACCGTGCTCTGAAGGAAGAGACTTCCTCCCACGATGGTATCTGGCACTAACAGTCCAGGTAATTAATGGTCATAAGATACTTCAAAAGGATAAAGCACTACATCAATGCTGAGACATAATTGTGCCATTATATCAGGACATGACGCTTCGTTACATGGCACGCTCACTATGGGTATTCTCACACGGGCGATGTCAGCACCTCACTCTTGTCATAAATCCATTGGTTTCCATCAAGCCCTGGCCGGCCCCACATCCAGACCGGACTGCCCTGGGGAGGGCCAGTGGTTTTGTGAGAGGCTAGGCCTATGCTTACATGCGAAGTTGGAGGTGGTCAGTACAAGTCCCTCCTCTTCAATGGAGCCTTCTAGATCACTAGGCCCTTCTCAGAATCCCAGCAGCTCTATTCCAGGTCACCCTTGGGTCAATGTTGTACTGCACGGCCATTTGCATGTTTCACCTGGAGGTCTAGAATCATGGCCTTTGTTCCCAGTGCCCACTGCATAGGCCTGCCCATCACAGAATTGTTGCCTTAGAGGATTCTCCATAAAGCTATGTACGATTGCAAGGTGAGAGTGAAAGCTTTCTCCTTTGAATGGCCTCTGCGCCCTCCCTATAGTCTTGCTACACGAACCTTGATACTCCATGGAATATTCTAATTCATCCATCTGCTCTGGAAGGCATGTGTTATATAAAACAAAGGTTCAAAAAGGTCAGGGAGCTTGCAGAAGAGTACAAGCCTGGTTCCAACGCAGTCCAGCACCCTCTCCCCATTACTTCCAAACTGTTGAGTGGTTTATGCCACTGATTTCCTACTGCCTTGTTTACCACTATGGTCAAAACAATAATTATTCCAACAACCAAAGCAACTGATGTTGCAGAGAGTGCTTCTCCAAGTTCACAGTGCTTCTGCATTGGTCATCTTAATTAATCTGTGCTGTGACTCCATTTCTAGCTGTTAACCTTGGTCAAGACCTTAACCTCTTAGGGCCTCGGTTACTTCAATGATCATGTTCATCAACTCAACATCTAAGCGAGGCAGACAAGAGTTTATCATTAGTAAATTATTAATAAGTATGCATTAATAATGATCTCTTAAACTTTTATAACTCTTCAGAGTTTACAAAGCATTTTCTCAAGCATCTTCTCATTTTTTTCTCTCAACAGTTCTGTAAGGTTGGTGAAGCTGACAGCATTGACCCAATGAGAGGGTGAAGACATTGAGACTTAAGACTCCGGAAGTATTTTATAATCTACCTTCTGGGAGCATATTAATCCCTGGTGATATTCTATGAAAAAAAAAAAGACGAGTGGGAAGTACAGCATGCGATATCCCCCATTTATAGAAGATCCAAGCGTACGGTACGTTAAAGTCTCTAATAAGTCCTGCAGAAGAAAATCTGCTTAATTTCGTTTAAACTGTTTGCTGGAACTCATATAACCATGAAGATAACCTCCCTCTTTAAATACCTAGGAGTATTTTGCGAAACCAGGTTTCTGTGGAGCTCGTGTTTTGTAAAATTATCTGGATTAAGCGTTTGAATCAAGGTTGTATGATTGAGAGAGACGATCTTCTGTCTCTGAGTCAACATGCAACTGATGTGGTCATTAGCAGAAATGTATTATGGCCCTCTATTCATAATAAATTTAGCTACCTTTATTGGTCAGTTTCCTGTCTGCTCTGGTACATGAATGTCATCGGTGCCAATGAAATACTGGTACCAAGCTGACTGCACATCCCTGTGTGGATGGCCAGACTTCTGCCATGTGTGGGAATGTATCCTTCCTCAAATATACAGCCAGAGGTATAGGGGTAGGAGACTGGAGAATCGTGTATTGAAGCTTCTTTGTCCCATGGGGTCTTTCAATTCTAAAAGGATCATGTAACATAAACATGACTTTTGGAGGCTTGTTGGTTCTTTTTGAGTTGTTCTGAACATTCCAGAGATAGTATTCCAGATACCAAACATCAAGAATCAGGTAGGGGAATAAAACAGTGGTTCTCAGCCAGGACTAATCCACCCCTAGCTCCTCCTGCCACGAGACATTTGGCAGT
The DNA here is from genome assembly GCF_000325575.1 of Pteropus alecto. Lineage (NCBI taxonomy): Eukaryota > Metazoa > Chordata > Mammalia > Chiroptera > Pteropodidae > Pteropus > Pteropus alecto. Next base: position 6,594,416 of record NW_006443570.1, read on the forward strand.
ATCTGGAGATATTTTTGGCTGTCACCTCTAAGAGCTACGGGCACCTAGAGGATAAAGGCCAGAGATGCTGCTAAACATCCTATGTTGCACAAGACAGCCCCCACAACAAAGGATTATCCTGCTCAATGTGTCAAGAGTGCTGAGGTTGAAAAACCCTGGACTACAGGAAGTGAGGTGGTTTGGGTGTGTGCCACATTACTGAGCAGTGTGAAGTAGTAGAAAAAGCACAGATGGCTTGCCTGAAGGCCGGGGTTTAAATCATGGCTCCGTCCAGTGTGAGAGAGACTTCTGGGGTTCACTGCCATGTACTTCTCCTCTCCTTTGGGGTACTTAGATCAAGTCTACACAAGCAGCAACGTCCCCCTCCCCCTGACCAGACTGGTAAAGCCTATGACTCAGTACCTGGCGCTAGACTACAGGTGAAGTGATGTGACCTCCTCTGGGCCTCGCCCGTGAGCTGCTCATGAGACTCTCCACCTGTCCTTTCCTCTATCCCTTCACCTGCTGGCAGAGACTCCAGTGGAGGATTCTAGAGCCTGACCTAGATAGATAAGGGGTCCTTGGGTTCCCAAGAGGTGGGTGGATGCTGGAACATGGCAGGGAAAAGATATCCTCTTTATTTTCACTAACCTGTAATCGAAAGTAGCGTTTTTACAATTACGAAGGCAAGCACCAAACCATTGCAGTGTTAATAGTACCTGTGACTCCTGTTCCAACAGAAATCAGCTATATTTTCATATCACATTGAAGTTGTTACATCAATATCTCGACATATCATTTTGCTCATCACTGCTTTGTCATTATAGTAGCTAGCAGAGCAGCTGCTAGACCTCAGATTTTACAATGTGCTAATAAAGCAGCACACATAGTACTATATTATAATTCAGTTTTTTATTTTAACATTTTGATAACTTCAGAATCAGTTGCCTTCGTAACCCTATGTACTGTATTTTATTCATTTACAAAAATTATCCAGAGACAGGTCCATAGGCTGCACCAGACTGCCAAAGAGTTCGTGGCACAAAAGGTTCAGAGCACGGTTCTCTGAACGGATCACAGCCCTCCCTCCCATCTGAGGGGCCCTGCTGACCCATGCGGGGCCCTAGTATGCACAAGGAATAAGCCTTTCTTGTGTTGAACCACTGAAATTCGGGGATGTTTGTTACAGCCGTTAGCCTATCCTAACTCACCCTGATTAACCCTGCCAAGCCTTTCAAGTGCTCTAATCCTGGCTTCCACACTTCTTAGAAAGAATTGTATCTAGTCTCAGGAGGGCTAGGAGGAGTCAAGGAGAGACAGTGTGTGGAACAGGCCACAGATAGAAGGGTTATTATAAACCACCAAGTGGTACTGCTTTCCCTAAGCCAGGCGTCATCAAACTGTGACCCACCTGTTTTTGTGAACACAGGCCCATTTGTTGTGTGTGTATTGTCGGTGGCTGCTTTTGTGGCAGAGTTGAGTATCTGATAGAGACCTATGGCTCGCAGACCTAAATTGGTTACTAGCTGGCTCTAAGAAAAAGTTTGCCAACCTCTGCCCTGGACCTTGCTTTCCCCATTTAGGAGGTGGTTTTGACAAGGGAAAAGTTTCATGCTCTTTGTTAGGATAAAGAGCCTGGGGGAAATGCTATCCTCTTTAGATCCAGCTGTGAGGTTGGGGTTGGGGCACGTGGGACACTCCCAGCATGCCCTCTCATAAAAGGGTCCAGACTGGATTCCAAGCCAGAACTGGCGGCCCCTTTGGCATTTGCTAGAACTGGTTCAATATATTGTTGCTTACACAGGGTAGTTTGCCTTTGATCAGGCAGGCAGAAGTCCTCATAGCTGGAGGACGTGCAAGGGGCAGAACACTAAGGGCAGTTCATTCACATCCTTCCTGCGGTATAACTCTTCCTACCTAAACTGTATGTAGCAGTGAAGTTACGAGCACAACCAGTTTACAGCGGAGGACACTGAATCATAAGAGGCTAAGGGAGCGTGGGGAGGGAACTATCATATAATGGAAAAGTGCCTGTAATTAACAGAGACACCTTCTAAGCCAACTCTTCTCTTAGCAGTTGAGGAAACAGGGGTCCCGGGGGCCACCCAGAAAGCATGAGCTGAGATTGGAGCTACGGTCTTTGATTTCCAGGGACCTGTGCTCTCCACCTCGCTTTGTTGCCTCCTGAAGCAGGGATCCGCGCAGAGCGCCCATTTTCTTGATGATGGTTATTTAAGCACAGAAGTCACAATTGACATGTCCCTGTCCTTTGGGGGTAGGCATGCAGTGCTAAACCCATCAGCTTTGGCTTAAAGAAGATCTGGGTTTGAATGCTGTTTCTGCCTCTAACAAATAATGAAAACTTTGGGCTTGTTCCTTACCCCTCCGTGTTTGTTTCCTTGCCTATAAAACAGGGATCATAATAGTATCTATTTCACAGAGTACTGAGAGATTAAATAAGATGATGTGGATAAAGCATGTATAATCAAGTCCCTAGTACACACACAGACTCTCGATCAATGCTACCTCTATTACAGCTATCGTTCTAGCGGCCCTCGGGTAAGGATCCTTCATCGGACACCTCCTAGTGCCATCCACTTGTGGGGCAGAAAAGAGGCAGGAAAAAGGCGGTGATATGTCATCTTGAGGTCCATAAAAAGGAGGCAAGGAAATAAGGCCTTAGTAGCCATGGCTATCTGCTCAGTTTTATGATTGAGAAAAATTGCATTCTAGAAAATCACTGTGAGTTTAGGTCTCTTAAGCTCCATATCACTAAATGGGAGTTTAAATATATATATTTGTATGATGTTCTGATGTCAGCAGGTATGAGTACTGAGGAAATCACCCAGAAACAACTTAAACCTCCTGAGGTTAAATCTCCTGACAGGAGTTGGCTCTCAGTGTTTGGTTTAATCCTGAAATGAGGCCCTCTCAGGAGCAACTTCCTTCTGACCACAGGGCTGGTCCCCAGCATTTGGTGGCCTCCTAGGATCCAAGGCCATGGCAAACCCTTACCAACTGTGAAATGTCTTTAAGCATTAACCTTTGATGAGGTTGATGCCCAGGAATCAGGCCTTGTAGCCTCTGACAGAGGTCACAGGCTCACTGGCCTCCTCCACAGAGCCCAGCAGGAGTGGAAGCTGTTTGGGGCTATTTAGCCTCATTAAGAAACTGCTGATAAGTTAATGGAACTTAAATGTAGTCACCTTCTGAAGTCACTTAGCAGACTTGCAAACTAAAAATACAGAAACTTTCTGGCAGTTTCACAAGACCACCAAAGCCCTGTGTTCACATTTTCTCCGGGAGGCTGGAGGCTGGAGGGGCTCCTGGTGCCCCTCTGTACCTTCTTTTCTTTAGAGTGAGGGGTCTGTCCACAGGAATTCCCTCCCCTCTCTTTTTGCATCTGGATCCAGCCTTCAGAGTTCTGCTCAAATCCTACCCACTATCGGATGTTTCTCTCTCTCCTCTCTCTCTCTCTCTCTCGCTTTCACTCTTTCTCTCTCTCTCTCTCTCTCTCATTCTCTCTCTCCCCGTGTCTCCCCTCCACACACCACCCCCCATTGTCCTTGTTTGACTATTTTGACCATTTACTCTGTGCTGAATTCTCATATGCATTTTTTATTTAATCATTATAAAAACCTTATGAAACGATTACTGGCATCATTCCTGTTTTATAGATGAGGCTCAGACAGTGACTTTCCCCAAGTCCCACAGCCAGTAAGTGGCAGAGCAAGAATTTGAACCCAAAAAGTCTTACTCTAGAGCCTGAAAATCCCATGTAATATTGTGTTCACCTGTGAGCACTTAGAATGTTCTCGGTCTTCATCAATAGCATTTCCCATGTTGATGTGTTCTTGGCTTGTGTAAGTATAATGGGCCTCTCTGACTGAAACACAGTAGGCATTCAGTAAATATTCCTCGCATGACTCCATGGATTATAAACTTCTTGAAGGTAATGATCTTGTTTTATACATCTAGAGGACTCCTCCCCACTCCAAGTTCCTTGCACAATGCTGAACTCATAGTACAAAGCTATTACATTTTCTCCATTCTTTCTGAATATCAGATAGTTCTATTTATTGGGCAAATACTTTCACATATCTAGATGAAATCTCAGACATAGCAATTTAAACTAATTTCCTTTAGCCTGAACTGTATTTGAAAAATGTCACCTATACCTGAAGACTACTTAACACCGAGTCACCTTAGTAGAGGAGAAAAGCCTGGAGTTAACAGAAGGCCTAAGTTTCAGCCCCAGTTCTGTCACCTATTATCTGTGACCTTTGGCAACTGACTCAAGATTCTTGGGCCTCAATTTTGTCATCTGTAAAATGTGGATAGTAGCTGCTGCTCACCCAGGCCACCTCACAGACTGGTGTGAGGGTTACCTGAGATAATATACATTGCCTTGACTTGCACATCACTTATTATTCTCACTGACCCCAAGGTGGTGACAGAAGGGTTTCTTTGGTAGAATAATCGACTCATGCTCCGTTTTGGATAGCAAAATCAGCACAAATCTTGTGGATTTCTTTCCCAGGCCAAACTACTAAGTAGAGGGGCTGTGGCTGATTGATTCCTTCTAAAACTCTTCCCTCCTTCAAATATTTATTGTGCACTTGATGCATGTCAGGCATTGGATACTAAATGCCAGATATCAGGTGTTGGGTCCTGGATATGCAGAGCCTTATAAGACAGAGCTGTTGCCCCTCACAGAGCGCAGAGTCTAGAAGGAAGTAGAGACAGGCAAACCCCTGACCACCACGCAGTAAGTCAGGTGCCATGAAACCGGTGGAAAGAGGGAAAGCCAGTGTATCATGAATATCTACCAAACCCTAGAATCATCCTTGACTTCTCCGTGTCTCTTATATCTCACGGCCCATCTACCAATTACGTCAGCTCTCCCTTCAAAATACATCATGATCTGACCACTTGTCATCATCCCCCTCCCCCTCCAGCTAGAACTTGTGTAAATGAAAGCCAGAACCTGTCCCTCTTCTGCTCAGAATCCTCCAGTGGCTTCTGATCTCACTCAGAGTAAAACCTGAAGTCCCAACAGGCTACAAGGCCCTGTACAATCTGGCCCTGGTGACCCTCTTGCTGTCTGCTGCCCCTCTCTTTCTAGACCAACCCACAGGTCTGCCTCCTCGCTTTTGCCCTGACTCCTCCAAGCACACGCTTCCTTGAGTTTTTGCAGATACCTTGTCACTAATCCTGGCCTAGAATATCCTCTTTGCACATGTGGCTTGCTCCTTCACTTTCTTCAGGCCGCTGGTCATATTAAAAATGCAATTCTTGATCACTCTATGTAAAATAGGACCCATACTCTCCCCTTAGCATTACCTTCTCGTTTAGTTTTCTTCGAAGGACTTGATGCCACTGCACATATATTCAATCGTTTAGGTGTTTACCGTGTTTTATCTATAAAAGAGAAGCTCCATGATGGTTTATTTGGTTCACTGATGTTCTGCTAGTATAGAGAACAGTACCTGGCACATAGTAGGTATCCCATAAATAAAAATGGATAGAATGTAAAGGTTGGTACACCAGAAACACAGAGAAGGGGTATCTCACAGGACTTGGTGGAGCAGAAGGAGGGCTCACGAGTCCCTTTTGGAGAAGATGCCACCTGCTCTGAGCTATAAAAAATTGAAAGGCATCAGCTAGACAGAAATGGGGGAAGAATGTTTTCGATGGAAGGTCTAAATATTACATGCGAAGACCCAAAGGAATAAAAGACCATGGTGCATTTGGGGAACTTTAAGCAGCTGAAGATGGAGAGCAGTCCAGAATCCTTCCACAGTGATCTAAGGAGGGGATTCAGCCCTACTCCCTCCACCTCCCCCTCTTCCTCCCCTTCCCCCACCATCTTCTTTTGCTCCCTGGCAATTCACTAGAGGTTTTATAAACTGAGATAGTTTAAAAACCTTTTCCTGAACCCTGCTCTTTCCAACCTGGGCAGTACTTTACTTTCTTTATTTTTGTTTTCCCTTTTTTTGGTTTTGTTTTCTTTGTTTTTTTTTTTTTTTTTTTTAACAGGCATAAAAAGTCCAGATGAAGAAAAGGAAGCTTTCATTTCTTTCTTTACATGCTGCTTTGCTGGAACCCAAATAGCATGAAATGAGTTGGTTTTTTAACAGGCATAAAAAGTCCGGATGAAGAAAAGGAAGCTTTCATTTCTTTCTTTACATGCTGCTTTGCCTGGAACCCAAATAGCATGAAATGAGTTGGTGAAATGCCAGGACAGTCACATCTAGAGCATTGGCAAAGGGCCACGTGGGCCAGGTCAGATCAGCTGACCTGCAGGAAGCCACAGATGGATGCAGTCCAGACCCTGGAGTGGATGCTCCGGCCTCAGCCAAGGGCAAAGACTTTGCTGATGTTTTCTGCACACGGTTGGATGCTGCTCAGAAAGGAATCACATTCATGTTGGTGTACCAGTTATCAAGGGCTATTTTACAGTTTGCGCATTGTTTTTATTTCTGCAGCATTCTGGTCTTTCGCCCCTGTTCTCTCTGTAAGGAAAAGGGCGAAGGCCAAGTGTGCTCACTATGGAGGGAGAGAAGGGTGAAACTTTTTTCAGAGAATTGCATTTTCCAGGCCTCAGGGCCAGAGACCTCCATGCTCCCAGAGCTGAAGCAGATGATGAAGACAGCTGTTAACATTTCTGTGCTATGTCTACGCACTTAATGGTAGGATTGTTCAGAAGCCTGGAGTTTCTGCTTTGAAGGTGGCAGTAGAGCCATGACCATTGGCTCAACCCGCCTTTCCAAACTTATCTTTGTCTATTTGAGTGAGATAAACAGCAATCATTTATTAAGGCATAAAGATGTGTTCGTCATTGTGCTACACTTTAGAGATAATTCTCTCCCTTATTCTCTTCAATAATCCTTCTCTAAACTGGTCTCATTTCTTTCTTCCCCCTCTCTGCTATTACTCTCAGTCACCCCCTGCCCCAGCACCCCACTTTATTTTTCTTCTAAGTATTTATGGTAGATGATATTATATATTTATTTTTATTGGGCATTACTCTCCCAAAGTAAAATAAAATGTCATAAGAGCAGAGACTTTTTGTTTTGTTTTCATAACTGATATGTCTCCTATATCTCAAGCACATAATAGGTGCCCAGTAAATATTCGCTGGTGGATAAATGAACAAACCCAAGTTAGGGTTTATTACCCTTTTACTGAGGAAGAAACCAAGCACTTAAAGGAGAAGTAAATTACTCAAGATGAGGCTGACGGTCAGCCTGAACAAGGGCTTGATCTGTGGTCAAATGACTTAAAAGACAGCCCTTTTAATGCAACCCTTCCCACCCCCTACAGTCTAGGAGGGATTAGGTAGAGGCTATTGAAACATTCGTCTCTGTGCAAAATTTAAGAGGGGGGCACCCGAAAATCTAATAATCAAAATAAATAGTATTTCATGCATTGTTTTAAAAATTCAAAAATTTTAATGCCAAAAACCCACGGTGAAAAAAATTTCAAAATTATAATTAAAGGATCAGCGTGAATGATTTTTCCTTTTGCCTCAGGCACCAGCGTGGTTCAGTCAGCTCTGATCTATCTTTATTTAAAATGTAGATATTATCCTGACCACGGCCCTGTGCTCTAGTCACAGGTATGTATGTGTCGAATCTTATTCTTCAGGCATTTCTTCTCTCCAGGCCTTTGCTCACATGCTCCCAGATCTTGGGATATCTGTCTCTTGAATTACTTGCACTTTTGTGTGTTTTACAGATCTCTCTAACACAGTAGATTGGTCACATACCACGGTGTGACATCTCTCATGCACTGCTGGTCCACTGTTTTGACTCCACAAATTCTGACTACCGTACTCTCTGACCAATGGCCACTGGGAAAGGTGGTGTTGGCATCACTCATCAACTACCGGTTCTGTGTGTTAGAACCACTGTCTGTACTGCCATGTTGTTCAATTGCTGGACCGTTTCATTGTATTTCCCTTATTATTTCATAAACATGAGTGGAAAACTGAAAAATGAAAGAGCCAACTCTAGTGAGAGGAAGCCTAACTCTTCTAATCTAATTGAAACAGACATGAAGTCATTAGGCATGCCAAAAGCAATGCTTCCTGTGCCTCAGAGGCTGGCTGTACCTGTCTGTTGACTACGTCCACATGTGGAAAAAAAAGAATAGGATTAGAGAATGTGTAAAAAATGCTAAAGATATATTATCAAGGATTATGTCAAAAGGTGAGGTTTAATCAGGTTTTGATGTTTAAAAAATTTTTTTAAGTAAAAAAATCCTTTCAGTTCCTCTGGGAATATCTTTGTGATATCATTATAATTATTAATCTAGAATGTACTCTGTTCCAGATACTTTACATATATAACTCATATAATGCTCATAACAACTCTAGGAACTCAGTGCTTATATTACCTGTTTTATCTACTACAGAAATGAGGAAACTGAGGCACAAAGAGGCTAAGTAACTTGTCCAGGGCCACATAGCTAGTGAGTGTCAGAGACAGGATTTGAACCCAGAGAGTCTGACTCCAGAATCCCAGCTTTTCGTATACCAAACCTCATTTGTAACACGTAGGTCTCCTGGACTTTCTGTATTTTACTTTCGCACGTACTTGTTTTTGTTCTTAATTCCATAAGCATTACATCCAGAAGTAGTGCCTTGCCCGTGGGCCTTTCTAATTTTTGCTGGCCCTAATCCTAGCCTCTTCCAAGGCTCAGAGAAAACGCTACCTTTCCACATTGCCTTCGCTGACATGCTGGAAGTACTCTATCCTTCCTAGAATGCCCCACAGCATTTTATTCCCCCATCGCTGAAAGTACTTTATTGTCCTTTTACTCTACACATGTGATCTCAATCGAGTGTGCGGACTTCATGTTTGCATTATGCAAAACGGCACGGTAATAAGTACCTGCCGAAGAGGGAAGAGAGGAACGGAATGTGCCCAGTAGAAGTGGCCTGAGGAGGGTAGCAGTACGTGACTGACGATATTGCCCTTTCATAGAGATGACTCTTCCAGGCACCATCAGCCAGGTGTGTCATCCACCTGATGGAATTAGCACCAGGTTAGTCCCAGGAAATTCCATCTTCGCGTTCCATCCAGACCTTGAAGCCTGGATGTGGGGAAGGCAGCTTCACCTGTCAAATGCGAACAATGGCTCCTGTTCTGTGTACCTCACGGGGTTGTTGTGACGGCAAACGAAAGAAGATATGAAAGGGCTTCAGAAGCTCTAAAGCAGGGAGGAGGCGAGGAGGTGGGCACATTCTCCCTGGATGGATTTAATCATGCTCAACCCATATTCTCACTTCCTTCCAAGCCTTGCTTGTGCCGGATGCCTTGTTTTGCCCCTACATGCTGCCTCCGTCCTTTTCTACCTGTCTCTGCTCTGAGAGGCTGACCCTCAGGGTCATCATCAGCTTCCTTGCTCTGGCTTCTGGTGGGGTTTAGCCAGTGAGGGGCCCTGGCAGGAGACCAGAGCATGGAAGAGGCATGAGGCCAGGGTATTTATTCCCTTACCCTGCCCTCTCCCCCACCCCAAGTCATGTTGGGCTGGCTGTGTCCATCAGCTGAGACCACTGCTCTCTTTAAGGCAGCCTTCTCTATCTGGCCCTCTCCTTTATTTGTCCCTTCAGTTCTAAGGGCAGTGACAAACACTGGTGGGCATTGTACTCTATCTGTGGTTTCTCTACACCCCTCAGAGACCTAGCTACACAGTCTCTCTACCAAACCCTCCCCATTACCCTCATTTTTGTTTTTGTTTCCTACTGGGACCCTCATTGATGCACCTGCTCAGGGTCTTACCTTCTTCATGAATTAAACATGAGAATACGTGTCCAGATGCCCAGTCCAGCACCTCACTCAGACTAGTTCAGTGACTACGCTCCTCTCCCTCTCATATCAGTCAGCTCTGTTCTACTGGGCCAGGAATCCAATGATTCCTTTGAATGAGCAGAATTGGAGATTCAGAGCACAGTACAAGCCCTGTGCCAATATCAGCCGGCAGGGGCCCTACAGGAGACTGTAGCAGCACCCCCGTTAGAGAGCCCTGATGTTACAGGACCTGGGGTGGATAGAGGAGCCTTATCGCATGGCCCAACAAGCCCCCTTTCAAGAACCACTCCCCGGCTCCACTCAGTTCTTCCTGATTCTCCTGACACACGAAGTCCTGCTCGAGGGCCTAACTGATTTTACAGCAATAAGGATTGTAGGCAGGAGAGATTCTTGATATTCAAAGACTGCCCCCCACAGATGTGTTCCCAAATCCTCTGAACAGCCCATTGCAGCCTCCCGCAGTCACCTCTTTAATTTTTAAAGCATCTGAATTCTTTACCATGTTTATAGCTTCAGTGACTGTAAATATTCGTTATATACAAGATTGCTGAAGCCTCAATTCTGCTCCCAAGAAACTCAAGCACTGTACATGTGGAGCTGACTGTCAGGGGTTGGGCTGCAAAGAACTGTGAGGTGCTGGGGTAGTATTCAGTAGGGTTTCGAAGGATTATTCTTGTGACATCTTGCAAAGTCAGCTCCATACAAATAAAGGCAGCAGCCAAGAGCTCCATTTAAACGCTCCATGCTAATTCTTAGGAAAAAGAGTCACGAGGGATGTTGATGCAATTGCAAACCAATGCAATCCCAGAGAGACTACAAAGTGAACGGAAGGAGAAGGGGAACTAGTATCTGTTTAGGTACCTTCCATGTGCCAGGCTTTGTGCTAGATGCCTTCAGTAGCAGGTTAGCATTTCAGTTCTCACAGGGGCCTAGTGAGGTCATAATCATCACTCCAACTTTACAAGCCAGGAAACTCTAGATTATAGAGGCAAGTGGCTTGTTCAAGGCCTTGCTCAGATAGAACCAGAGTTCGGGCTAGGTTGATTTTCAAGTCTTTGTTTGTTCCTAGAAGGTGATTGAGAATCCATTATAAAGTTCAGGAATGACCTCAACCCAAAGGGAGAAAGGGTTGATATAGACATCAATTAGTCAAGAGAGGACACATGGCGACTGAGGGGAGGAGTGGGCTGGGGTCTCAAAGCAGTCCCTTAACCAAAGAATGCATGAAATTCACACATACTAGAATGGGGATACATTTGTTTTTCTTCTCCCTTTCTCTCTTTAAGACACACCTGACTTAGAAAGAATATTGTGCTTTTTAAGAAACCATTCTTGAGATCCATTCCAGCCTTATAATTCTATGCTTCTATGCTTTTTCGCTCCTGTTATCCTTATTCATGAAAGGTTTGTGACCAGTTGATGCCAATAAACTGCAACTCCCGAAAACCCCAGGAATTCACCTCATTGGCTTTCGTACAGCCCTGAGCTTGCAGGGTTGGGCTCCAGGTATTCTAGGCATAGAAAGTTGACACTCTCTTTCAGTGAGGAGGCCAACATGCGACCTCTGTGCTTACTCTTCACCTGATGGAGGGGCGGCAGCCAAGAAACAAGATACTTGAAATAAACATGAGCTTAAGAAATTATGGTAGGTGAATGTCTTCGTCTAGTAGATATTTGTCACTTGTGGCTGCCCCATACCCTCCCTATATTTTGGTCATATCTCTTATTATATGTCCTGCCTTCCCAAGTACAGAGAACAGAAAACTTGTGTTCCCAGACTGCCTTGCAGCTACAGCACAAGTCTGAGACCTAGTTTCTACCAATTGAGTGTACCCATGAAAGACTTGGATTCAAAAGCAGGCAATGTGAGGAGGTGGTCAGGTGTGGGGCACTCAGTATGCTGATCATCAGCGTGGTGGAGGCTTCTCCTTTTTCAGAGCTCCTAGCATCCTGTCATGAGCAGCATTAAGGTTGAGAAGCAATGGCTGTGACAGTGAAGTTTTCACTAAAATAGTTCCCATTGCATGGCTGGCCCAGCTCCCTGGTCCTCCTGGAGTCTGTGAGTCACCAAACGTTCTTTGAAAGTTATTTTTTTTAACTTGTACCAGCCATAGCGGGTACTGTTATTTGTAACTCTGAACCTTGACCAGTGCTGTCAAGTGACAAGGAGTAGGAGATTTCAGGGACAGGGCAGAGGCTCAAAGTATTATTAAGGATTCAGCCTTTATCCTCCAAAGTTTTGTGTGTTTATTTTTTTATCCTAAGATTGATTGTCACTGACCAAGATGACTGTCAATGGCTCCCAACATCACATCATCGTACTTCGTTGTTCTAAGTAAAATGGGCAGAAAAGGAGCTCCCTTCCCTTTCCTTCCCTTCCTTCCCTAATTCCTTCTTTACTTCCCTAATTCCTTCCTTCCTTTTTTTAAAATCAAAGATAAAATATTTTTCTAGACGCTTCTCCATGTTCTCCCTTATTTTGGGTTATAAGACTATCACTAGTTGCAAAGGTAACATCTAACAAAGAGGAATGTGATGGGCATTGCAAGCTTGGACCAACTATGATTTATGGCCAGGAGCTGGAAAACCCAGATTCTGTTATCAAGAAAGAAGGGCTGGGGGTGGCTGCTGGACAGGCAACAGATGTCTACCACAATGACATCCCGAGCTTGCTTTCCCCTTGACTAGCACCGGCAATGGGAATCTGCTCCTGTAAGAGGAAGCTTTCTTAGCAGATTTTGGTTTCCATGTCACCCAGGGCAACTCTCAAGTGTTTCAGAACCTTCTGATAGACTCATTGTCAGAGAGATCTAAGTTTGAATCCCGACTCTGTCATATGCCCCGGTGTGACCCAGGCAGGGACTTCCTCACATTGTGCTGCACACGATTCCTGGCAGTTAATAAATAATCACTATTTTAGAAGGAGGAGGAGTTCTAGTGTAGAATGTGCTGACACATCATCCTTCTAGGGAGGGTGACTTGACAACACATGCATATAACCTGGTGATTTTAGAACAGATAGTTTGATACCAATTCCAAGGTGAGATGTTTGCCAAATGTATGTTTACAAATTGTAAGAAAATATCGCACGTATCATTTCTTTTAATTTTCACACAACATCTTTTCACAGTTGAAGAATCAGAGGCTTAGAGATGTTGATGGAGCCTAGGGTTTATTGGTAATTGGCAGGGGCAGAATTAGCCATCTAGGTCTACTTGGGCTCTTTGTTCTCTACTCTGGCACCTGGAAGCTGCCCAGGAAGGTCAGTAGTATGATCAACTGTCGTACAAAGTTAAAAAAAAAAAAAAAGTGGATCCCTTCAGAACATGTAGTAAATACAGAGAACTGCATAATAACTAGTCTTTAAAAAATCTTGTACTGAGGCATAAAAAACGGACTTCTTTCTGTGCAATTTAGAAGGAAACATTGTAGATGTACAAGAAGTTGCCTGATAACCAATGAGGATTAATCTGGAGAAAACTTGGGAACATTATGCCGGCTGTCTTTAAATATCAGCAGGACTGGCCTGGGGAACAGTGATTTCACTTATATTTTTAGGCTCCAGAGATTGAAAAAAAGGATCATACCACTGAAGAGAAATTTTTAACCACCGCAGGAAGAATATGTAGTATGAGCTAAGCAATAGTGGAATGAGTGGCATTGGTGAGAAGTGAGTTTCCTGTCACTAGAAGTAATCAAGCAGCACTGGTCTCCTATAGAGAAGATTTGTGCTTTGCACGAAGGCAGGGAAGTAAGGCTAGATGATTCTGAGGACTTTTTCAGTTCTGAGATCCAGGATTTTGTGAGAGATAGGGGCAGAGCAACACCAGCTACCTGGGAGGTTCTGGGGGTGGGGGATGGTGGAAACTACCCTTCCAGTCAGGAGAGTTACTGGACTTAGATGATCTGGAGTCAAACAGGTTTGATTCCTTTGCCCCTCCCTTAGTGCCTTTGCTGGGGGATGCCTGTGAAGTCCTTTGGGCATCCAGGCTTCTCCCCCTGGGAATTATTAGCAGGAGTAGCTCGTTCTCCTGGAGAGCGGGCTGGCCATTCTCAGAGGTGGATTTCTGTAATGCCATTACCCTAGAGGCCAAGAGAAACTAATGCACCCTGCCCTCCTCCTATCAGCATTCTTTCCCTGCAACATGACACAGATTAAGAGCTTTTTTTCCCAACAGCCTTTGATGTGTTTTTAAGCATTTACCCTTAGGATTATTTCTTTTTCTTTCTCTATGTTGTTCTCCCAACTTCTAGACAGCTGATTAAAATTCTAGTTAAATTGAAATACTCTTTCAAATTGGGCCATTCAGAATGGAGCAAAAAGCACTGGGTTTACTAGAGGTTTAGCACTTTTGGTTAATCTTTAATTAATACTCACTTTAATTTTCAATGCCACCTTTAAAACACAGAGCTGTGTTGAAACCTCAAACTCATTATCTTACCATTTTCAAAGGCAGGACTGTCTGCCGGAGAGTAAAAAAAGAATGCTGTGTAGTAGTCTCTTCCTGGAAGTCGACTTTCTAAAATCTGCTTTGATAGACAGCAGTCCCAAAATATATATATTTTAGAAGACAAATAACTGTTTTCCAGAAGTCTAACAAAAATAACAACAAAAAACAATAAAAGATTTAACAAGAATCAGCTGGGAGGAAGTTATTGTAATACAAGGTAAAATAATACTGTGCCATGTTGACATTAATATTTTGTTACTTATCCTAATTATTTTATATTTTTATTGGAGTGCTACATTGCCAAAAATGTGCTTTATAATTTAATTTCTACTGCCAAGTACAGAGAAACCACTGGAGGCATCCTAATGATAAAAGAAGAGCTTGGTAAGACCACGGAAAAGTATACAAAGATGATTTATATAACTTTCTTTTCCTATTTGCAGTTCATTAAGTCACTGTCTTCTCCCAGTGACCAAGTGAAAATTAAAGCACTTCAAAGAAGAGCTTGGGGTTCAGCATCATTAGAGGAAGAGAAATGGGCGCCTTGATGAACTTGACTGCAGAAATCTATAGAGCACAACTTAATCGGCCTCTACATTGATCTTAGATGCTCAGAGGAAGGTTTAAGATTGAACAAATCTTTTTAATGCATATTCTTTCCC
>NW_006443570.1:6609446-6691668 GCF_000325575.1 Pteropus alecto
GACTTAGTGATTATCCTAGACTTCAGTTTCATAAAGTGAAATCGCACGTAGCACTTTCCAGATTTTCATGGAAAAACAGGAAGAGAATAGATGTTCCTTATGGAGCTGCCTTTTTGTCTGGATCATCTGATCATGATCCCAAAAGGCCTCATCGGTACAATTACTTAGAAGAAAGGGAAATTGCTTGCTGTCCATATGATTGTATTAAAGTTGGGCCACTGACATTTCACTTCCTTTTTAACTGCATGTTCAGAGAGACTAACAGAATCTATGCATCTGGGCTGGCAAGCTGTGAGAAGGGTCCTTTTCTCTAGCAATACATCATCTCCCATCCTCATGGGGTGGGGTATCTATACGTGAGGCAGGTAGCAAAGGCACAAAGGCTTTGGTGTCAGAGAAGCTTGGCCTTGAATCCTTGCTTCTCCACTTAATGTGAGTCCTTGAGCAAGTTATTTAAATTAGTTGAGCTCCAGATTCCTCAACTTCTAAAAGAGGCTGTTGAAACTTATATGGTTATTGAGGAAATTAAAGGCAGTCATTGATGGGGACTCATCTCAGCACCACGCAAAAGCAGAGTTTATTGGGGAAATTTATAAGCCAGAGGGTCAGAGGGTCTGCCATAGAGAGGTGTCCAGGGGCCAAGGTGGCTGGACACAGTGTGAGGCTTCACTCTGGGAGTGGCACCCACTCCCCTGCTCTTCCATCCTATTATATAGGTAGAGTGTGAGAGAGTTCTCAAAAGTGTGGCGAAAACAATCTGGTCTTATGCCCCAGTTGCTCAAGAAAGTTTTAGGTAAACACCTGGCAGGTAGCTCCTCAGGGGGTGTTTATTCCTGGGATGATAGCAGCTCCAACTTGTGGGAAGTCTAAGCGCCTCCCATTGGAAGAGATAATGGCCAGCCGCCCAGAGTGACATGCTAGAGAAATGGAGGACCTTTGAAGAGAAGGTGGAAAAGTCTGAATCTGAGTTGAGGCTTTGCCTTGGACAATACGATTGAGAAGAGAGGTCACTTCTTCTTGGCCCATGTCTTCTGTGAGTCAAGATTTACCGTGGGGTCCCTCAGAAGTGGAACTGTGTTCTGCGGACAATACAGCTGTACTTAAATATCCTAGCTATTTATGGCCTGCTACTTGCAATCTGCTCTTAGGTTTTCCTCCTCTGCCACACCACGAGTCCAGCACTGGCACTGAAAGCAAACTAGCAGAAGGCAAGATGTAATTAGGTTTCTAAGAAAGGTGTTTTTGTTGTCATTATCTTTCAATTCAACAAAATAGGCATTCACTTTGTACCTCTTAGGCGCCAGGGAACATTAACAGTGGGAGGGGGTTGCCAACAATAACTCCTCATAGTTATTGAGTTTTACTGCCTGCAGCCAGTACTTTAAGTGCTTTATGTATTTTATATAAAAATATATCTAACATATAACACCTGCCTTTGAGTTAGATGGGGAATCAGCTACTTAGCCAACAGAATGGTCAATGCTAGCGTTAAGTGCCATAAGGGTATAATAGACAGAATGCCTTCGGAGCACAGAGAGGGGTTGTGAGGAAGGTAAGAAGGGACATTTGAATTAGAAGGGTAAATAAGAATTAACCAGATAGAAAAGGGATGGAAGGAAGAGCATGCGCAAAGGCATGACCGTACTGATGATGATGGTAATCAAAATCCAAGAAGGCAGGAAAAAGGAAGGAGAAATAGAAAAAAAAAATTAAATAAGATGTAAGAGGCTTTGACTCAGCCACCTTCAACATTCCTCTCATGCAGGTTTTCAACACACATTTTTCATTCATTGATTTAGAAGGGACTGTGAGAAACAAACAAACATAAATAGGATCACTACAGTCTTTGTTGACTGCCAAAAAGCAAGGCATCCTTTCTGTAGTCTGAAGGTGGGCTTGCCTTCCCTCATCTGCCATTCTCGCTTGCCAAGGTAAGCACACCATAAAGGAAAAATGTCATTACTTCTGGGATCTTCTTCTCAAGATCTTATAACTCCTTTGTAAATCCAGTGAGATGCTCTACATAAAATCACCTTGAAAAAGGTACAAGGATCCAGCACACAGGCAAAATTGACGATGTAAAAAAGTCAGGTTCCTTCTTTTCAGTGCGAGCTCACAGGAGGGAGACAGACATGGCCAGGTGGTCCAAGGGAGGGCATGAGGCAGCACAAAGACAGGGCACACAGCACATGGATAACCCAGGTGTCGCCACGATAGCCTGCAGGGAGCCCCCACAGTATCCTGCCCACACCCATTTCCACTAGGTAGTAAAACACTCAGAGTGGAGAAAAATGCATAGGTCTAGTTCATTCACTTGTGGCATAACATGTGTGGAGCACCTGTGCCAAGAGCTGTGGACACCATGGCCAAGGATCCCAGTGTGTGAGGGAAACGGACATGAAAAAATAATCGTACGTTACATGTGCCAAATGTTATAAGCTACGGTGGCACAGAGGAGTGAGACAATTGGTGGAGTGAGGATTGATAGGGAAGGGTATGGGTGCAGGAAATCCTCCCCAAAGGCGAACATCCTTGAGTATGAAAAAGAAGGAGGAGCTTGTCTGGTGTTTTAATTCTCATTGCATATACTTAGTTCCTTTCGTCGGAGGGTTCTACCCAGAAAATAAAACATTCAGCAGTAAGTAAAGGAGTAATGAAGGAAAGGGGATGTGAGGCTGCGGAGATGAACTAGGAAGTGAAAATATAAATTATATATATGAACATTTATAATCTAATAGGAAATGGTACACATATACCGGTTTGAGGTCAGATTTCTCTCTCTCTCTCTCAATCTCTCTCTCTCTCTCTCTCTCTCTCTCACACACACACACACACACACACACACACACACACAGAGGAAAAAAGTCAGTGAAAGAATTCAGGTTAGTGCTGTGAAGGTCCAAGCTTTCAGGAAAAGTCTTCATGGAAAAAGCATTAAAAGCAGAATAGCTTTCATTTGCAAGCTGAGCTTCCAGAAAATGTGAGTCTCCTCTATTAGTGTTATCATAACACCTGATATGGAAGGAGGATCCTCCTTTACCAAGTACACTGAGGATGAGGACGGGAAGACTAACATTTCTGAGGGTCTACCCTGGGGCAGATGCGATTATATAAAATTTCATGCCATTTGTATGATACCTGATAATGTTGGGTATGAAAGGCTAGATTCTTTCACCAATGACTATAAATTGTGACTGGGAGTTTTGAAATACTTTGTTTAAGGTCATGCAGCTGATACAAGTCAGGCCTATTTTATTCTAAAGAGTCATGTTTTGTCCACTAGATACTGCTACCCTGAAAACATCAGCCAACACCATCACTTTAACAAACAGTGCCTTTTATGTGCACATGATCAAAAGTGAGAATATAAGATTTTTATATATGTCAAGTAGATCTATATGAGGGATTATTATGATTATCATCATTTCAGTGTTACTGAAGACTTTGCATTGCTTACAACTTCTAAAATTTTTTTTGAGTCTAGTCCATAAGAGGCTAGATTTTTGGAGTTCCGAACCAGCTAATTAATTAATAGAAATACAATATAACACCTGCTCTTCAAGTTATTATTTCTTCTCTCCTGGTCAAGGATGAATCTGGATGATAAAATAATCTGTATGTTTCCGGATTATACTTAAAGGATATTTATCATCACCGATTTAAAATTGGAATGCAAGTGTCTTAAAACATTTTATCTTTTAATTACCTCATTTAAAACACGTATGACTCAGCCATAAGAAAAGATGAAATACTGCCATTTGCAACGACATGAATAAATCTTGAGATTATCATGCTAAGTGAAACAAGTCAGATAGAACAAGTCGAGAAACATATGATTTCACTCATATGTGGGATATAAAACTAAAAGTAACAAACAAACATGACAAAGAAACAGACTCATGGGCATGGACAGTGGTAGATTAGTGGTTACCAGAGGGAAGGGGAGAGGCAGCCGGTAGATAGGGGTTAAGAGGGGGTCAAATATTTGGTGGTGGAAGGAAATTCAACTTTGGCTGGTTTGAACATAAAATAAATTTAAAAAATAAAAAATAAAATGCTTATGAAGTAAGTGGTGCAGGTATTATGGTCTACATCTTACAACCATCCATTAATGCATTAATTTTACAAGTATTTATTAATAGATTTAAAATCTAAGCCCCAGAGAGACAGCTGATGAACCTCCGAGACTTCTAAGCTAATGACAGGTGGTATCAGGGCTTCTGGGCTCTGAGTTCTGAATTTGGATCATTTCCCACTAAATTCTCTTGCCTGAGTCTCGGTTCTAGTCTAGATCTTTTGGATACACATTCCTGAGGTCTTAGGTGATTTTTGCTAATGTAGGAAAAGACCTGATGGAACCTGTACCTTCTAAATCAACTCCCATTTGCCTCCAAATCCATGGAAATACGACTCTTAGAAGTGCCATAGCTTCAGAAATCCTGAAAACATATGAGGTGGCTTCCGCACTAACTCAATTATAGGGGATGGGACTGCCTAATTGCTGTGAGGAGCTGAATGCAGTTATTACTCAGAGCAAAAGAGCCTTGTTTCTTATTTTCTTTGAAGACTGATGATTACTTCTGGAATGACTTGATGCATTATCAAAACTTCCATAGAAATTCAATAAGACACTGCATTAACAAAGCAAGTGCCCCAGCCTCTTTACATAGCAAATATATCTACATACATGCCCTGTACTTATCAGACAGTACATGGTTAGAAAATACACAATTCTGCTCAAGGGCATCTACGGATTAGCTCTCTGGCACCTTTGGTGACCCTGCTCCTGCCTGTCCTTTCTCCACTTCTCCTATCAAAGATCAGATCACTCCTTCCCATCCACCACCACTGTCCTCTATATAGAACCCCATGAATAATAAAATTATCATGTTTTCATTTCTTGTTTGTGCTTTTTTTCCTACTAAGTTGTGTGCTTCCTAAAGGCAAAGATCTTGTTTTATTAACATTTGTAAACTTGATGTTCAACACAGTGCCTGGCACAAAGCAGACACTCAAAAAATGTTTGTTGGAGAGAGACGACAATGTACAAAATCAGGGATTCACGGCCCTTCATTAATTATATGTTCATTGTTGAGTAAAAGAAGCAATAAGCAATGTGCTTTAAATATATCATTGCTTTCCTATCATACATAGAATGCTATGGTTAAAAGGCTCTATCTTATAGAAGAGATAAGTAAACATATAAATGATGCTTAAAAAACCCCATGGAATTATACATCAGATATTAGGTAAATTCCTACTCTGGTCCAGGCGCGGCTGATGACTAGGTATAAAAATGGAATGATGGGGTCCTGGAGGAGTTTATGATCTTGGTAGGGAGAGGATGGCCTATAATCAAGTAACTTAAGTAAACCAAGGGTCTAAATGGAAAAAAAGACTGAAACAGAAATTTGGAAAACTTAAAAAAATACATATAAATACAGCTCTGGCAGAGGAATCCACATGAAAATCAATTCTGGGAATTAGCAACACACAACCAGTTGATGAGTAATGGGGTCCTTAACATTAAGACGAAGTGTTACTCAGTGTCAGACAGTGTGGGAAGTGACTTAACCTCTACCGTATAACTTTCCTTACTAACTTCAAAAAGTAAGCAATAGACTCCTTTTGTAGAGAAAACTTTGGGATCTAGGAGATAAATAGAGTGTAGGGGTTAAGAACACCACCTTTGGCATCTGGCAGAGCTGGGTGTGAAACTTGGGTCTACAACTTAACTGTGTGGCCTCGGACAAATCATGTCAGGCATCAGGATTTTCTCCTGTAATAGGGGGGAATGATAGCATCCACCTCACTGGTGAGGAAGGCAAGGTAGTAGCACAGTGCTCAGGACAGAAGCCACTAAATGTTAATTATTTCTTTAGTTCAAGACCATACAGCTAGCAAGGGCCAAGGCAGGATTCCACACCTAGCCCTCCTTAGTCCAAAGCCATGCTCTTTCGTGCTTGCTGCCTTTCTGGATAAACTAAGTGATCTGACATAACTCAATAGATATCTGATATGGGCCAAAAAGCAGAATGCAGATCTTCTGATCACATTATGTGGACATTTCTGTCCCAACTAGAACTCTGAACCAAATCCTTCCTATCTATCTATCTATCTATCTATCTATCTATCTATCTATCTATCTATCTATCTATCTATCTATCTATCTATCTATCTACCATCTATCTATCATCATCTATTGATGCATCCATCAATGCATCCATCAAAGCATGCATGCATCCATCTATCCATTTATCTATCTTAGTAATAGAAATATAAATAAGTTTCTTGTGGCTATAATAATAAAAATCTAGTAAATAAGAGATAAAAGGAGGAAGAAATTAGAGCTCTTTCTCGTGTTTTTAACTTCGGAGAGTAACTCTAACCCTGAAGATGGGAAGGATGATTTTAGTTTTGAATCTGTTGAGTCAAAGCTGCTGTGGACCACACAAACACAGAGAAAGGTATAGATGGGAAAGACATCATAAAGGCATTGTCAACAGAAACTGACTATACGAGGGAGAGGGCCAGGTGGTTTTGAGAATGGAGGCAAAACATCACACGCACAGTTCAAAAATGTGTGGCCATTCGTCCAGATATCTTAAACAAAATGGGTCAACAATGAAACAAAGCAGATGCAGAGGCAGACCTTGGGGGAGACTAAACTTATCATTTATCAGTCAAGGAACAGAAAACAAAACAACAGCTGGGTACACTTCATGAGACCCATGTGGTTGCCCAGAAGTAGAGCTGAATTAATATTCTGAAGGGCTAAGTGATAGCAGTAGAGACAGATGGTAATGGCCCGCCTTTCCAGCATCCAGCCAGTCAGGCTCCTGCTTTCCTGGAGATGACCAGATTCTTGTGACACAGAGCCCCTTTGCCTACCTTCAGGAAGGACATGCTCTCTTGGTTTCTCCCGCTTCTTTTCTGCAGCAGTGTAAGTCAAGTCTTCACCCCCCACCAACATTAAGCCTTCAGTCATGTGTCCTTTATGTTTGCCATACTATATGACTTTGTCAGTGTGTCCACACTGATAGTGGGATTTCATGGTCCCTTTTCTGGTTTCATCATCTCCATACATATCCACGCCACTGTTATTGTCTCTGACTCTGGCAGTGTATTCTCCAATAAACCAATGTACACGAGAATGCATCTTTTTTTTTTTTTTGCTGGTAAACATATTATTCAATGGTGCCCCTGGTACTATTTCTGGTGCAGATATGGCTCTTCTGTAAGGGAACTTCCAATGTGAGTGTCAGAATACAAATCCATAAAGAAGCCCCAGTAAACAAGGCGAATAGCAGGATGTGTGCAAAAGGTTTCATGGAACATTGGATGAAGGAGTGGTTTATTTCACTCTGAAAAGTGGGAACCTTGACTAGTCTTCAAAATCACCAGGTAAACAAGGGCAGAAGCTCCCTACAAGCAAAGGACACAGCATGGGTTGATTTATTATTTTGGCTACTATGTCAAAATACATTGGCAGCAAATAGCAGAAAACCTGGACTTGACCAGCTTAAATTTAAGGAGATTTATTATCTCACAGAGCAAGCTGTCCATAGGTAGGCAAGTCTCCAGGCAGGGTACATTGGGACTCTGACCCCACTTTTCTGTAGCCCTATCTTCCTCTGTGGGTTTTGCTTCATTAGCAGTTCCAAGTGTCACATCCAGGCATGCAAATGACTAAGGAAAGAAAGGAAAGGGACTGTTTTCTCCTTGTGCCTCTTTTTAGCAGCAAGGGGACATTTTTCATAAGTGCCCTAACAGTTTCTCATCTCACTGGCCAGGGTCATGTGCTGGCCTCTAAGCCAGTCACCTCTAAGGGGTATGAGATTACCACGATGCTCTCAGACTGTTCGAGATATGCCCGCTGAGAGGTAATGTTTCTGAGAGAGGCCACCTGAACAAAAACAGCATTCCCTCAATGAAGAGAAAGAGAACAGATTTTAAGTAGGCAGCTGGAAGGGTCTGCTCCAGCCACTCTCTGCATAATACTTTTTACTTTAAAAAAGAAAGAACAAAAATAAAAACAAAGCATGCTATTAGAATAAGACCAGGCTCAGGAAGACAGACTGTTCTGGGTAAGGGACTCTGGTAATGGATAGTGTGACATAGTTATAAAGAAAACCTGGAGATTTAAAGAGCTGGCTGTCTGTGAGCAATAGCTGCAGAAATATCAAAATATCTCCCGTATATCTGTTAGACGTGACTAGTGTGACTGAGCGCTGCCACGTCAGATAACTGTACTCTCTCCTGAGATGTGTGTGGTGTTCGGGTTGACCGTCACTATGTCCTGCAGTTTGTGTAGTTTTAAAAGGTTGGCAGCTACTAAATGTACTTGTTGGAAACATACCCTGGTAAATGAGAAGTCACCATTGGCATGAAACTCTCACTTATATATGCACTTACACAGAGAACTAATCACTTATTTTTCATGCATATTAAACCACTTTTGCTCTTAGTAAAAATCACATCAATAAATCAATAAGTAATTAAAATTTAAGCATTCAGTATGAGAAGAATTACAGTATGTGGAATCATATAACCCAATTCCCTATCTTCGGCTGGCTTTCTGTTTTTACAAATGAACCTATGAGAGACAAACATTCATTTCTGTTGCAGAAAAATGAGCAGTGGGGACTTCAAAATGAGTTATTTCCAGAGGTTAAGCAAGAAGAATGTTTATACACAGCTTTGTTAAGTTACCTGTGAAGAGTAAGGACTGTGACTATATCCGTTGCTGAAAACCCATCATAAATGCATTGAAGCTGGGAAATATTGAAGTGGGTGCCCAAATTTACCCGGAGATAGGATAATATGAAGGTGTAAAAACAGCTGCAGAAGAAAAGAACCATGAAGACGTCTGCAGCAGCTGGGGCAGTTTTTTCCTTGAAGGCAATGAAGAAATCCCAAGCATCCAGCACATTCCAAAGGGGTGGGTTGGGACCAGAGTGAGTTGCTGTGGGTGGGAGCCATTCACTTAAAGAGAGGTGGACAGGTTATGATGTGGGTAAGCCCCACCCACACAATGGGCTCAGAAAACTTGTCTAACTGGTGACTCTCTAATTACACAGCCTTTGAATAAAACATTGCATTTGTTAAGATAAGACAGACTCTTATTTATCTCGTCATTCTAATTGCCTTCAGCATTGGTTCAAGACTTCATCTGGAAGGGATTTTTAAAGGACGAATTCCAGATCTCTGCTACAGGGAAGGTTAAACCAGAATCATCCCGTGCCGGTTGACTTTTCTCCCACATGAAAGCTCTTTGGGGCCAAGCCATCGTCCCTTCTCCTGGTTATCTGATATGATGTGGGCCCATCTTCAGTAAAACTCAGTCCTAGAAACATTCTCTAGTTGTATATATCACTCTATTCTTACAACGATAGATCAAAGTAATTCTATCTAATGTTACTTATTTTTCACAGTATTGTTTTAAAGATGAAAAGATCTTAATGATATCTGTAGTGGGTCAGGGGAGGGCTTGTGGAAAGAAGGAAGAAAAAGTCAGGGAGTCCTCCTTATCTGGGTTTTCATGATTGGAGTCTCCACAGTTGCCAGATTTTAGAGAGAAATAAACTCACAATAGCATGAACGTACTCATTATTGAATTGACCACTTACAAAAATCAGTCCCCATTCAAAATCAGTCCCTACTTAACACTAGCATCTTCATCAATGTCATGACATGTCTCTCATCGATTCTTGTGAAATGCAGCCTTATAAATATACTTTTGTAAGTTGATTATCAAGTAAACTTTCAAATCCCCACCCCCCCAACAGAATATTTTATGATGTTAAATAACAGGGTGTTTAAGAACTGCTGAAATCACATGTAGAATTGACAAATGATGATGTGGCAGAAACATAACCAGGGAGCATTTGAGGAAGAAAAAATTCTTAAGAATAATGACAGCATGGGCATTAGAGCAGAGAATGCTATGAATACAAAAGATATTGGGGGAATACCAAGCAAATCCTTGACTTTTGCAAAAATAACCCTCTTAATGATGATGCTGAGACAGTTAAAGTGAAGGACATGTTGTGAAATCATGTGATTTTGTTGGAAAAATTAAACCAGAGGAAGAAATAAAACATGATAATTCATTCTTCATTTTAATAATCAGTGGTTATATCTATAACTTAAACTTTTCAAACTTAAGTAAAACACTCTTATTTTCATTATAAAATCCAAGCCAAAATATTTTTTTTTCATTAATTTTAAAGAAATTTTGTTCCCCATTTTAAGAGAATTCACATTAAACGGTCCTTTGCTGGTATCCATTATGTTAAATAAGATGGTACTTCTGTAAATACTCTTTTTTCACTGGGCCACATTGTCTCATATGAAACTAGAAAAACCCAGTATAAAGGGTATCTGGTATGCAAGCACAATTTTGTCTTTGCGATAGTTTTAAAATATGTCCACAAGTTTTTGAATACTTCTCTTTTTAAAAGACAGAGTTTAATATCTTTCTTCTTGAGTGTGGGCTGGTTAGTGACTTCCTTTGAACAAATAGAATAAAACAGAAGTGATGGTGGGTGTATTGAGTTGAATATGTTCCCCCCTCAAAAGAAAAAAAGTAAAAAAAAGAAAATTCGTGTCCACCCAGAACCTCAGACTGTGATCTTATTTGGAAACAGGGTCTTTGCAGATGTAATTAGTTAAGATGAGGTACCATGGGTTAGGGTGGGTCCTATCCAATGACTGATGTCCTTATAAGGAAACAGATGCACAGAAGGAAGACAGCTGTGTTAAGGTGAAGGCAGAGCTGGGAATGGAGCACCTAAAAAGAATGCCAGGTTGCTGGCAGCTACCAGAAACTAAGAAGAGGCAGGGAGTCCTTCCCTGGAGTCTTTAGAGAGAGCGTGGCTCTGCTGACACCTTTGTTTTGGACTTCTCGCCTCCAGAAGTATAAGAGAATAAATACCTATAAGTTTAAGGCACCCAGTTTGTGGTACTTTGTTATGGCGACTCTAGGAGACTATACAGGGATAACTTTAGAGGCTACGTTACAAAAGACACTGCAGCTTCCTCTTTGCTCATTCTCTCTTGGATCTCTCACTTCAGGGGCAATTAGCAGCCATGTCGTGAAGATACTCATGCAGCCCACATAGAGGCCTCCTGGTGATAACTGAGGCCACCTGCCAATGGCCATGTGAGTGAGTCATCTTGAAAGTGGACCTTCCAACCCCAGTCAAGCCTTTGCATGACCGTAGCCCCTGCCAGCAACCTGACTGCACCTATCTGAGAAGCCCTGAGCTTGAACCCCAGCTAAGCTGCTTCCAAAATTTGACCCATAGAAACTGTGTGATAATCAATATTCATTGTTTTAAGCCACTGCACCTTGGCATAATTTTTTTTTTTTTATGCAGCAGCAAACAACTAATACCTTTGTTCCCTCAAATCTAATTTCTCCACCTCTAAAGCTCCCAAAGATCTAACTACACTCAAAACGCATTTAGAATTGAACAGAGATTTCTTCTCCCAGGGCTGTTAAAATTTTCCATAACTTCATTTCCACTACTTATCCACCTCCTATTTCTGATATATTACAAAGTGAGCTTCTTTTCCTCCACAGAACTCTGTCACTCACAAAGCTCTATCATCGCTGCGATGTGAAATTCTAAATAAAGGGTGGTTGCCACTTTCATAAATGAGATTTATTAGTTTTATTACCTCAGATATTTCAAAAACTGATCTGAAGCTTCTCCTATCCCCCTGGAAAATGCCCTTGAATACAGATTCCAATACTGTCACTCTATCCTCCAGAGCACGTTCAAGGGTTACGTGTATGTGGCAAACGGCTGGTCTCTGGTCTCCCCAGTTCCTCGGAAAGATCCACGAAGGCAGCTCTGCTGCTCGAGCAGCTTTACAAAAGAGGGAGGGGATCTTTGAGGACAGTGCAGAGAGAAAACAAGTACCACATGGATGTGACACAAAGAGAGGCATTGGTCCTGGCCCGACTTAACAGATCAGTCCAGTACCTGCTGAGCCCTGGGCACAGAATGTGCGGTCCTGGGCAGACAAAGAAGAGTAAGATGAGAGCCCATCACTGTCCATTGGGCAGACGAAACCAGAAAAAGATCATTACATGCCGTTTGGTAAGTAAGAACAGTAAGGAAATATGTACAAAGTTCAACAGAAACCAAAAGGAGATGAGGCGAGATTGCCAAATGCTTTTGATTCTAGGCTCTGCCTGCAGGCTTGTCTGCCCTCAGAACTTGTACCGGAACTGCCTTCAAGGTGATAACTGTACCTATTCCATGTTGAAGGAGGGGGAGCAGGAAGAACAGGGGAGGACAGACCAATCCACATACATCGTGGGCTCAGTACTATAGGTTCACATCCCTGGGATGAATGAACGCACTCTGATGAACACCCGTGCGGGAAAATCCCATGCTGGGCCTCTCTGTGGTGAGGAATGACAGCTAATCTTGTATGCCAGGTGTGGCGCAATGTTCTAAGTGCTTTGCAAATATTAGCTCATTAAATCCACATAACAACCTGCAGAGGCAGGTACTGTTATTAGCCCGTTTTACAAATAAAGAAAGTGAGGCACAGTAAGGGGCAGAGCTGGATTCAAACCCGGGGAATCTGTCTCCAGACGATGCCTCTTCATATTAACCTCTCAACGGTCCTGACTGTCAGGAAAAAGCTGAGTCACAGCTGACTCGGAATTTTGATAGAATATGGCACAAGGCAGAATTTTAAGTTTTTAAAGCAAATCATACAGGTCTAATGCTTGTGAACTTGATATTAAAACCTAAGGCTGAATTGTGTTTGTGCTTGGTAGATATGTTAAAAAAAGAAATAAGGGGTAGACAGACTCAGTTGTTTTGTGACCTTTCCCTAAAATGGTTAGAAGCCTAATGGCTGACTCAGATCAATGCATCACTGTGTATGTTTGGAGACTAAATAAATTTTAATGTAATATTTTGGAATGCAATTAATTAGGTGTGCTCATAATTGCCTGGTAGGGTAGGCGGATCAGTGGATTGTGGAACAAATAGTATGGGCTGTTTAGTGTTATATAATCAACCTAGGACCATCCTATGAGACTCCGGATGCCATCATGCAGGGGCTCTGCAGCTCATGATAGATTTACTTTAAATGGAAGTTGCTAAGAAAAGGAGATCTTGAGTCTCCGATGAGCTGTACTGCACCAGCCCTTTCCTCCTCAATCCAGGGCTCCAAATAATTTTAAAATTCTTAACCCATCCAAGAATGATATAATCAGATGACTAATACTGCAATCTTTTCTGTCTTGGGGAAATCTCTCCAGAGTGCCAATGAAGCAGTCCCCTCCGTCAGAACACTCTGCCTTTCTGTGAGTTTAAAGTTTGTCTCAGGGCGGAAATGGCACAGCGTTCAATGAGTTGAGGGTAGTGAATGGACTTCTGGATCTTTAGAGACATAAAGAACGCCAAAATCCTTTTATGTCTGTCATTACAGTGCATCCTTGCATAGTCTCCCCAATCTTTGTCAATGTCATGGTCACTTGAGATATGATAATAATGAATTTTATCCTATTCAAACAGGCAACTTTTTTTTTTTTTTTGCCTTATAAAATCTCCAATTGTTAGCACCTTCTAATTGCTGTCATCTTGGTGGCAGCAGTGACATGATACATGAAATCATGCCGCTTCTTACAATGGCTAGAATCTAGGGAGTCGATGGAACATGGTATTTGGGAAGCACCCTGGGATAAATGCAGGAGGCTGCTTCTGGCTGGAGGCAGCCAGTCTTAGGGCTCTCATAAACCCAGGTTCTGGTCTGTACCCCTTGGAGACTGAGAAATTCAATATGTTGGTCACACCGGGGATTCATTTGTGACCCTCTAGGAGAGCAGCATTGCCTCCTCAAGTCTCAGCCACCCTGTCTGTAAACAGAGATCACAACAGCACCTTTCTGATGAGAAGGTTTTGTGGCCTGTCTGTGAGTCTGTGTACGTAAACCACCATTTCTATAATATGACATAAAGAATCTTAATTACTGCTTGTCGCTTTTACAGGGCCAGGGCTCAGGACTGGTGAATGAGGCACCTTGGTCACAAGGGGTGTCAAAATCTCAGTGATCAAGATAAATATTATTTTCGTGCGATATTTTTAAGAAGCCAAAATTAATGAAAAAAATCTAGGGTAACAAAGATAAAAATTTTAAACAAAGACAGGATCTCGCTTTTCACCTGAAGACACACCTCACTGCCTTACCTTCATCTCTGTCCTGTGGGACCCTACCTTCATTATTTAAAATATTGCATTGAAATATTATACATCTTGATTTTTAAGTTTTTTGGTGTCTCCTTAAATTGTACACCCGAGACTAGTGCCTTACTTCCTTCACACTAGTTCCAACTCTGGTTACATTTCTGATGTTAGACTGACTGGTTGTTTCTAATTGTGCGAGATGTTAACTCTGCTTTCACTGCAGCCCCCGATCTATGCCAGGTGCTGTGCCAGGCTCTGGGGATACAGTGATGAGACACGGCACTGGCTTGTGGAGTAAGTACACTGACATGCAAATAGGCATGTGTCCTATATTCTTTAGGGGTGTTGTAAATGCATCCATTCACTGATTAATTTCACAGTGTTCAGTGAGCACCTCCTCTGTATGTGCCAGGCACACAGAATGGGATAGGTACAACAGGGAGCTCAGGCAGAAACCAGTCACTTCTATGGGGTTATTTCCTTGTAAAACACTCATTTACAGTGGTCTGCCAGGAGAAGACAGTGAGAAATCTTTTTGGAATTCAAAAATTACTGAGGATACGTCAAATGCAAGCGCCTAGCACAGTGCCTACCATGTAAGACACAATAAAAAAATGTAAAATGACTATTCAAAATAATAAATTCCTATAAGTAAGATGAAGATGATGAATCTACATTCTGCCCACCCGGTATCCCTTTGTTTGCCTTGGATGCTGGTGGGCTTCGTGCAATGGAAGAATCGGACTTTGTAGACGACAGATCTGAACTTGAAACTTGGCTCCATCACTTATTATCTGTGCAACCTTGGTCAATTTACTTAATCTCTGTGAAACTATCTCCTCTAATAAGGTTAAATAACACCAGACTTGCAGGTCTTTAGTGAGATTATGGATCTGCAAAATGTTTTGAGCCCGTCTCATAGGAGATACTCAGTAGATGTGCATTTCTTTCCTTTCCGCTTTGTTTTGGAACTTGATGGAATTGCAGGTCAGAAAGTCTGAGTCAACCCCAGGCAAAGAAAACCATTTGGGAAAGGAGCTGTGAGGTTTTACGGCAGCTTTCATGCCAAGGGCTCTGACCACACAAAGAATGGAACCGGTCTGTTTTTTTGCGTCAATACCCTATAAGCAAGTCGAATATGGGCTTTGAATAATTCAAGTCCATTTCCACAAGACAGTCACAAATGGATTGACTTCTCCAGGAGAGATGCCGAACTGGGGTCTTTGACAATAGCATCCTGAAGAAATGTGGGCCTGAAGAAAAGCTTCAAGGACAGGAAAAACATGTGCTGTGAGCAGGGAAGTCCTGAGTACTATAGCAGAGATGCAAATTGGGGCCGTGTCATGAAAACAAAAGTTAAACCATAAAATGTCACTTCACATGCAATTTAAGAGAGATCTATGAGAAATAAACTTTAGAAAACTGCTCACATATATCAATGAATTACAGGTGCCTGGCAAAACATTTCTACGAAAATATGCAGTATAGTGTATATATAAATCCGTCCTGAGCTTTATGGTTCCATATATAAAGTCATAATGTATATAAAATAGAGGAACATGGAAAACCAGTTCATTGCTTTAACCCATGCTGGTCAAATAGACTTGGAATAATCCATCAAACTTACAAAGCCTCAAACAAGTACAGTCACCATCTCAGGAGGATCCAAGTGGCAAGGGCAGGTGGGGTTGTATTCACTTTACAGGGTGGCAGGCAGGTTGCGTACAGATTAAGATCCTACCTGCAATGAGGCAGGTCTCTGTTAAGCACATTACATCTATTATCTCATTTTAGCCTCTCCACAATTCTGTGACACAGGTGCCTCTGTCCCTATTTCACAGACGGGAGAACTGACACCCAGAGAGATTGAGTTACATAAGCGAGGACACGTAGGCAGCAGATATTGCATCAGGATGATAGCATCATGCGAGCAAGAGACTTTTACACCACTGTACTGCCAGCTTTTAGAGGAGTGCCTAACACATAGTAAATGCTCAGTAAATATTTGTTGAGGAAGTGAGTGAAGGTGGAAAACTCAGATTCCCTTGATTTTATGTCTGGTGTTCCAGTCTCAATCTCCTTGCCTCTATAAAGAGTATATTAATACCTACCGCATCATCTACCAGGCTGGACACAGCTTCACAGGCAGTACACTACACAACCCCACATCCTGTAACCTGCAATGCGAACGGTACCCTTGGATCTGTACAACACAGCAGTCCTGTTCCTGGATGCGGCACAGGAGAAAAAAGCCACAAATGGAGCCAGACGAACCTGAGTTCGGATCGGCTCTGCCACTCTCGGGCTGTGCAATCTCACCTCTGTTTCCTCACTTGTAAGTGGCAGCAAAAGGAACGTATAGGAATATTTGAGGATGAAATGAATTAACACATGTAAAGCACTTAGAAGGCATGTAGTCAGTGCTCAAGAGATATTTTATTGTTCTTATTATTTTAATATTATTTTATCATTTTTAATTCTGTATTAAACTAACCTATTTTAGGGTCAGTTTTCCTGACTCAACTGGAAGCTTCTAAAATGTGAGGATTGTGTCCACTTATCTACTTTCTACCACGATGCTTCCAGTGAGGGCAAATATTAGGCCCTTGATAAATATTTGTTGAGCTAAACTGAACCGGCTACTGACACATAAAATTCTGAGTCTCTTTGACCATATCTAATCATGAATTGTCCTCTTCTGTCATATGTGGGGGAAATTGAGGCAAATACCTCTTTATTTGTCTTAGTTAAAAGGTTTAGATTTCACTAAACAACTTTCCTTCCCCATCCTTAGTCCCAATTCAAATTCTTTTAAGAGAAATTAACCAAGAGCTTTCTATCCGGCTATTAGCTAGAAATCCACACATAATAAAGGCTCCGATTAGAAAGGACTTTTTAATCTACTGTTCTTCTTTGGGTCACACAATCAAGTAGAAGAAATACATTGGCTACAGCATCCACCCAGGACCTAGCATAATGCAGCCTTTAAACCTTCCAGGGTCAGAGTTAGAATTGGGGTCATGCAGCCCGTGCTTGTGCACTTTGCCACACAGTATGGGGATGGGTAGGCCTTCATCCATGACCACAGTCCAGCTCTACTTAAGCAGATTCCAGCCTCATTGAACCACAGGGGAGATAGGTCAGGTTTGTCTGTGGTCTGCACACTAAAGTGGTGAGTGGAGGTGACCGATTGCTAGAGAAATTTCAGACACGAAAACCCTTGTTGATTTTCTCAATTATTTAGAAAACTGGGTAACAATTTTTAAGCTGTAAGTATGTACTAGTTATAGTACTATTATAATACTAGGCATTTGCTTCTATTTCATTTAATTTAGTCATCACAGAAATTAAGGTAGGGATAATGAACTTTCACATTACAGACTCAGAGAGGGTAAGTAAATTGCCCAGAGTCTCACAGCCGACATTGAGATCCAGGTCTGAATCTAAATACTATGTTCAGGGTTAGGCGTTTGGGCTCTGGAATCAGAAGGATCCAGATTAGAATTCTAGGTCTGCCTCTCAAGAGCTATGTTGTATTAGGGGAACTATTAAAAGTTTCGAAGGCTTAGTTCCACTACATGTAAAATGAGAATAACAGCTGTATTCATCTTACAAGTTAAATGAGATAAGGCGTCTGGTTCACTCAGTACAAAGTCTGACGCAAAGTAGGTGTTTCTTCAAGCTTAGCTATTTACTACTCCTTTTAAAACTTACTACTCCTCCATCATACTATTTACATAACTCAGATGTTTCCCATTTCCCTCATTCTTAAGAGAACAATGGCATGCAAATTTTTAATTTAGAAATTCAAATCTGCTTCATCCGTTTTAGTTAAATAAGAAAGTATCCCATTTAGAAAACAGGGGGACTTTATCTATCATATGTCCTTGGAAAAACTGAAAAGGGTTAAGTAGATAGATAGCTCAATAGAGCCTGAGTGACTCCAAGACATTAGCCTGAATACTAATATATTAGTTGTTTAATAAAAAAGAGAATATTAAAAAGGTCCTGAGGATATTTAACTGTATAACAAAACCCACAGAAACTGCTAGATGGAGAATGGGGCAGTGAAATACTGACACAGTCTAACAACGCTGGAAGCCACGGTGTTGCTGCCCAGAGCCGGCTCCTCAGACTGTTCCGCATGAGGCTAGAAATGGGCTGGTCAGTTGGGGCATGGCCAGGAGCTGGGCTGCTGTCCCTGCTCTGGTCAGTACCCCCACTCCATGTACCCATGTACTGCTTCTTGCAATGTTGTCCCACTGAGCTCTTTAAGGGGATATGGCTTGTCCACACTGGAACATCCCCAAACCCTACCCAAGGCCCTCGGCCTCGACGGTACTTAGCCCAGGTCGCCTCCGGCATATTTTCTATCTTATTCTCCTCTCTACTCTCCATCCCTAGGTTCTTCACTCTGGTTCACTTTGTGTCCACTTCTGGCTCCCCAAGCTTTGTTGATCTGACTCAGTTTCTGTACCTGCCCGCGGGCACACTACAGGCGTATAACCTCTGGTTCCATGTACTTGACCACGGATGGGAGGGATCTTCTCCCCACCAGGATTCCGGGGGAACGTTCTGCTTGCTCAGCGGGACTTTTCTTTCATTGTCTGTCCTAAGGTCCATTGGCCAACCTACAGTCCAGAATGGGAAACCGAGGCCCAGGTAAATGAGCTCACAGTGCAGGGTGGCAGCAGCTTCACCCCTGCTGGGCATTACTAATTTTCAATGTCTCTGGCCATTTCAGGGGACAGAATTAGGACTGGGCAATAGAGAGCAACAAGAGTCGTGGCTAGAAAATGTTACTCTGGGGGAGAGTGAAACGCATTTCCATGTGGTTTTTAAATAAGCAGCAGGCAATAAACCTCCTGGGTTTGTTAGTACTGACGTGTGCAGTTTCCAGGGACTAGTCTCATGGGAATCTCTGGTTTTAGTGAGGAATTTGGATGAACAGAGGGGTTGGCTGAGAAGTCACTTCCTAGTGACAGTGGCATCCGAGAAAGGCAAACTCTGCTCAGGCCATCATCCCAGGACTGTAGGGGGCCCTGGAAGGCAGAGGCATCCAGTCCACAGTTCCCCTCCCACTCTCTTAGGAGAGGGTACCTGGTATGGGGCATCCAGAGGCTTCCGGGCACCTGGTTTATGACCTGATAGAAGGGGCGGAAGGCTGTTCTAGGCTTAAGATGATGCCCACAGAGGATTTAGCAGTCATGGTCACTCACGTTTACGGAGCCCGTGGTGTGTGCTGGGTCAATGTTGCAAGTCTTAAACACTCATCTTACTTAACCCTCACAACTGCCTGTAGGGAGGTGCTATTTTCATCCTATTTTACAGACGAGGAAACTGAGGCACAGAAAGGTCAGTGAACTTGCTCAAGGTCACCCGAGAGTCTGTGTTCTTACGCTGCCCATCCTGCCACCTACTCGGCTCTGTAGAGTCGGGGAGTGGGGTGGGGTGGGGTGGGGAGGTGGGGGAGGAAGTGAGAGCAAGACTCCCCAGGAGGACAGGCGGAGAGGGCATTGGCTTTGAATTAAAACCACCCTGGGTGTGGCTTTGGCTCTGCATCCTGCTGCTTTGTGACTTTGGCAAAATCGCTTCACCTTGCTTTCCTCCTCTATGAAATGGGAGATGTGACAGCTTGAAGAGTTTTATGAACACAGGATAAAATAATTAGTGTGACTCACTAAGCCCACAGCGGGCATCCTATATATGTTAGCTCTTATTATTATGGGGAAAGCACTTTGTACAGTTTGAACTATCGTATACTTTTTAAACTCTACATGGCAAGACTGTAATATACACCACAATCTAAGAAAAGGAAAAACATTGACAATGAAACTATCACACACCACTGACTGTAAGGCCTGTCTCAATTTCAGTGATGCTAAAATGCTAAATATAGTGTAACAGACCTATGTACAAATAACCTAATGAGAATCTAGGACCCCCCTCCCCAAACTACCACCACAGCCATGTACAGAGACAAAGAGTGCCAGTTTTATGAGGAGATGGGGCCCAGACCACAGGGGGACAGAAGTATCACACCAGGTGTTCCTTCAGTGAACTCTTAAAATGCACAAATTTGGACTACGTGAGTAATCTATAAATGGGAAGAGACCGCAGGGTGGAAGAGAGGAAAAAAACAGTGGACTTAGCGCGTGAAGCCTCTTGTCCTGGCCCTGGCTGTCCAGCTTCATTAGCTACAGGACTTGGGCTGCTTGGTTCACCTTTGGACCTCAGTTACCCTGGCTACCAATGAGGTGCCGAAGGAGGAAATAATAAGGTTTTCCCAGCTCTGAACCGGTATGTGTCTACACAGTAGGGCGAATGTGCCAGGATTAAACTAAAGATGGTATTCGGAAACTGGGCTTTCCAATGCTTTAAGCATTTCCAGCCTGGGCCTTTGCTGCCTGAGCTTTCTATGTGAAAAGGGACTAACACGTTGGAGTCAACCATCTTCCTAAAGCAGACCTAATTCTAGTGTATTCGAGATTTTTCTTTCATCCGTGAAGCAGCAGTGGAAGAAACTCTGCATTTTAAACTCTCGTTTTAGTTTGTTTCCCAGTGTCAATTCTGGTTATTTAAGGGGTCATCCATATGAAAACAGATGAGAGAGACATTTCAGCAAAACAATGATGACAATTCCCCAGAGCCCCGAATGCTTTCCCCGAGACCACGAGAAGTCTAGAAACGCTCAGTATAAAAAGACTGATAGATGTAAAGTAAGTGGTCGCCAAGGACCGTGAAAATAATGACATGACACACAAATCTCAAATAAACAACTAGAAAATTCAGAACAGTGATAGGAGCAATGTGAACACTAAACTTCAACTCAAATCAGCATCTACTTACTTGGCCCATAATTGAGAGGAATACAAAGGTGAATATGTCACAATTTCTGTGCTCAGAGGGTTCTCTTATTCTCAGGGGGCAGAGAGAAAGCATCCAGACCCCTTTACTACAAATTGGCCTGGGGTAGAGGTACAAGGAAAAAGGTACTTGGAGAAAGGGGGGACCCTAACTTCGACTAGAGGGCTTGTGAAAAGATCTGTGGTGAGTGGTGGATGGAGTGGAACCAGTTGGTAAAATAGTTCAATAGGTGGAGACAGGAGGAATTGGCATTCTAGGTGACTGGAGCCGCAGGAGCAAAATCCACGGTTCAGGACAATGGTGACCCGGGCATGGATTTCAGGTGTGTATATATGTAGTAAGAGACTCAGGATGAGATAAATAGATTGATTTTATCCTAATATGCAATGCGATCTATTCATTTTGAGGAGGAAAATGACCTGACAATTAGCTAAATCAAGCATTGAAAAACATATTATCTTTCAAGTGACTCAAAACCACTGCTCTCTCCATAAAACCATATGCTTCATGACAATAATAATAAACACTATTTACTGAGCATCTACTATCGCCAAGCATTTTACAATTGTGACCCCACTTATTTCTCACCACAACCTTCTTAAATGTGTATTATTATGATGCCCATTTTATAAATAAGGACACTGGGGTTCTGAGAAGGGGCATAATTTGCATGGTAGAATGAGGACTAAAGAAAAGGCTACTGGATTTAAAGGCTGCTTTTCCCCACCTGCAGTATATACCTCTCACCATGTGCTACTGATTTTATCA
This sequence comes from Pteropus alecto, assembly GCF_000325575.1. NCBI lineage: Eukaryota > Metazoa > Chordata > Mammalia > Chiroptera > Pteropodidae > Pteropus > Pteropus alecto. Next base: position 6,631,298 of record NW_006443570.1, read on the forward strand.
GACAAAAAACTGACCCTGTATTTTAATAGAAAGAGCCTTGCATGAGAAGCACCATCATTAGCATAGTTCTTCATGGCTCACTCTTAGGAATCCCAAGGGCCACACCATTTCTTTAGGCACTATACAGCAAAGTGGTCCAGGTAATGATACTTGCCTAATATACCTGCTGTAATATGGCTGGGCCACACATGACATTGTTTTTCTTCTATTCTAGCAACAAATACTGTTGGGTTTGGGCGAAGAACAACATTCCCACGCTCTGTTCCCATACGCATTCTCATATGAAAGGAGTGAAAATAGAATAATCTGTCTTTATGATTTGAATGATTTGACAGCAGATGACACGGGCCTAATATTCTGCTTTCATAATTTTATGATTTCAGGTCTAGTCTGCAGGAGCAAGCATAATAACAATCTTTCTGATTCTCTACAGTGTCTCCCCTTAGAAAATACTCATTTTCAGCACAGTTAGGGTTGAGATTGGATGAAAAACTCAGGGCTTTCTCTTTAGCTCCCAATGCTCAATCTGTTTGAGTCCCACCTTCTGGAATTCAGGGGGAAAAAAGGCTCCATAGCTTCATTCTGTCCTTTTCTGAATATTCATAACTCTGACCTGCAAGGATAAGTATATTATTATGTAAATCACAAAACAGGAGGAAGGAAATGACTCATCAAAAATCTCTCTGGAAACCTCCATCAGAAATGCAAATCATGTAAATTTCTGGATTCTAGGTAGGCACCTGGAATCTCAGCTAAGTAGTTTTCTTTGGGGGAAGATTAAAAATAGAAAAAAACCATACGTTCCACTTTAGTGAGCAAGAGCAAGGGGATGCAGGCGTTCAAAGCAGAAGTAAACATGGAGATAAGAGCCTCATTTTATACCGAAAAGGTGAGGTGCGATTTACCTGGCACTCTTACCTCGTTTTGCTCTGTGCAGGCCATTCTCTCTGGGAGGATAGGGAAAATGTGCCCCGCGCAGAGAGACAAGGAGCCCCCACGGCCTACCCTTTCCATCAATATTCAGTGTTTTTCTGAACAGATTTCCAGCTACAAAACGCTCAGCTGTGTAATAGCTCCAGTTATAGCTGAAATGTTAGTCATTTCATTACACACTCTCCAAAAGGGGTATATAAAAGTTGTTTACAAGGGCAAAGCTGTACTTCTGAAAGCTGGCTTTAAGAGCTCCTGCTACCTTGCCATATTTTAATTCTTTGAACCTGCAGCAACAGTTCCCTTTTTATAACTGTTAGCACAGGAAGTTATTAAAACACTTGGCTCTAATGTGTCTTGGTCTCTGCCTCTGCTGGAATGCTATAAATTGTTATGGCCACTACATTTGTGCTAAACCCTGAAGAGAAACGTCATATTGAAATAATTTTTGTGGCTTGTGAGGGGAAGTTAGCGACAGACTTCGCATCTAGGCCTTACGTGGTTGAGAGGATGGGTGCTGGAGTTAGCGTAAGCTTCAATCCCAGAGCTGCCCTTTTGATTCCTGCTTGAACAGGTCACTTAGCCTCTCAAAGTCTCAGTGTTCTCATTTGCAAAATGGGAGCAATAATGGAACCTGCCATATAGGATGTAGTGGGAATTAAATGAGACATATAGAGCACATCGTAAATGCCCAATAAAAGTTAGATATTATTATTGTTGTTGAATTAGCATCATTATCTGCATCAGAGCAGGGTTCTGGAATCTGTGGCAGAATTAAATCTCATGACCATATCCCCCTGCTGTAATCCTTTACTTATTTTTTTTTAACAACTTTATTGAGATACCTTTGACATATAAAACTGGTATATATTTAAGGCATACAACTTGATGTTTTGATATATGCATTGAGAAAAGATTACCATAATCAAGCTAAATAATTTATCCATCATTTCTACATAGTTATTTTTAATGTATATGTATGTGTGGGTTGAGAAGATTTACGATGTACCCTCTTAGCAAATTTTAAGTAGACAATGCAGTATTGTTAACTGCGGCCACCGTGCTGTCCCTTAGACCCCAGAACTCATTCATCCTGTGTAACTGAAACTTCGTACTGTTTGACCAACATCTCCTATTTCCCCCTCCTCTCTCCCCTCCCTGGGCCTGGCAAGCATCATCCCTTTCTCTACTTCTATCAGTTTGACTATTTTAGATTCCACATATAAGTGAGATCATGCAGTATTTATGTTTCTGTGTTTGCCTTATTTTATTTAGTTATGTCCTCCAAGTTCATCTTCGATGCTGCAAATGGGAGGATTTCTTCCATTTTAAGGTTGAATAATATTCCTGTGTGTGTGTCTGTGTGTGTCTTTATCCATTTTTTTAATCCATTCTTCTGCCAACGGACACTTAAGTTGTTCCCATATCTTAGCTATTGTGAATAATGCTGCAGTGAACATGGCGGTGCAGGTATCTCTTCGAGATCCAGATTTCATTTCCTCTGGATGCACACCCAGAAGTGAGATTGCTGGATCATACGGTAGTTCTATTTTTAATATTTTGAAGACCCTCCATACTGTTCTCTATAATGTCTGTAATCACTTTCTTAAGAGAACTGGAAGTGAATAATGATCAACTCTACATTTTCTTTCCTTCACCAAAGGGTTTCAGCACATGGCAAGATTTACACTCCTACCCGCCCTCGTCTGTGAATGAGTGAAGACAGGACGTAGCATAATATGGTTAGCATCCTGCACTAGTACGTTAATACCTCCCCCGTCACTATGCTCGTTATCTATCTTCTTCCCTCTTACTGGAATTATTTGGCCTAGAAAAGTGTCCGAGATTATTCTTTTGGCTGGGTCTGAAAATAATCTTGGGGGACCCACCCACCCAGTGAGGCACATGATTCCTTGTGTCACATTTTTCATAAGCTGCTTGAGAGGCTATAAATATTGGAGTCAGGAGAATTGGGTTCAAGGCCTGGCTCCACCTTGGACAAGTTACATAAACACTGAGTCTCAGTTTTCTCATCTGAAAAATGGAAGACTACTAGTATTTATGTCACAGAGTTTTTGTGAAGACTAAAGGATGTAACACAAAAGAACATTATACACTGTAAGGAACTACATAAATGTTACTTATTATCACTTTTGGTAAGCAGAGACGTCCTTGATTGATTCTTTATAAGAATTTTGAGGATTTCTGTGGTTGAAGATTGCCATGATACACATAAAAATAAATGTATTTATCACTAAAAGGTAATAAGTTGGATTGAATAAGGATAGGGTGCAATGGTGACAGGCAAGAGATCACTGTACAGGGCCACGTCATGCCACTAGGCTGTGGAAAGGGAAGTGTGGCAGAGAGAGAGAGAGCAAGGTTCACTTACTTCTGATTTATTAAAATTGAACTTTACATTTTTCTTCCTTCCTTACAGATGTATCCCATTTCATTTTTATGCGCTTTCCAAATCTCATTCCTGGAAACCCTTTCTCTTCTGGTCTCTTAAGACACTTGGGATTTAGCACTCATCGAGCATTAATTTTTAAATGGTAGATGCTTTTAAGGGACCCGGCACTGACCCTTTGAAATTAGTCCTTCCTATTTAGACCCAACCGATTATGGAGAGGCTCAAGCATAGCCAGATCTGCAACTCTCCTCACCTCACCAGTCTTAGAGACCTCTTCACCACATTCTCTTGTTTTCTTTCTCTGAAACACTCAGCAAACCGAGCAGCTGGAAGTCTGACAATAAGCAATGTTTAGGCCAAATATGAGATGTGTAGTTTGATGCCATGAAGGACATGGGCTTGCCAGTTCATGCTACAGATCTGCAAGAATAACTACCTGAGGGAACGAACGGGCTGGTGGGGAATAGCTCGCCACTGTCCACACTTACTGCTCTGAGAGATAATCTGGATAGATGTTTTCTCCCAACGTTCGCTGTCACCAATAGTCTCTAGTGACCCTGACACTGGATGACCAGCAGGAAGCAGGTTTCTTCTGCCTCCTAGACTTTTATCCACGCAGCAGAAACACACTATAGACTTTAATGCTATGCCAACAACTGCATAGCAGCGATTGAGATATCTCCCTATTAAAATATCATTGAGGGGTATTCAAAATATAAGCCCTGGCAAGAGCCATCCTGATGGGCTCTGATTTGGAGGAAAAAAAGAAAGAGATTGAGAATGGGACCAAGAGATACTGCACTAAGTGCTCGATTCATCCTCCCCACTCTCCGCTACTTGTGAGCTGTATTGCACTCATGTTCTATTAAGTCAAGGACAGGCATCGTCCTCTTTGAAATTTTAACATAAGACATCTCCCATGCCATGTATAAAGAAAGATATTGCTTCTCAGCTTCAAATCCAGCTTTCCATACTTCGTTTTGTGACGCTGGGGTGAGGACTCTACAAACCACATTTCTGCTTTGTCAGCTGGGGCCATGTCAGATTCTGCCAGTAGGGGGCGCTAGAGGAGACCGAGAAACCAAAAGAGAAAGACTGCTGCTAATCTTCGGGTTAGCTTCTGTGTCCCTGGCAACATGTTGCAGGTCTCATTTGCTTTTGCACTCCAGCGGCCGCAGTTCCCTCTTGTAACAGCAACACAAGTCAGTCTTCAGTTTCCCTAACATTGTAGAACCAGCCTTATGGCACCCCTCAGAGACCTCAGCACCATCTGGGGCTCCTCTGGGGTTTGGGTCCTCTCCCGGGTTTGGGTCCTGTCAGCAGAGACGCTAGCACAGGCCAAACAACACTCACTTCTCGGAGGTCTGAGTTTCCGCGGCATTGGCAAAGCTCGCAGGATTTACTATTCCTGTTGTTTTCCCTGCCCTAGAAGTAGTATCTGCTCCCTGTAATTGTTACCTCTATGATACTTTTACTTTTCCGGGTATTTAATACCTAGTTAACACTGCTTTAAACTAAATGCTCTCGGTTTAAATACTTGGTGTGGTTTCTGTCTCCACACTGGACTCTGGCAGATGTACCATTTTTGCTATGGCAGTTAGAACTAATAGTATTTCTTTTTAATCAAAGACATAAGTGCATACTCTATGGGTTGTCTTACAAGCCTATAAGAGACAGCTGGTGGTTGGGAGATGATCTAGGAACCATGGTAACTATTCATACCTGAAAATTCTCCATATTTCATTAAGCCAGATCACCTGAAAGCTACATGCTGGGATCACGGAGACACATTTCTATCTTCTAGAGCCAGTGGGAATATTAACTGAGATAACCCTATAAAGCAATTAGCAGGTTATAAATACTCAAAAAATAATTGTGTGTATGTGTGTGTAAATACTTTTTTAAAGCAGGACAGGTGATTGTGCTGTTTCCTGCAGAGTTGTTTCAGAAAGGGATACCACTGTCTATTGAAGATGTATTCCCTTTGCTGTTTCTGCTGTACAAAATTAGCGGGAATAAAAAGGGGACCACTGACATTCCTTTTAGCCCAGGGAAGAGAGGGCTTAAAGGGAGCATAGGGGAACAACTTAACTTCTAATTATCTTCAGCAATCTGAAGTAGATGAGAAACAAGGCATGTTTTACATGGCCCAAGAGGTCAAACAAGGGCTGATGGGAGACAAAGAGTAATTTTTGCTTAAGACAAACAGAAATTTGATAAAAGTGAGAAACGGCCACAGGCTTACAGCCTTGGGAAGCAGTGGGTTCCCCATCAGAAGGGGTGATTGATCAGAGGCAGGTGTCTGCTGGGCTAAAGTAGAGGGGGCTTTGAGCAGCAATGGGGGTGGTTGTTAAAGTTCCTTTCAAACCCAAGGGTATTTAATTCTCTGATTTTAGTCTAAGTTTCCTAATTCATGGGCTGAAATTGCAAAGGTGGAAAAATAATGAGGATGTGAGAGAGAAAAAAAAAGTTGGACAGACACAAAGCATAAGGTTAGAAAGGCATTAGGAAAAGCTACACCTGTGAAAAGCTCTTCCTTTCCCCTTTCTCTATTATATTTTAAATCCGCTGAGTTGGAAAAATGAGAAATAGGTCACGATATGTGGTTTTTAATTTTTTTTAAATGAGATGATTTGGGTCAACTTTCTATATACCAACTTTACATGCTGTTGTTTCAAAAGCGACTCCTGGCATGGCAAAAAGAGAACATAATAAAAAATTCATGGAAAAAAAAGTTGCAATCGATGTAGACTAAGCCTTTGAAAATTAGCCAATTAATCTGGCTTTGCTTTGTTTCTTCATAACGGGGGACTTGATTTACATAAAAGAAGTCTAATGTGAACAATGAACACATACACAAAAAATAAGAGTTGAATAAAAGATTATTTATATATATGACTAGACACTTCAAAGGCTCATAGTGAAAAATGAATTACTAAAGGCTACATCTGGAAAGAGCCCCAGAACTGTGACTATCTTAAAACAAGCTGTAATGGACTCTGAAAAGCTAGGAAAGGTCCAAAACAGAACTGCAAGGCTTTCTGTATGTCCACCATATAAAACAGCCACCCTCTTGCTACTGACACTGCTTCTTCCTTAACTCTCTCATAGACAGAGCCAGGACTGTCTGAGCGGAAAACACACAGAAGTATATTTCAACTCCTTGAAGAAATTTTCAGATGAGCATTACCTACCAGGAAAGCTAATCAAACTTAAGTTGGAAGACTACCATAATCTAGAATCAAACGGGACATCCCTTCTTGCACTGAAATTCTTAGGATTCTTTGGCGACTAGTTCAGTGAGCAAGAACATGTTACGATAGATATTTACAGCTCTATTCATTGAGACATGAGAGATTTTAGACAGAACCAGCACTTAACAGGCCTCCATGTTTTTCTTTTTTTTTTTTTTTTGCCTGAACCCTAACACTTCCCCCACCTCCAGGTGTGCCATTACACTCCAGAGGAGACAAGATGTCATATGCTGATCATAATTTTCAGAAGCTAAGGGCCTCTTTCCAAAGGAAATGCAGTGTAATAATTATGTATAAGAGTTCTAGGTTCATAAACTGAGTTGGCTAGGGCTGCTATAACAAAATACCGCAGCCTGGGTGGGTAAAACAATGTAACTATTTTCTTATGGTTCTGGAGGCTGGAGGTCTGAGATCAGGATGCCGGCATGGTTGGGTTTTGATGTGAGTTCTCTTCCTGTGTCCACATGGCCTTTACTCAATGTGTGTGCATGGAGAGAGAGAGTGTCTCTTCTTATGAGGGCACTAATCCCAGCATGAGGGCTCCACCTTTATGTCCTCATCTAACCCTAATCACTTCCCAAAGGCCCCATCTCCAAATACCATCACATTGGGGGTTAGGGCTTCAACATACGAATTTTAGGGGAACATAAACATTCAGTCTATAACAGAAACCAAAGTGTGAAGCAAAGGAATGTCAACTTACTAGTTGTGTGACTTTGGCCAAATTGTATACCTAAATCTCAGCTACGTCACTGGAAAACAGAAACCTCGACAACATCCTAGTGACAAGGGGATTAAATGAATCAACAGCCATAAAGCATCTTTCACATAAAAATAGTACAAGAGATCTTAGTTGCTACTGCTGTCATCATTATTATTAGTATTTTTATAATTCATTCAGATGGTACAAAAATATTCCGAAAGTTGTACCATATGCTGCTCTCTCTGTCCTTGCCTTGCTTTGCCAGTTACTATTTGTGTTTGAATTCAGCTCAAATTTCACTTTGTCCTGAAGAACACCTCTGATTGTCCCTGATGAGTTAGATGGCATATACTTTGCTCTCCCATGACTAAGTGTATATTTGCGAGCAAACAGTTTTCTCACTGCACTGTGAATGCGACTTTTCTTTTAATCATATTAGCTAGACTCTGAGCTACTTGAGGGACTACCCAGAGCTAGCCAAGCTTCACAGTTAAGGGTACAGTCTTTCATAAGACGGCTCTCATTTTAGACAACATCCACAAGTTTGGGGTCCCTGGGCCACTCTCAGTAGCTGGCTACAAACTCATAGACTCTCCTAGGCTTGATAATTGACTAGAACTACTCATAGAACTTAAAAAAGCGTTACATTTGTGATTAGAATGCACACCAGAAACCAACCCAAGAGATGCATGGAGGAAGTCTGGGAGGGTTCCCAATGAGAAGCTTCCCTCATCCTCAGGGACACATTACCCTTGTAGCAGATCAGTGTGAGACAATACACCAAGTACAACCAACCAAGGAAGCTCATCTGAGCATTGGTGTTCAGAGTTTTTGTTGAGGTTTCATTATGACTACATGACTGTTTGAATCATTAGCTCTGTGGTTGTACTCAATCTCCAGCTCCTCTTCTCTCTCTGGGGTTGGGCTGATATCAGATGGATCAAAGCCTCAACCCTCTAATCACAGGGTTGGTTTTTCTGGCATGGCCAGTTCCCATCTGGAGTCACCTCATTAGCTTAAAACTATCAGGTGCAAATGTGTGGTCCAAGGGTTCCACTAGGAATAACAAAGCACTCCTATCACAAGGAAATGCCAAGGGTTTAGTTCTTACCTCCTAGGAACCAGGGGCAAATGCCAGCCAAATTCTTTATTACACAGAAATAGAGATTATACATCCTGAATACTTAGTAGTGTACATGGTAGGTGGTCAGATAAATAACAGAATGAGCGAGTAATACAAGTCAAAACATGGAAAGGGAGAGTAAGTCAATGATCTTTATTTTCTGGGATAAATTTATTTTTGGCATTTCAAACCCTCATATCCGTTATTCTATTTCCTCCTCTACTTTCTCCTATTTTCACTGAGTTCTTCCCACTATCATCACTTTTTACTACTGTGAAACAGACTTTAAGTTCATCCTTAAAACTCTGCCTCTGCCTTTCACACCTTTTCAATGGGATTTCACAGTGCTGAGAGCTGAGGAAGTGAAACAGAAAACACTGCATAAGGAAATCAAATTCCGCTCTGGGTAGCAGAGGTGCCTTGATGCATGAGAACCTTTCAATCCTGATGTTCATTCCTCTCCACATTATATTAATGTCACTTCAGTTGCCACTCCATTACTTATTATTAGTCAAATCAATAAGCAACCTGCAGGCTTCGTGCTTAATGCCTGTCAAACTGAGGCATGCAGGCAGAGCTGTTAATGCTGACTGATACTTCAAGTGTCAAGGGGCACGCTGGCTCCTGAGAGGGGGCTGAGCAGTGCAGTTTGGATCAAAAAAACAATTATTAAGGGCTCAGTATGTGTCAGATGGCGTGCTAGGGATACCAGCACTAAAAAGGCAAAGTTTCTTGCCTTGAAGAACCTAAGGTCTAGAGGACAATGGAGGTGGCAGATGGGCAGCATGCATTTTCCCTCGTAAGGTCTTTTCTACCCAATAGAAATTCTTCAGGTCCCTACATCATCGTCTGAGGTGTGACTGGCATAGTTAAGATACCAGTTATTCCACTGCATTCTGGCACGCCTCATCTCACCTCCCTGCTTTATTTTTCTCCATGGCATTTATCACACTATATAGTCTGCCTATTTGTTAGCTTTCTCCTCCCTCTTCATAGAATTTAAGTTCCACGAAGGCAAGGATTTTTGTCTATTTTAACATATCTCCAGTTCCTAAATCTATGCCTGGAATGTAGTAGGTGTTCAATAACAATTTGTTGTTATTGAATGTTCAATGAATGAATAAAGGAATTTACTAAGTAGGAATTTTTTTTTCCCCCAATTGTCTAAGACTCCTCTCTGTTAATGAAAAATTTTACAGGATGTGTTAATGACAAGATCATCCCTCCAGAGTGGGCTGGAGATGTTTACGAGGCTAATGGCCCATGGGGAAATGTCCAAGGCCGCAGAAAAGAGAGAAAGAAAACCAATATGCACTCAAAGTTAACATTTTCGTAAGCTCTTTGTATGTGTTGTCTTATTTAATCCTCGCTGTAACACTGTGAGAGGATTCATTATCTTCATTTCATAAATGAGGAAGTGGAGGGGTGGTCAAATAGTTTGCCTGTGGTTCCATGTCTCATCAGTGCCAGAGGTGAGCTTTAAACCCAAGCCTGTGAGACACTATGGTCCATGTTCTTCTCATTTGTGACATCAGGCTGTCTCTACACCAACTCTTAGAGAACATTGAAAATGGGCAAGATGCATTCGCTCCACTGCAGGCTCTGACAAAGGTGGACAAATCTGCAAATAAACCATGCTAGTCTATAAAGTGGGGACCATGTGCTGCTTTGCACCATTCACAGAAGGCAAAATGAAGTGGATATAAAAATGCTGCAGTGAATGAGCTATTGGCTTCCCATATCTCCATGTTGACTGTGCCCCTGGAGACTTACTATCAAGAGAGATCGGAGGAGCAAAACTAGAGAAGAAAAAGAAATAGGCAATTACTAAATAAACAAAAGGCCATGTTTTAAAAAATCTCTGTCATTTTCTGCTAGTTCTTGACTGCTCCAGTGAACTCAGAACCAACGACCTTAATCCTAACCTGAGTCTTCCTGGTTAAAGATACCAGTTATTCTACTGTATTCCTGGTTAAAGATACCAGTTATTCCCCTCTCCAGCCAGTCAAGACCCCATGAGGCACTGAGGCTCTGAAATTAGTACGCCAACTCCATGCTTTGCTTAAAGGTGGCTTGAAGCTCATATAACAGCCTTTCCATGTAATCATCCTCACTCCTCCTTCCCACAACCTTGCAGCTAGTTTTTACTCCAGTTCTTTCCTGTGTCCTCCTCATCTGACTCTTATCAGTCTTTCCCCAAGATTGAACGATATTTTCAGCATATTTCTAGCCACTAGATTTCTCTGAACCTAACGCAGAAGCAGCTAAGTGATGCTTCTTAAGAGTCCTTGCTCCTTGTGCATTCTGAAAATCATTGTCAGCCTGGACTAGACTGACATTCAGGATACTCCTTGGACGTCTAACTTCTCCTTTAGAGACAGTAACAGCAGGGCACCCTTTTTGGCTCATTTATTTCTTGGTGCCTATCATACCACCTTCAAGATGGTCAGCCAGACAGCCATAAAATCGATTCCAGAATGTCTTCTAATATAGTCACATGGCTTATAATGTTTACTTTTTAAAGCTTAGTAGAAATGTAGCCCTACTTAATGGCTCTTAAATCCCATGAAGAAACACTCAATATATTTTTAATGCTAGTTAGAAAATTAAAGGGAAAATATGATAATAATGGCAGGAAGCACAGTTGCTCAGAAATAGTCCCTTTAAATGAGGAGTTAAAACTCAGAAGTACCTGGACTGTACTCAGCTGATGAATCCCTAGTATGAGAAATGACTACAATAGTTTATTTCTGTTTGGTTGGTAATAAGATTGACATATTTCCTTGGCTCTCTGGTGCTATTAGAAAGAGAGCCTCTAAAATTGAGACTACTGCCAATTTCAGTAAGAAATGAGGCCACATGTCAATAGAATATAGGTAACTAGACATTTATAACACTGGGCAGTGATGCAGAATTGATTAGCAAGTGTAATTGCAGTAAGTAAGATGCTCTCTGCTCCTGGTAATGATGACTCGTGGCATATTGAGAGGAAAAAGCATGATTTGCAAGGAAATGAGATGCCCAATATTAAGACTGGGTCTAAAAGTGCCCAAATAGAATCGGAAATAACCTAACTATTGAATGAGACTATAGAGCATAATGGTTAAGAGCATAGGCTTCAGAAAAAGACAGATCTGACTTCAAAGATCAATTTTAACATGAATTTGTTTGTTTGTTTGTTTTGACATGCAGCAAGTTCTTTAAAACTCTCAGTCTCCTCTACAATGAAATGGGAATGTTAATAGATTTTATTTCTCTAGGTGATTGTGAGGATTAAAAGAGATAATGCAAATAAAACAAAGTCTGTGTCTCTTACACAGCAAGTGCTCCAAAAGGAAAGAAAGAAAGTCTAGTACCCAGTGCCGAGATGCTCAACATCACTGATCATTAGGGAAGTGTACATCAAAAGAACAACGAGATACCACTTCGTACCCACTGGAATGGCTGTTAGGGAGGGAGGGAGGGAGGGAGGAAGGAAGGAAGGAAGGAAGGAAGGAAGGAAGGAAGGAAGGAAGGAAGGAAGGAAGGAAGGAAGGAAGGAAAGAAAGGCTACCTATATTGTTACTAGTTCTCCAGAAACCTGTTATTGGAAGGCAACCATCCAGTGAGCCACTGAAGCTAAGTCGGCCTACAGACTAGATGCACTTTTATAACTGATTAGATTCAGACCTAGAGGCAATTGGCAATCCGAGGTCCCCCAGGGCAGAATCTGAGGTTCTGCTCCATGAACCCAAGCTGCAAGTAGCAGGGAAAATCTTCCCAGAATGGAAAATGTAAAAAGGAAGTGCCAAAGGTGCCTAATTATTTTCAACAAATTCGAAAAGCATCAATTCTGCATAGATAGAAATCCAAACAGTTGACTAATGATCCACAGTTTCTCCATTATTCAGTCCTTTAAAAATAAAGAAATCTGAGTTTTTCCTTAAACAATTCTATCAAGATTCAACTAAAGCAGGTGTAAGATGAAAAACAAAACAAAAAAAGTCACAGAGAGATATTCCACTTTGGCTTTCTGTTGTTATCTGGGAAACCATTCATCTTATCTGCTGCTCTTTCCTCTTTCTCTTTTTTAGTAAACATTAATCTGCACAGATGGTGAACCATAGTAATCTCTGCTACCAGCTGCAGAGAGGAATTTTTAATGAAATGGGAATTTAAAGGTTTTTACACAAAGCACTAGAATCTCTTCTACTTTTTCTCATAATGCTCAAATTATTTTTACCGTTGTGGGTTATAAATGCCTGATTGTGGCTCTGCTTCTGGGAAAAAATATGACCCACTGTTTAGAAGGCACTTACTGCTTTAAGCCTACTGTCTCCTGCCCACCTAGTATGAGGGTGCCAACCCCCCAGTAAAAGGCACTCGGTGGTTAAGTTACAAGATTTAGCCCTGAACTGATCTTCTTTCACACTATGAAACTTGCCCAATCTCTGTCTGGCTTTTGTTGATATGCTTTCTGATCTTCTGGCCTCCCTTTAAATAAATTCCACAGAGTAGTGGCTTTGATTTATCTGCTTCTCTAATCTCCAAAAATCTTAAAGATTTTTTTCCCCCCTTTTTTCTGGTGCAGCACTGCTCATACCTACCACGTGGTATTTTGACAACTCCTGCTTGGCCTCAAGACCCTCCTTTACAAACCACACCCCTGAGTAACTCTGTCGGACAAGGCAAAGAGTCTATATAAGTCATTTGCTTTCCTCAGTTCTTGTCCAAGAGGGTTGATACTGGACATTTCTGATAATTCTCAAAGAAATCTTATAGGAAGGAAAGCTAACTTTGTTATGAAGCCTAAATCTTTTAATAAAAGTGTTTTTTTTAAAGTACATACACACATTATATATATAAATGTATAAAAAAATTGAAAGTCAAGATCCAAGTTATGTTAATCACTTTTAATAGAAACACATTGTTTTAAAAAAGATATATGCACCTCTAAAAACATTCAAAACATAGTGACATAGGATGATTTTGATGCTTATAACAGTTTTTTAAATGTAAAATACAAAGGGGGAAATACAGAAAGTCTAATAAAAAAGGAGAACTATTGTCTACTAATTAAGACTGGACACAAAATAATAATATAATCTTAAGTTTATCTCTATTGGAATTAAGTTATGAAAAATTTTAGTCTTGAACTTTAAATTCTCATGTGTATCCCTTGGAGACTAGGAACCCAATCACGCACCATTTCAAATGCACAGGGAGAATCTTTGAAGGTAAAGGGAGGAAATCAGAGGAAAGATCAGCTGCTTCAAGATCAAGAAGCCTGGAATCTGGCCTTGGTCCTGCTGTGAACTCACTTTGTGCTTCAGGCTGAGTTACTAGGCCTCTTTGGGCCTCAGTTTCCTGATATGTAAATTTATCTGTGTGGTCCTCAGGTCCGACTCATATAAGAGAACATAAGGACACAATGCAAACCTTACCTGGAACTTAAAAAGGAGACTCTCTTCCAGACCCTTGATAGTATTTCATATGATGGACATGTAGAAGGCAGGTTTCAGAACCCAGGACAGAGCTACTTTGATTTAGGATGACGGGAAGAGAGCAAACAGCTTATTGGACAGAGTAGAAAAAATCAGAGGATGAGCAAGAGCCAAGATGTTAAAACTTAGGGGAAGTCTGGCTTTAGGCACCCCAGATAAATTTGTTATTGAACTCTTTGGGTTCCCACAGCACTTTACACAGATGTCTATTACAACAATGTTAACATCGTTGGCAAGATCGTAATCTTCTTATAGAAGGTCTCCTTGAGTATAGTGCTCACCTAAGTCCTTTATCTAGAGATTCCCAAAACTAGAAATGTGTATTTTTCATAGCCCCACTGGTGATTCTGACAGGCACTCATGTTGGAGAGGTTTTAAAGGCAAAGTCCAAGTCTTACTGAGATCTGCCAAGAAAGCATGCTAAAAGAATGCTCAATGAATTAATGTATTTCATATCTTACAACCCAGCACAATGACCTTTACTGAACAAGTTACTCTGGATATCAGGCAAACTTCCACAGATAGCTACTATACTAAAGATGTTTTTAAATGAAGCCAGCTGAGATCATCTGAGTGATATCATGGTTAGAAGGATGGAGGGTAACACCCCTAAAAATAAATATTATTTATCCTAGGGTATTAAATAATTCTCCTTAGCCAGATAAAAACTAGGACACAAAAAATAGGAGGATATAAACTTTAAAGTTTAGGTCTGGTGTCTCCAAGACTGAGAGAGAAGAGGTTAGGAGTTATCCAAAATCAAGACTCAGACCTTCCTGCCCAAATCATTCTTTAATTAGTATTAATTAAGATTAATCCATTGCTGTATAATCTTTTAGGTTTCAGGAATCTCAACTATAACCACTATGCTCTTATAGTCTCTCTATAAGAAGTTGAAAGCCAGAAGAATAGAATCACCTGGAATTGAAGCCAGTGATACAATCTGGCAATGGCTGATTATATCCTTACACCATTGGCAGCCCCTCCTAGGAGACTTCCCTGCTGATCCAGGAATCATCGATAGCTTTTTTTGGGCCATGGCTTTATAGGGCATGTTATGCTATTTTGCCCATCATGAAAGGGCTGGCAGTCTACAAATCACCTGAGGGCAGGATCACACTCTGAAGTGACTTAAATAAATGATTTGTGTACGTTAATGTGTACCTCCTATGGCCATGCTGTCATCAAAACACTGAGTCAAATCAAATAAGTCCACCAAGGTGCTATAAAATATGCATGCAAAGAGAATGGATGTGATGTTGTCGAGAATAATAAAACACTTCATAAAAGCTATGAAATAAATCATCTGTTCTTTCAGGCGTGGAATACCAACACCACATACATCCATATACATTATATAGACTATAAGCACACACATATATCAGCAGTTATTGACATGCTTGGAGAAACACAAAGTGTTTAAGGTGTTTGCATCGTGGAAGCATTTGCTATCAAAAAGGCACTGGCACAGTGACTGAACCAATGCATTAGCCTCTGATCAATGGCTTTGCCAAGGACAATCTCTGGTGAATACATGTCACGGGGAACATGAGTATCCCTAGAAAGGATAAAACATAAATAGGAAATACGACACATAATAGAGAGAATACACTTAGGTCACAAAAGAAGGTTCTCAAGTACGTAGCTTTAAGATGTTCTAAAGGGATTCCTTGCCTTCCTCTAAACACATGTTTTTAATGTCATATCATAGGGAAAAATGTAGCCCTGATCTTCAGGAAGAACAATGAATGAGTTGGAAGGTAAAGATGCCCCTCTCTCTCCTTCTCCCTTTCCCTTTCCTCCTTCCCTCCCTTCCTTTGTCTTCCACCCGCTTCCTCCCCTACTTTGTTTCTTCTCCTTTAATTTCCCATTTTCTTTTTGTAAAGTGCACTCGAACACCAGCCTTCCTCCCCGACTTTGTTTCTTCTCCTTCAATTTTCCCCCCATTTTCTTTTTGTAAAGTGCACTCGAACACCAGTTGCTCCTTGGCACACTGTATTAGCAATGCCAGCATTAATTAGGGTGCATTCATATGTGACAGGCCCTTTGCTAGGTACCAGAGGAGCAGAATTACAGACATGAATGAGCTACTACCCCTATCCTCAAAGAGTTCATCTACTGTCAAAAGCCATATGCAGGCAATTAATGATAATGCCAATGACTTTAGAATAAAATAGAAAGAAAGAATGACTAGCTCTAACTGTACAGATTGTAAAACGTCTCCTACAAGATGACATCTGAACTTTGACTGAGACATAAAATTTTCATCAGTAGGGGAGTAGGAAAACCATCTCTAGCTAAGGAATAGCATGCTAAAGACCCAGAGAAGAGAAAATTAGTAGTTACACTTCGTAAGGAAGATTTCTCTACTGCGGTGCTTGCGCTCACATGACTTTCTGGGTGGGATGAAAATACTTTCTCTTCCTTCTAATAAAAAGAATAGGGGCCGTTCCACAGAATGGCTTAGAACCTTAGTCATAGAGATTTTTCAGCTTTTTCATTCACTCACATGTGTGTTGGGGCTCCCCTACAGTGTTTAGAATCTTTAAAAATTCAATTTTCTCTCATTCATGTGCTTGCTGTTAACCCAGGGGC
Organism: Pteropus alecto; assembly: GCF_000325575.1. Taxonomy (NCBI): domain Eukaryota; kingdom Metazoa; phylum Chordata; class Mammalia; order Chiroptera; family Pteropodidae; genus Pteropus; species Pteropus alecto. The sequence continues at coordinate 6,647,799 of NW_006443570.1, forward strand.
CTAAGGCCAGGGGATTTCAAGAATAGAACCCCAAATCATTGTTCCCCAAAACATTATCCAGTCCACCCTCCAGGCTCATGCCAAGTTCACTGTTCTCCCACCCCCGAAACCTCTTTGTTCTCTCCCTGCTATCTGCCTTTTATCAGGAGATGTCAAGTCCTTAGATATCTCAATACATTCAGAACTCCAGATGTAGAAAGGATTTAAGTTTCCTTGCACAGGTATCTTGACTCCTGAACAATAGGAGTTATCTGCAGTTTTTTTCTGGAGCTGACATATTCTGGCTTGCAAGAGCTAATTGTTAAATTTTCAGGAATTTTGTGAGATGGTTGATATCCTCTTGATAGCTTGAAACTGATCATGGTAAAGAGTATTTATACCATGAAAATTGGCAATGGCTACAAATCAGGGCTCTTATTTTCAGAGAGCCAGTTAGATTTTTTACTAGTACCATACTGAATATTTGGCTCATAAGAGTCCCCAAATATTCCACAGCAGTTAGCTTTAGCTAAGAGCTCACAAATAGCTTTCAGAAGATTATCACCCTATTCCATAAACCAATAGAATGTTGGTGGCACAAGAACTGCTGAGAGATGAATATCAATAATGGTGCTGGTTAAACATCCACTGTCAAGACTGGAGTGTGTTACAGAGAGAAGCATTGAAGTTTAGTGTCTAAGAATGCTAGTTCTAGTCCTAATTGATTGTGATTTGGGGCAAGTTATTTAAGTCTCTGTACTTTGTTTTTCTCATCTGAAAAATGAGAATCCTTAACACTCTGTTACAGAGTTATAGTAACCATTAAATGCCATGATATTTGAAGGCACTTGAAACAATGTTTAGAACAGAGTAAGCACCCAATAACTTTGGAGACAGATTTTCATAGGTTCAAATACCGGTAGGTACTATTACTTTTCAGCTTGAACAATCTTATTAAAGTTATCTAACTTCTCTGGGATTCCATTTCTTCATATAAAGAATAATGTTAACTAGTTTACAGGGTGCAATGAATTAGGTAGTTGGTACTCAGCATCCTTCTGGTCTTTTCAGTATTGCAGAGGCTAGAAATCTCAAAACCACACTTTGCAGACTTCTTTGCAGCTAGCATTCAAGCAGTGAATTAGGTTCTACCAATAAGATGCATTCATGTGGGATTTGGAATGCAGATGCAAGACATAGACCAATTTTTTTGTTTGTTTGTTTGTTCATTTGTTTTCTTGGCTATTGCTGTTGATTAAGTGTGATTGTAGAAGCACTGGGCTTTTCTGCAGTGGAGTTCCAGTGTTCTTGACTGGCTTTGGGGGTGTCAAGAGGCAATTGTGCTTGTTAGGGTGGGTATCTGATCCTGATCCTCTGACTGGGGCAACAAAATAGTTGCTCCAGTTTCCACAATGTTCTCAGAGTTGTTCCTAGAATTTCAGCATGTGGTCTTCTTTCCGTCGTTCCAATGATGTTGCAAGCTGTGTTAAACAACTCTAGGTGACCAAATAGATGTCCTGCAAAGGAACCCTGAATGATAAACAGGATTTGGGTAGGATTTCATAGGCATGTAATACAATGATCCTAAAACATCTAGAATTGTGCCTGACATGTAACAGGTTCTTAACAAATACAACTCTTTTTTATTTCCATAGTCAACAGCCCTCCTTTCTCTATGGAAGAAAAAGGTCCAAGTCACCATGGATTGTAATTGGCATAATTTGTTTTGTGACCTTTCTGTGCAGAGTGGGGGGAAATGTGTATTCATTCCCTAGGAAGCCAGACCACTGCTCCAACTTTTTATACATACATACATACATACATATATATACATGTATATATATATGTATATGTGTATGTGTATATATATACACACACATACATATACATACATACATACATATATGTATATGTGTATATATGTATACATACATACATACATGTATATGTGTGTGTATTATACATACATACATATACACACATACACACATACATATACGTACATACATACATATATGTATATGTGTATATATATGTATGTGTGTGTATTATACATACATACATATATATATATACACATACACACACACACACACACACACACACACACACATATATCCTCAAAGGATGTTAAATAATGTCACAAGACTGTGGCCTTCATGGACAGAATGGCACGGTAGTTACTGAACTTGGGAGGCAAGACCATTACTTTCAGAAACTGATTGGAAAAGCATTGCTTGGAAAAGTTTCCCATGGGATTCAGGGATTAGTGTTGTGTTAATTTATGACCATTTCTAATGGAGGTAATGCCAAACCACCAATATTATCTTATTACTTTCTTTTATTTTTAATTGCCATCTCAGCAACTACCCTTGAAGTAATTATTTTTTATAAAAGCCCACAAAACTCAAAACTCGGTTCTCATTTATCTGCTCTTTTATTCAAGTCCTTTTCAAGTTGTTTCCTAAGGAATTGTTCCAGTGATTAAAATGTCAGGAGTTAGGCAGAGCTGATTCAAATAGCTTCTGACTACATGTATCAAGAAAGCCATGAGAGAGAGAGAGAGAGAGAGAGAGAGAGAGATTGATTCTTGAATATAACCTAATTATTAATATGTTTTTTTTATTTTAACCTTGTTCCAAATGTAAAATGTGCTAAAAACATTGATACTCAGCTCTTCCTGGTTTTATTTCTGGCACCTTAGGCGACTCCTCACCATTAGAGCTAAAAATTGTGGGAGTATCAGAAAATGAAGGCCTGGAAAAATGAAATGTAGAGGTGAGTTGAAATAACACTCTAACAAGAAACTCAGTGTCTGCTTTTGTCGTTCCTATAGAATGTCTGCTTTACCTAAGGATATTGCATTGGAACTGGTTTTTTCCTCTTGGTGGCAAGTCTCTACACTTACCTTTGGCAGTCTTGTATGAGGTGGGGTGAGGGGTAGTCAAAGTGGGGAGGGCAGTTTTGATCTGTGTCTGGATTTATATTCATAGACAGACAAAGAGCCACGGTATTATTAAAAGGGTATGCAAGTGGCCATGAGTAAACGTAACACTTTCAACACTCAACACAATTGAACAACAAATACCTTTGATTCTTGAAGCCATTTAAGCTATACTTGTAGCTCACTGTCCTTCCCTGTGCAGGCAGCTTCATGTAAGAACAAGAATGCTGCCTCTGCTGCCATATGGATCTTCGTGCTACTTCTTACCCTGCCACTCCAAGCTCTGTGGCATAGACAAGTCTCTCAGGCCTCACTCCTTCGTGTTTTTTTACTTATTTTTTCAACTTTAAAAATGATTCACATATAATAAAACTCACATTTGAAGGGAGAATATAGTTCAATGAGTTTTAGTATACATGTAGATTCATATAAACACCACCAAAATCAGGATACAGAACACCATCATTTCCAACATTTCCCTCCTGCACCCCTTTGTACTCAAACTCTCTTTCTCTACTCTCTGCCACTGTTACTCCTGGAAACCATTGATCTGTTCTCTACCTTTATAGTCTTGTCTTTTCCAGAATGTCATATAGATGAACTCATACAATAACTTTGTGAGACTGGTTTCCTTTGCTTAGTACAGTGCATTTGAGATGCACCCATGTTGTTGCATATATCAGTAGTTATTTTTTATTGCTGAGTAGTATTCTAATGTATGGGCGTACCACAGTGTATTTATCTGTGTAGTCATTGAAGGACAATAGAGGTTATTTTTAGTTATTATGGACAATGTGCATATAAACATTCATGTAAAGGTTTTTATGTGAACATAAGTTTTAATTTCTCTAGTGTAGAATTTTTCAACCACCATCATATTATCTGTTAAGCAGAATTTTAAGTGAATAATTCCTTGATGTAAGAGACTGTCCTGTGCATTGCAAGATGTTTAGCAGCATTGCTGGACCAACCCATTAGATATAAGCAGTGTTCTCTGATACCACGTGACAACCAAAAATGTCTCCTCACATTGCCAAATGTCCCTTGGGAGAGGGGGTGTGTGCAAAACCACTCTCAGCTGAGAATCAATGCTCTAGGGTTAAAACCCAGAAGAGGGATTGCTAGTCCATATGGTAAGTATATGTTTAACTTTAAAAGAAACTTCTAAGCTATTTTTCAAGATGTCTGTACTATTTTGCATTCCTATCATTAATGCATGAGAGCTTAAAGTGCTCCACATTTTTGTCAGCACTTTGGTATTACAGATTTCCTAAATTTTAGCCATTCTAACAACTGGATAGTTTCTTCATCTCAAAATAATGGATAATAACACAATACTGTGGCAGGTATTAGTGCAACTGACCAATATTTCTAGTTCTGTGACTCTTGTCACGAGAAAATTTCATTTCCTGACTCCATTAAGTTGCACCTGGCTATATGAATTGCCTTGGCCAAGGGTGGAAGTGAGGTGGGTCACTTCAGGGTAGACATATATAAAAGCTGATGTGCTCTTCTCTATCTTCCCTTCTTCGAGCTTTGGCAACCAGCTACATGCCAGATGGTAGGGACTTCATCAGCCAATGTCCTTGGGTGACAATGATATTGAGGAGAGTCCTCTGTCAAATCTCAAATGGACGTAAGGTAGGAGTAAGAAATAAACCTTTGTCATTTTAAGCCAATGGTACTTTGGTATTGTTTGTTACCTCATCATATCTAGTCTCTCTTGACTGTAACAAATTCCTATGTGATAGGCTCGTTGGGATAATTTATGAGATAAATGGAATTTATGCATTTAGAACAGTTCTTGGCTCAGAATAAATGTTCAATGAATGGTTGCTATCATAACCATATTTACTCTTCCCTGACCATCCTCCTGCCCCCATGGTGATTCTTTTGTTTAAAAACTCACAATTTTTATTCTCCGTAATGCATTAACAGAATTATTTCAGTCCCTTTAGGGTACCCTGAGGACAGACTGGTCTCAAAGAGACAGACTGAAGCAAACATGCATTTCACTGGATTCTTGCCCCTCAGATGTGCTAGTACAACATCTAGAGTTCAAGGATGCAGCATCACTGTGATGCCACAAATATATTCTTTCAAATGACAATTAACAATATCAAGTTAATCTCATTTTCAAAGCTGTCTCCTCTAGGTCCTTGTATATTTTGAAGGTCTTTCATTAGTCAGCTAAGCTTTTCACATTTTCTGTCGACTTGCTCATTTCTCAAGAATGTAAAGACAAGTAAGGTGGTATAAAAACACAGTGGTTCCCAAAGTTGATAGTGCCTCAGAATTACCCAGAGAAAACTGAAAATTCTGATTCTAAGATCTAATTCCATTGAGATTCTAAAGCAATACACCCAGGGTGAGGCCTAGAATTTAACATTTTTTAAAGTGTTCTCTACATAATTCTGAAGAGCAGACAAGTTTGGGAGCCACTACGTTGGTTACAGGGTAGGAAGAAGTGCGACCTTGAGAACTCTGGTAAGACTCAGAAAAACTCCTGAGGTCATGCTAGCTACTTAGGAATGCCAATGATCCACACTACTCAGCTGGCAGAATTACAAGCTGCCGTAGGATTCTTTTCCATGTTACTGTCCACTATTGAAGTATATCCCTGACTTGGCTTTAACTCAGCAGAGAGATCTGAGGCAGAGATCTTAGCTCTCTGGGCACCAGGGTCCACATCTGCAAAGTGTGTGAGACCTACGAAAGTCTTTGACCCCTGATCTTCTATACTCCAAACATTTGTGTTGATTACTCAACTAGATTGTTCCATGAGTTGAGGACCCTTTGCTTTTGCCAGAATTTTATGCATGATATGGAACCAACAAATATTTTTCGAATTTATCACTGTTCACTGACAAACAGAAAACTCTGCCTGTGTGAGGGTCTCGTCAGCTCAGGATTTTTGTTTTTAATATAATATTTTTTTATCATTCCAAATACAATATGTACTCATTACATAAGATATAAATAAAAACTATAAATAACAATAAAATTCCATAATCCCAACATCCAAAATTACCAGTTAATTTTTAAAATTATTTTTTAAATAAAGTATACAATATATAGCTCTGTAACCTTTTAAAATTTTTCCATGATACAAAAATTTTCTCATAACTTGATATTATTAAAAATAGAATTTTAAGTACTTGCCTAGTATTTTATTAGATAGTTATCCTTATGTGACTATTTTCTACTATTAGACATTTCAGGTGGCTTACAATTATTTTCCATTAAACATCATGCTATGATGAATATTCTTTGTACTGTGGAGGGAAAAAGGCCACATACTAATCCTGACAAACTCAGGGAAGGCCACCATGGTGAGCCCTACAAACTCAGATACCAAAGTAACCACATAAGATGGTCTGAACAAAAATTTCTAACTTAAAGCAGGTCATGGTGTGTGGTGACATCCTGGGCCTGTAGCTTCCTTGACAAAGGTCAAGCTCTACCTTAAGTGAGCCTATCTATTGTCTTTTTGCATCTAAGATAACATACCCTTGAAGCTTCAGAGTAATCCCTTTATTCCAGACCCCTCAGGGCACAGCTCTCTGCACCAGAGCACAGACCACAGAACCCCTAGTCCTTATCTTCTCTCTAGCATACCATCTCTGTGTGTGGTAAATGTTAATTATTCACTATCCTGAACCCACCAATGAAAACGAAGTATGTGTCTCTCTGTTTTACTTTTTATCTAATCCAAGACGTCCCCACTTTTCTTTCTCCCATCCCCTAAATCTAGCACCATGATTTCATGTAAGCCTCCTTATATTCCTCCTTTGATTCTAATACATAAAATAAGCTGCAAAACTGCCATTCTTCAGAGCATTTTCTTAATCTGTTGAGATTTCGCTTCTCAGAAATTGTCAACATTTTGATTCAAATAAACTCATTAAAATTCTCTACAGGTTTAGACGTTTCTTATGCCGACAGCACACATGTCTTTATGTGTAGCTCTGCTTATTTCTTTAGGATAAACCATGAGAACTAGAAGAATTGGGGAGTCGAACACTACAAATAGTTGCACAAGCCTTCTGAATGGTCTCCCATCTCCATTCTCTTCTCTACTCAGTTTCCGTACACTGCCAAGACTATTTAACACAGAGATTTTATCCCCATTCTCTCCCATTGGACTAAACCTACGATGGGATCCCTGTTCAAGATGGTGGTATACTGAGCACGCTTCTTTATCTCCCCACAATCTCCCAATATTATTAAAATCAGCAAAAGTTGTATAAATCGAAAAGTCAAATCAATTAAAATGTTGCAAAATGCGAAGGAACAGAAAGTTTGAGCAATGTCTGAATTAATAAAGAACAAATAAGTTTGGCAGGAAGTGAAGAGTGTAAAACACAGTGACCCAAAGCCTATCAAAGAAAGTCCCCGTGGAGAGGAGAGCTGATTGCTCCAACAGAATCCTGGAGAAATTCCACAGGGCTCTTTGATATTCACACCGAGGAGCAGGAGCGGAATGCAAAGGAGTGGAATGCAAAGAAGCTCGCTAAATCCGAATTGAGAGGGGAATTCTTTCAAGAAGGAAAGGCACTGAGACATGTCTAGGAGGGAAATTCACTGACATGTGGCACTCCTTGAATAAAGGGGTATTAACTCTGTGTTTTATTTTCTGTAATCTGAAGCTTTGACATCTGGGGCCTTGCTGATTTGGGAAGGACTGCCCTGCCCAAGGTCAGTCAATTGCTACATAATAAACAACTTGCTCTTGAGTGTGCTTTTTATATATGCAAGCCAATTAATTCAGAGTCCACGCCTCTACCACCACCTCCTTTATTGGGCTATCACACTCAAAGACACTATTCATCTGCCCTAAATACCCCAGGGCCAGGTACCAGATAACTAGGAGCAGCTCCTCTGTCCCAGAGTCTGCTGAAATCTTTCAAGCTAGTTCATCCTAAACCTGTTTACCCTGCCTCCAGGTTCCTTTCCATGGAAACCATAATAAAGGCTCTTGCCCACAGTTTCCTCCTTCCCTCTGCCTCCTAACAAACTCTGGTGCTTCCAGGTGTTCCCCCCTTTCACCCCCCACAGAGTGGCAAGGCTCCTTCTCTGGGACCTGTGAGTAACAAACTATCTTTTTGATGGCAATCTGGTAACTGTTTCCTGATTGGTTGGCCTTATTGTACCTTATGTTTTCTATTAATACACAATATTTTAGAACAGAAATATTCCTAACTGTGATACTTCTGGTGTTCCCAAATGGACTGCCAACTCCCTGCTTTAGTGTTCTATAGGAAACCCAGCTTACTGGCATATACAATAAGTTTCAGTAATAAAAACATAATAAGTAGATAAAAGACCTATGAAGAAACATGATAAAAAAGCCGTTAGGTGTGAAAACAGAATGACTAAGATGGTAACAAACCCTGTGGTATTGGTGCATTAATAGATGGAGGAAATAAAAAAGAAAGCATAAAACAGACCCAGGCACATGTAGGAACTTAATTGCATTTCGAATTTGTGGTGATGGATGATTTATTCCAGAAATTGAACAACTGGAAAACATTAGATAGATCTCTTTATCAAAAATAGACAAAGTAATTTAGAGATGGATTATAGACATAAATATTAAAAAAAAAAAAACCCACAGTGATTAAATTAATGGGATAAAGTTTTTATAATCTTATGCTAAAGGAGGCATAAGATTCCTAAGCAAGGACAAAACCCAGAAACCACAAAGAGAAAGACTTACAGTTTATACCTTAAAAATGGAAGTTTCTGTACACCAGCAAAAGTCAGTATAAACACATTTAAAAGATAAATGATAAAACAGAAAAAAGAATTCGTATCACCACAAACAGAAAAATGGTTAATATTCATAATGTATAACAAACTCAAAAATCAATATGAAAGAGACAGCCTACCAAATAAAAAAGAGCAACGGATATAAATAGGCCATTCACATAAAAATACAAAAGGCAAATAAACATATGAAAAGGTGATGATCCACACTAGCAATCAGGGAAATGCAAATTCAATCAACAATGAGATAGCATTTTTCACAGATCAGACTGGCAAAAATTTTAAAGACTGATAATATCCAGGGTTGGCAAAGCTAAGAGGGAAGAGGAACACCTTACACTGTTGGCAGAGACAGCTCTGGGGAGGACAATTTGGTACAATCCATTAAAATGATAAGTTCATGACTTTTTGGCTTGGCAATTCTACTTCTAGGAACATATATTATTGGAATGTTTGCTCAAGTTCATGAAGGCACGTGTGCAAAATGCTGGACGCAATATTGTTTGCAATAGCAAAGAAGTAGAAGCTTCTAAAGGCTCATATATAGGGGCATGGTTGAATACTGTGGAAAACTTTCATAGAAGCCAAAAAGAAAGAATAGACTTACATGATCCGACTTTAAAATCGATACCTATCACATATTATTGATTAAGAAGAAAAAAACAGAATGAGAGTTGCAATAATATAGCTCATACAGTATTATCTGTGTTATATGTGAACACATATGTTTATATGTAGACATGTTTATGTATATAAAGGTATGTACTAATACATATGTATATGTATTTATAAATGTACCTATGTATATCTTTATACATACATGTATAAATATAAAGTAACTGATAAAAACTGTTTCATAAATTCATAGTATTACATCACCATATTCCTTTTAATTTCTCTCTGGTGATCATTTGAGTCCGCATACGCCTTAGTACAAAGAAATCCAGAATCTCTCACTTGAAATTGCCAATCTCCCAAATTGTCCAAAAACCTTAGAGCCTCATGAATATGGAGGCCATTAGTGACGTTGACGGAGAAGTAGTAATGAGTAGAAGGGGGAAAACGTAATTTGTACGCTTCATTATGGTATGTGTGTGTGTGTGTGTGTGTGTGCGCGCGCGTGCGTGCATGCGTGTGTGTGTGTGTTGGGGGCAGGATGTCAACCCAGTTTTCAGACCAAAAGGTTGCAGCTGAGTGGGGCTGGCTTTCATAAGATGTCACTATGAAGACTGTCCTCCTCAAGAGTGTTCTATGATGGTGATACTTGACTCTGATGATGCCCCTGACCTAGGCATTTGTACTTGGTACTTGAAGGAGATGCTCTCCATACCTTTTGAGCTAAAGTCAGCTGAGAGAGACTATGGCATCCCATGCCCAACTCTCTCAGTTCCTACACAACCAACTTCTATGGTCCCTGACAGCCGGAAGAGCACTGAGTCACAACTAGAATCTATCAGCTCAGAGACACAAAATCCCCACTCCTGCTTCCTTCTGTAGGAAATCTATGAAGAGGTCCAGGCAAGTTTTCCTTTTAAAACCTCAGAAGTCATTATTTATTCTCTTTTCCCAGATCAGAGTAATAGTTTGACATTTCTACAAAAGACAGTCTGCGCTCTAAGGTCCACCTTAGTTTAGGTGCTGGTAGAACACTTCGCCAATGGGATAAATTTTATATGCATAGTACAGGTCTACAGGGATTCACACCAAACTATTAATAGTGTGTCATTGCCTGGAGGTAAGGTGGGGGAGTGGAGAGGGTGGAAGTCAAAGAAGTACTGTCATATTTACTCCATAGTAATTTGAATGGACTAAACTTGATTTTATTTAGGGAGGATTAATGAACTTGTGTGTGTGTATGTGTATGTATATATGTGTACATATATATATACACGCACATATATATGACTATACTAGATCATTCCCAGCAGCTTATAGCCATGCTGTTATTCCTCTCAACTTAAAAAAAATCCCTTTTTGATCACTCTTCCTCTCTTGAGTGATAACTATTTCTCTGCTGCTCTTTATAGTGAAAGTCCTCAAGAGTTGTCTATATCACTGTAAATCTCTTCCCATTTTCTCATGAACACATACAAATGATGTTTTCCCCCTTCCACTCATCACTACTTCTCTTGTCAAGGTCACTAATGGCCTCCATATTGTTGATTTGAAGGTTAGTTTCAGCCTTCATTGTACATGACCCATGAGCAGATCCTTCCACCTCAAAACCTTTCTTCTCCTGACTTCCAGGATACTGTGCTCTTCTCATTCTCCTGCTCCTTCACTGGCAACCCCATCTTAGTCTCCTTTGCTGATTTTGCCTCAACTCCTCCCATCGTAATGTTGGGTCAGTCCCTGAGCTTTTTCTCTAGTGTGACTTCCTCAATCATGACTTTAAATATCATCTATGTCAAACATACAGTACTATTTTATTTTTAGCTTAGCATTCTCCTGAATTCCAGATTCCTATGCCCTATGACCTATTCAATATCTCTCCTTGGATGTTTGGTAAGTAAGTCAAATTTAGCATACCCAAGACTGAGCTCACGGTATTCTCTCTCAAACCTGATCTTGCATTCTTCTGCAAAATGACAAACAATAAGCCCATCCTTTCAATTGCTCAAGCAAAAACCTTGGCATCATCCTTGACTCCTTTTTTTTTTCACATTCCATATTTAACCCACCAGCAAATCTTGTTGACTCTACCTTAAAATTATATCCAGAATATAAACACTTTTCACCAACTCTTCTGCTACCTCCTTGGGTCAAGACACAATCACCGTCCCCTGGACTGTTGCAATAGCTTCTTCATTGGCTGCCCTGACTCCACCTTTTAGTCTTTTCAGTAATCTCAACTCAGAGTGATTCTGTTAAACTGTAAAGCACATGATCGCTTTACTCACAACCCTACAGGAATTCCTCATCTTTCTCAGAGTAAAAGCAAAGTCCTTCCAATGGCCTATTCAGCCTTACATCGCCTGGCCTCTGGGATTCCTATGACCTCATTGCCCTTTACCTCCCATGCCCTCTCTAGCCTAATAGCTTTCCTTAGAACAGGCCAGGCAAGGACTTTCCTCAGGATCTTTACATGTGCTATTTCCTTTCTTCTGCTGGAAATACTTTTCCCTCAAATATCTAATGGCTTGCAAATTTTACCTGCCCAGGTCTTTGACTTTATGACCTATTCTCAGTGAGGCTTTCCATTACTACAGCAATTAAAATCACACTCCTCCCACCTCCTAGCATTTCCTAGTGTTCTTTCTAAGCATTTTCTTCTTCAGAGTAATTATTACCATTTGTATGAGTTTCTTAAGATTGCTGTAACAAATTACCACAAACTGGGTTGATGAAAATGACAGAAATTTATTGTCTCACAGTACTGGAGGTCAGAAGTCTGAAATCAAGGTGCTGGCAGGGTTGGTTCCTCCTGGTGGCTCTGAGGGAGAATCTGTTCCATGCCTCTCTCCTAGCTTGTGGTATTGCCGGCAACCATTGGTATTCCTTGGCTTGTAGACTCATTATTTTAATCTCTTCCTCTGACATCACATGGCCTTCTTCCTGTGTGTGTCTGCATCCTTGTGTCTTCACATGACCTTCTTATGAGGACATCAGCTACTGGGCGTTAGGCTCACCCTAATCCGGTATGACCTCATCTTAACTTGATTACATCTGTAAAGACTTTCCAACTAAGATCACATTCCCAGGGACCAGGGGTTATCCATTCAACTCATAGAACCATCTGACGTACAACATACTGTACTTATTTTGTTTGTTGTCTTTCTCTTCCACAAACAAAAGAATGCAAGCTCTAAGAAAGCAGAGCTTTTTGTCTGCCGACTGTTTGCTCCACTGTTATCCTCTCAGGGACCAAAACAGTGTGTGGGTGAGACGCAGCCCATGAAGATTTGCTGAATGACTGAAATCTCCCTGCTAGCTCCCCACGAGGAAGAGGATAAAGGCCAAACCACTGGATATAGCATCTACACTTAAGTTTTCATTCTTAGCTCTCATCGCCTCCCTCAGCACCCCTCAGTTCTACCCAAGTGAACTCCTGGCTCTTCCTCAAACACTTTCAGAGCTCCCTATATTTTCTCTTTCTTACCCTGTCTCCTAAAAGATGCTCTTTCTCTATTTCACAACCCACACTGTTCTGTTACAATCGTACACATTTGCCCAAGGTCAACTGAGTTTTCACCTCCTCCAAACCTTCCTTGAGCTCACGTGCAGTTAATAGCTTCATTCTCTGGGCCCCTTCTAGTTGTTCTGGGTTTCCCCTTAGAAATCTTATCGTTTTATCACGTGAATGTACTGCTTTGTTATCATGACAACCCTGATCTTTCCATTAAACTGGGAAACCCTCCAAGAAGGGGCCAATACCTTCCTGAACCTTCCATCTTTCCTTCACTTCGACCTCCAAAATCCACCCAGTGCTTGGACAGCAATAGCTGTGTATTAAATACCTGTTGATAAATTGAAGGAAGCACAGCAGAGTTGCCATCTTGGACTCTGAAGTGACAGCAGATATAATTTTGGCCACTGAGCCCCAGAACATCTGTATTAGATGGTCACCAATGAGTATGATGGGAAAGATGAGGTTTCTAAGGCTTTTTTTTTTTTTTTTTTGAAGTCTCTAAGTGCCTTTCAGGAAAGTCCTCAGTCATGAGCAGAGAGTACGGAGATTATCAAAGAAACACTCAAAATAGACTGTGTAGTAGTCCAAAAAAGGAACTGTGTCTCCAAACTGTGTAACAGCCATGGCCATTCCAGTGAGTGGGGGTGGGGGTGGGTGCGTCTTCCCCCAGCTGCCTGAATTGTTTCTAAAGGCCCATCCCTTAGAGCCATTTCTAGAGGTATTTTGAGCATTGTGGGCAAATTCAGCAGTGTGGTATTAGACACAGATTAGCCTAAGTGGCTATAAAAACTGTAGCTACCAGCTATGAAAACTTCCTTCCCCAAAGTAACTCGAAAGATATAATTGATTTGGCTCATCTTTCTACAGAGTTTAGAACTACTCTGTCAGAATCACTTGAGCACTTTTAAAAACACCCTAATTCCTAGTTCCCATCTAAGATCCCCTGAATCAGATCTTTCGGGTAGGCTCTGGAACTTGCATTGTCAATAAGGCTCCCAGGAAAACATGATACATACAAAGGTTTAAGAATTCTTATCTTAAAAGAACCCACCTCTAAACCCATTCTTTTGAGCTATCATGGTCACCCTATTCTTGATAAAGCTGGGTGAGAAAGGAGTCAAACTGATAGCAAGGCTTTGGACCAAGCTGGAGTTTCTCTAAATACTCCCCTGCCTCTAAACAGAACTATTCTTAGAGGATGGTCACCTAGGAAGGAGCCTGAGGGAATGGGACATGGAATGGAAGAGATATAGCAGTTGTGAGAGCTTGTTAGCAATGTCACTCAAAGACAGACATGGATTCTGAGGTGAAGAGTCATTTTGTATACTTTTTAGCAGTCCATGAAACTAGATATAGATTTCAGATGCAGGGTGGTATAGAGGAAACAGCAGGTCTTTGGAATAAGGAAAAATAAGGTGTCAATTCCTTCCTTACCAGTTACTTCTGGCTCAGTGAATTTAGGCAGGTTATTAGATCTGTCTCAGCCTCAGCTCCCTCATCTGCACGATGGGAAGAGCATCACCACCTGGCTGGCCTATTGTGAATATTAAATGAAATAAAGTTTCTAAGATCACCTAGCATGACACTTGACAGGGCCCTGAAATAAGACTATAAGACTTCTAGATTCATTTCCCTTGTTCCAATAGGAGATAATTGGAATGTGACATTGATTTAGAAGAAGGAGGAAAAGGAGAAGGAGAGGGAGGAGAGAGAGCGAGAGCAACTTAGAAAGAGAGAGAGAGGGAGAGAGAAAAGAAAAAAATATTGACGGAAAACAAAGTTAGCTTGGTCCAGTTTGGCAGATATAACAAGTTACGTGCCTGTAAATAAAATGTTTCACTCCACATTTCAATTAAAATCTTTAAAGAGTACATCATATCATTGTAAATTGCTCCAAATAGCTAGACAGTAGAATAAGAACCATTGTCTGTAGCTTGGAGTGAAATAATATGAAAGTAAACATTAGAAAGCTTTTAAAGCATCCTAAATTGTTTTTTTCTTCCTTCAAATGTCAAAATACCTGTCTCAATAGATATTTTAAAATTGCATTACATTTTCAAGATCTTTCTATCCTTAGTGTCTCACTTAGGAATGAAAAAAATAACTTCGTTGGAAACAGCACAATCTGGGGCGAGGTGGGAAGGGAGTTGAAATAAATCTCAATTTTATCATCTTCTAGATCTTAGTAGATATTGATTATGTTTTACCACTGAGTTTTGTGGAAACTGGAGAGAAAAATCATCTTTTGATGTTTCCTACTTGCTCCTTTTATCTATTGCTAAGAAATTGTCTCAAAACTCAGTGGCTTAAAATAATGATTTATTATTATTATCACTGTAGATTGACCGGGATCAGCTGGGTGGCTCTCCAGCTTAGTGTCCTTTGTGTGGCCGCAGTCTGGGACTATCATCATCTGAAGTCTTTCTGGGCTGGATGTTAAGATGGGTCACTCTTGAGACTGACAGTGGATTTTAGAAGTTGGCTGGGAGCTCAGTGGGGACTGTCAACCAGAACACCTACACATGGCCTCTCCAGGTGGCTTTGGCTTCTTGGGCACAGTGGCTGGATTCTGAGAGGAAAAGCTCCAGATTAAGTATTTCAAGAGACTCAAGGGGAGGCTGTAAGGCATTTTATGACCTAGCCTTGGAAGTCATGCAATGTCACTTCAACTTCATTCTATTGGTTACACTGGGCCAGTAGAGAATCAAGTGCACCAGTATCTGAGTACTAAGGAGAGTGACTCCTGAGAAGTATGGTTCTCTGGAGGGCCATCTTTGGGGGCTATCTGCCACACCTACTTACCTCCTAGTTAAACTTCCCCACTCTCAGGAGCATTTCTACTTTTGTAAGATCGTTTAACTATAAATTCCAAATGGAGTTTCACCTGTACATATGACAACGAGGTTACTATTAAAGGCAACAAATCGTTATGACGGAAACACTGCTTGCTAAAGCTTCTGTGGAAGTCCTCTGACTGGATGGGGGCCCACTGCAGACACCCTGTTTTGAGAGTTTCTTATCCCAATCCCTGGGCAGAAAGAGAATTGAAATCTCCCAACTGCTACATTCCTGAGACAGGAAGCTGACATAGATGGATCATTTACACTATCTTGGGAAACTCACTTCCCCTGGTTTCTTCATCTGGAAAAAAGGAGGGAGTAAATCTAGAAGATTTTTAGGATCTTTTCCCTTCTAACATTAATAGGCCAGTGGCTTAGGATTTTGCAGTGAACTTCACAGACTAGAACATTTTAGTTAATTATATGGTTATTGTTATGTATTTTTCTAACTCACTCATCTCTGTTTTGTCTTTTAGTTCATTCCTGAGAAGAGAGCAGGCAGGGTGAATAGAATCCTAGTTCTGTCACAGTGTGAAGCAGAGTAGAGTGCAGACCTTGGAGTCAGCAGATGCTGGGTTCGAGTCCTGGGTTCTGAAATTCATGAGGGTGAGGCCTGTTCCTATTTTCTCAGCCTCTTTGATCCTTGACTTTCTCATTTGCAAAAAAAGAAAAAGAAAAAAACCACTAAATTTACAGTTTATTGGGGAGAAATAAATAAGCTGAACTTTAAGGTCTTAGTTTAGGTCTTTCTACCACTGGGCCATTTTCGTTGTTTGGGTTTTTGTCTTTTTAACCTCACTCGAATGGCTTAATGGTTATGGTGTACCTGGAGCTTTTGAGAAGTAGTCAGGGTATGAATAATACGCTTAAATAATAAATGAGTGAACAGTATTTCAAAGCAAAGAAATGCTTTTTGAAAATTTGGACTCAAACCACAATTCCAAACCAATCAAAAATATTTATTGGGTCACTAGCATTTAGCTCCGTAGAGGACAAGATTCATATTTGGTTCCTGTATTCAAAGTTTCTTTCAGTCTGCTTATCAAGAGGTTGCTGAATTTGGAGCTGGTTGACAGCTTTCCCAGCAGCACAGATCAATTTGCCTGCCAAGGAAAGAATTGAAAGCTTGCTTCTGTTCCGTGCATAGCAGAAGGTGCAGAAAGAGTCTTGCAAACCAAGAACCTTTGGCAAACAAGGCCATCTTTCCTCCTTTCCAGGTTTTCATAAGTAGGTCAAGAACAGTTAAGGAAAGATGTACTTCTGAATAAGAAAACTGTTTCAATTAATGAGGATTCAAATAGCAGTACAGAGAAGTGGGAAATGCTAATGATTGTCTTTGGTAGCTAACACGAAAGGAAAGAATCCAAAACAATCACATGTACTACCACCTATCCATTATCACAGAGGTACTGAGAACCCACCTGGGAAAGATGCTGTGTGGGGACTGAGGTGGTGTATGTGTGGGTGTACGCGCACATGCGTGCGTGCGTGCGTGCACAAGGGGTAGATGACTAACAACGCTTTTAGGAGATCACAAAACAGGAGATGGGACAGATACCTAAACAATTATAATTCAAGAGAGAATCATAAAAGCTCAAAGGAATTAGAAATGACGCCAATCAGGTAACAGGAGAAGGTCTTGTTGGAAGAAGAGGTTACTCTTCAGCTTGGCCTTCAGGTGGCAATAGTCAGCCATTTGGTCTAGATAAATTACCATGATTGGGAATGGAAGAAATGGAAGAAAAGTCTCCATGGAAAGAAGGTTGAAGCCCGACTTTAGCGCATTTTCAATATTGATCTACAGGGATTATATTTTACCTGGTAGGAAACTGTATCAGATAAGAATGTGTTTAGCTGCAAATGACTGAAAAATCTAAGAGACAGTGATCTAAATGAGAAAGAATTTGTTTATTCCTTGCAAAGAGAAGTCAGGGGGAAGGCAGTCTAGAGTTGGTATGGTGGCTTAACAATGCCATGGGAGACCCAGCCTTTTGCTCTTCCCTGTCATTCTCCACAGGTGGCTTTTGTCCTTGTGTTTTGCCACCTCATGGTCATAATATGGCTGTTCCACCTCCAGCCTCATGTCTGTACTACAGGCAGGAAGAAGGCTTAGGTTAAAGGGACATGCTGGTCAAGTCTTTCCTAAGATTTTCACTAGAAATAAGACATGCCATCCCTAGCTGCAGTGGAGGCCGAGAAATTTTGAGTATTTGACATTTCCTTTCTCTGTGGTAAAGAAAGCTAAGGGAAAGGATATGTATGAGTCCCTTTTGAGTAGCCAGTTCAGTGTCCACTATATTGATGGTTTTGGAGAAGGGGAATGATAGAATCGAAGCTCTGTTTCTTGACAGTTAATTTGGCTGCAATATATAACTGTACTTGGAGAGAACGGTAGCAAGAGAAAAGTGAGAACTCTAGGGCACAGAGAGATTAAGTGATTGACTCATAATCATATATTAGTAAGTGGTGGAACTGGGACTTGAACCCACGCTAGTGGCTCCTAAGCTCTTCCCTCCCATCTCTCAAAGCTGACTCTAAAGATGTGAGCCTTATGATTGGGAACCTGTAGGGCCCTTAAGAGAACTATCTCTTATATAGAGTCATGCGCATAAATACCAAAGCTAGGAAGCCAATCATTTATTTATTCCTCCAATATTTCTTTAGCAATCCTGAGAAGGAGTGTAATAAAGTGAAAAGAATGGGAGTCCCAAGAAAGATGGAGATGGGTTCAGATCCTACCTATTCCTCTTCCCAAAGAGATAATTTTGGATTAGTTACATAAATTCTTTGAGCTTCAATATCTTTATAAATAAAATGGGAAGGGGAATAATAGCAGCAGAGATGTGTCAAAGAAGATATTGTGGATATGCCAAACGTATGGTTAACATGGGTTAGTTGGCTCAGCCTGCATTCTGAAAATTCTCCTAGACAATTCCAACTAGGTTGGTGTGTGTTACCATTCTGGCCAATCGGACAGAAGTGAAGGAACGCTTTTACTTTTCTGATACAGATTCCTTCCTCTTCTTCTTTTTTCTTTCTTCTAGTGGGCATGATAGCTGGAGATAATGCAGTCATCTTACCACAATGAGGAAAAAGCCAGGAGAATACCGGAAGCTTCATTACGAATAACAATGAACAACTGGACCAGCACTAGCAGCTGTCAACCCCCAGATTTTTCATTATGTGACAAAAATACACTTGTTTAAGACACCATTGTTTCCTTTTCTATCACTTTCAATTAAAAGCTCATAAAATTGATATAGTATATAAAAATATTTTGTGCCTAGTTAACATTCGATAAATGATGCTTATTATTACTGTCATTGTCAATATTATTGTTATTATAAGAGATAGATAATATTATTAAGCTACAATGCTAACTTGCAGGTAAGAAGACTATAATCAAAATACAGGAACAAATATGCAATATCTCCACGAAAAGATGGAAACAAAGTCACCACGAAGGATTGAGAGTAACATAAAACCATGTGATTCTTCAGGGGTGGAAACTGTCTATACAGATGTTGGGAAAATCTAGGCTATAAGCCCAAATCCAGGCTTATAGTAAATGGCTTTCTCTCCAGATGCAGAAACAGAACACGTGCAGGGGATGGAGGGAAGAAGCATTTTTCCTGGGGAAATCTGAGCGATGGCTACAAAATCAGTGTTCTGACTCTGAAAGAGGGATTCTGCGGTTTCTGACTTAAATTTAGTGTTCAAGGGGATAGAGAGAAATCAAACTAGCAAAGAGAGATTGTGGTTTCAGGTAAGGGAATCTAGAAATCAAGAAAGCCAAGGTCCATGAAAATGAATTCTCCGACCTTCAGAATTCTTTAGCTAACTACTGAATGTGATAAACTGTTAATCTATAATATATGTTAAATGCTCAGATTTGCATGAATCTAAAATGCAAAATTAAATCCTATGAACAATAGATATCAAGAACAGAAAGGCTATTTAAAACAACAACAACAAATCCTAATGCACAGCATATATATATATGTATGTATATATATATATATATATATATACACACACCCACACACACACACACACACACACACACACATATATATATATTTGGTAAGTAAGCAAATGATCAAATAAATAGTATAGGGTCATGCAGATAAAATCAGAGATTCTATATTCATGAGCCCAAGAGATCAACATTTCTACCACTCTATTTACCATCTATCTATATCATTATTATTTATTTACGCATTTTCAAAAATATTTGTTACAATTTACAGAAACACATACACAGCAAAGAAACAATTGATAAAAGAATTTTGCATTTCAAGACAGTTGACTATGTATATCTCCTGACTCATAGCCTGTTAAATTATACAAGGTACATGCAAATAGGAACAAAATTACAATATTGCTGGAAAAGTAATAGAAACTTGCCATTGGCAGATCAGAATACTTGGGAATTTCTGAAAGGTGTAAGGCAGAGGCAACGTATCACTAACTAAGAATCTTAACAAGTTAAATAACCCACATTTCAAAATGGGGGAAAGAAGAGACTAAGAAAATATGAGTTTTTCCAGCAAAGCTCTAGAGGGATGAGCCCTGAAAGAGCTGAGCCATGCAAAAGGTTGATATGGCATTTGCCCCCTGAAAAATTTGAAAGAACAGGGTCCCTGAATAAGGCAAATGATTCATAAGGGGCACCCAGAGCGGACACTACAGTCCAGAAAGATGCAGTGCTGTGCTCTCAAGTAAATATGGTTACCATAGTGAGCCACGAAAGGGTAAATACCCACAACTCCTGAAAAAAAGCTTCCCAGTCACTAGTCCCCACCCCCAAAGAGGGCTGGCATTTCTGTTATCAGAATCCATACCCACTATTGGAGAAATAGTTTAAAACAATGATATTTGCATGCAATGAGAATGTCAGACTCAAGATACCAATTCTGTTCATTTAGATCCTGGTTTGTAAAGATGAACAAGTAACCTAATCACTAATATTAAATGAAAATTAATAGTTTAAAAGTAACTCATAGGATGAATAAATAGACACATCCCTTAGGAAAAAGAGTTAATAAAGAAAACAGAAAAACTTTAAAGCAAGTAAAATTAGTATCTTCAGAGATAATTGTGAGTTTCCTCCCAGTTAAAAAAAAAAATCAGAATTCTTTTAAATTAAAAATATTACTGTGCAAATAAAATGTACGTATATCTCTGAGATCTGGAAAAGTAAGACAAAGAACTTTTTCAGAAAACGGAGTAAAAAGCCAAAGAGGTGGACTCTATGAATGCAAAAAGACTAGTATGGGAGGAAGAATAATGGCCCTTCCAAAGATGCCCATATCTAATTCTTAAAATTGGTTACTATGTTACTTTACACGGCAAAAGGGACTTTGCAGATGTGATTAAATTAGGAATCTTGAGATGGAGACAATGTCCTGAATTTTTTGAGTGGGCTCAATATAATCATAAGGGCCATTATAAATAAGAGAGGGAGAGGCAGAAGTATCGAAGTCACAGAGAGACTTAAAGATGCTATGCTGTTAAGTTTGAGGATAAAGGAAGAGGTCATGAACCAAGGAATGCAGGTGGCTTCTAGAAGATGGAGAAGATAAAAGAGTGGTTTCTCCCCTAGAGCCTCTGGAATAAAAATCGCCCTGCAGACACCTTGATTTTAACACAGTGAAGCCCATTTCAGACTTCAGATCTCTAGAACTGTAAAATAATACACATGTTTTCTTTTAAGCCACTAAGTTTGTGGTAGTACATTACAGCAGCAATAGGGAGCTAGTACACATGGAGAACAGATCCAGTAGACCCAATAGCTGTGGAGGAAGAGGGTTCAGAAGGAAAGAAAGATATATGGTTGGAGGGTAGGATATAACCAAATAAATAATAGAAAGAATGTCTCTGAGTTGAAAAGGGACTTGAGTTGTCAGAGAAAAGAACGCCAACTGAGTCCTTTATGGCAAAACTGTAAAAAATTGAGATCCTCAAGGATAAAGGAAAATCCTACAAGCTTCCAGAGAGGAAAAAATTAAATAAGGTTGGTATAAAGAAATTGTTATCATTCTCATCACTGAGTCTATTATTTATTTGTGCTAAATATTTTACCTTAATCTTCGCCATACAAGAACCCTGTACCATATTCTTATCTCATATATATGCTCCAGGAAAAGTGCCTCATGGAAATTAAGCAGTTATATAATGGTAGTAAATGGTAAAATGTAATTAAAACTCCCGTGGTCTATTTCTGAAACCCGTGACCTTAATTGCTAGCATCAAATTTCTCATCTACAATTCAGAAAACAGGAAAACCATGGACCAGTGCCTCTAAACAAGCTATGAAAATAACATTGGAAGCTTAAGTCCTGTCATTAAAGTATGAGGAAGAGGGAAATGACATTTTTAGATATATAAGAACTCAGAAAGTTTATCATTCACATAACCTTTACAGAAAACGAAACATCGAAAAAGTAAAATTTCTGGTTGTACTTCAGAAAAATAAAGCCGAAAAACAGAAATACATAGCATATCAATGAATAATAACATCAATAAAACTTATAGTTAATGCTAAGTAATTGTTGAAAATATAGCAGTGAAATTTCATGGAATTGTTAAGTAGGTATTCACAGAATAGAAAAGGCACAAAGTAAAAAATTAACAATCTGGAACCAAAATTCAAGATAATTTTAATAGCACAGAAGAGGTAGTAAGGCAGAAATAAAGGGAAAATATAAAATCCCTAGTGATAAAACTCTTATTTTGTTTATGTGAGGTGGCTATAGGAACGGCTTCATTTTTATGGAGAAAGAAAATAATTGGTTTATGAAGAGTTTAAGGATAACCACTAGCACAACAAAAATATAAGGTGGAACTTTTAAACTACTAACAGGTAGTAAGTGTAAAATATAAAAAAATAACCAAGTAAATATGATAAAGTATGAAAAACATGCTATAAAAGCAAACATATCAGATGTTATAATGAATGACCATTAGTTGAATTTTTTTTACTTAAAGGACTCTCAGTTTAGAGTCGGGAAAACTAACAAAATAAAACCACTGTATTTGTTTAAGGAGAAATAACTAAAATAAAACGACATAAATGAGTTGAAAGTAAAGGAATGGATAAAGACTTACTTATCAGAGCAATGTCAATACAACAACAACCTGGGCATAACCAACAGATTAGAATTGAAGATAAAAAGTGTTACATACAAAAAAGAGTATAATTTATATTGATAAAAATGTATATTCTAATAATAATGTGTTCTAGTAATAATATGTTCTAATACTACCCAGAATAGTATATCAAGAGAAATAAAATGATGATGAAATGATAATTTTATTTTAAAAAACATACTGGGAGATTTTTTAATTGAAGTAGGTAGACGCAAAGTAAAGATGTAGAGGATTTGAATAATGTAGTTAACGACCTAGAAAGAACAAGAAGGAAAGAGAGGGAAGGGTAAAGAAAGAGAGGAAGGAAAGATGGAAATAAAGGATGGTTGGAGGAGGGAAGAAGGGTTGAAGAAAAAAAGGAAAGAAGGAAGAGGGAAAACTTGAATTTTGTTCCAGAAAAGAATCCAGACTATGCATTCTTTTATCTGACTATGAAAGATTTATAAAAATTGACCATGTACTAGATCATAAAGAAACACTCAATGCATATATAAAAGCTCCAGCCCATCGAAGTTACATTCTCTGGCTATAGTGCAATGAAGATAGATATTAAAAAAAAAGGTATAACAAAAATAAGTAAAGGAAAATCAAAATCCGTGGGCATTTAAAAAATACTCACCTACACAACATATTGTGTAGAGAGAAAGTTAGAAGTGACCTTGCAGTCTCTTTAGAAATGAGGAAAAATGAAAACAGTATATGAAACTCAGAAAAAGGAAACCATAAAGAATGTCAGGTTTGGTCACAAAAATTTAAACCTTTTATGTAGAAGACATCACTGACTGGAGGAGAAAAACACCTGCAGTCTATTTAATAAAGGTTTACCACCTATAATATACAAAGAGAACCTATAAATTAAGGGGAAAAAATAAACAGGTCAACAGAGAAATGGGTAAAAGATATAAACTGGCAACTCACTCAGGAAGAAAAAGAAATGGCCAATAACCATAGCAACAGATGGTCGTGCTAGTGATGAGGGAAATACATATTGAAACAAGATACAGTTTTTGTCCATTAGATTGGAAAAAAATTTTAAGTCTGCTAATAAGTAGTTTGGGTAGGATGTAGGGAATAGGCATTTTGATACTTTTCGGCTGGTGTTTAAACTGGTTCAACTGGTTGTCAAAAGGGAAGAGGGTGGGAGATGGTAATAAATAATAAGACAAAATAAAAATTAAGAATTAGGAATTTAAAATATTAAAAAGGTAAAAACATAAAAAATAAACTGGTTCAGATTTTTGAACAATTATTTGAAGAGAGAAAAATTCTGACAATAGAATGGCTACATAAAGTGTAGCCCACCATACAATACCAAGCAATTCTTAAAATAAAACAGTAGATCTTCATGAACTGCTATGGAAGAATGTCCATATATGGCTGAGTAAAAAAAAAAAGCATACACATATGTGCGCTCATACACATGTATGTATGTGTATATCTATATATGTACAGATGTTATATTTCGGTATGGCTACAGAAAAGTTGAAGAAAATACATACTGCTGAACTATCAACAGTGACTGAAAGTGAGTGAAAGGTAGGGCTTAACTTTTTACAACTTTTTTTTTTTTAACCTAAACATGTAATGTTACTTTTGAAATTCAAAAAACTTACTTATAAGTAGATAAATTAATCAAGGTGGAAACAAGATATAATTGTAGTAGTTAACAGGACACTGAGGGTAGGTGAGTTCATATAAATCCAGGGCATTTCCTAGGGCTAAGTGGGGCATTAATCCAAGACTGAGCATCCTACTGGTCAAAGCAAGTAGGAAAACATAACCAGTACAGTGGTCCCAGAAACCATAATAACCATGCAAAATAGTTGTCAGATTCCTGAAAGGTATCATTTCTCCAGGCACCTTGGTCTAACAGAAATTTCTCCTGGGGCTTCATGTAAAGCATTGATGCAAACTGGTGTCAAAAACCATACCCACAATAAATACCATGATTAATTTGTAAGGCTACTCCTGAAACTGACCATGTAGTCAGTTTAGTTCCAAAGAAGAGCGAAGTCCTTCCATATTGAGAAAACACTAGCACGTCTGAGTTCTTCAAACAGAAACATCCATAGCAGCAGCATCATTTGAAAAAAAAAAATCACTACTCACTTGTACAAAGTAAGGAATAAAGGAATTATGGTCAGAAGGCATTCCAGATGAAGCAAGGCTGTGCCCCAACAAACTCCTTCCTCAAGGACTGGAGCTCTTCTTAAATCAAAGCCATAACTGGGACATGATAAAGAGTATGATGACAATTTGGAGATGTGGAGAATGTTTCTAGCTTAGTCATATCTATAAGTAAATATGGGCAATTCATTCGTTTCTGTTAGCAAGCGATACATTTGTTCCTGAGCAGAACAAACAAATACAATAATTTATTACTTAGGAAAAAATCAGGCCTATAAATTCCAGCGAAGGGACTTCTGCTATCTCATGATGTGCTGTTCTTAGCAGTCTGTTAACAAGGTGGTAAGGAAAAGCGTGTTTTACGCCAAAGTGATGTGAACTGTTTACCTTGCCTTGTTTTAGTGTTAAATATAATTATTACCGTCAATGTCACGTTTGTTCTTTTACCTTCCCAGTATATAAATCAAATTTGCCACTTCGCGAAGCACAAAATTGCCTTTCAATACTAATTCAATAATATTGTTGAAAAAACTGTGAGCAATTATCACCTGAATCAGGAAGCACTGTTTTCTCACCTTTGTCACCTTCTAGTCACTAAGAATAGCCCTCTTTGCTCCTACCACAGAAGGGAAGAACAGTGACATGATGAATATTTCCAAACCGAGATAAATAAGAACATTCCAAAAGCTATTGGTCGGAATTCCAATCCCGCCAGATGTTTCCTGCACCCTTGGATCTATTAGATGATTATGACGTTGTCATCTTTATTATATTAAAAAAAATTATTGAGTCTTCCACAGGTGGCAGACATTGTAAAGAAATGTAAGAGAGAAATTTGTGGTGCTGTCTATTATACTTTTAGTATAAGTTCCCTTGCAGAGATCAGGAAATCAGATCACAGAATTAGATAAAGAATAATAATAATTAATAATAATAATAACAGAACTAATAGTGATAGCAATTTGATAGTAATTACAGCAATACTAATAGTAAAAATAATAGCTACCCTTTAATGAGTGCTTATTATTTTTCAGGCATTTTGCTAAGTGTTTTATTAGTGTTATGAATCCTCACAGCCATCCTATGAAATTGGCATGGATGACAAAACTGAGGCTTATATAAGTCTAAAAATTTCTCTAAGGTCATAGAGCTTTGAGTGGCAGAGTTGAGATTTAAAACAAGGTCTGACTATATCGTCTGTTTTCTTTCCACTTTTCCACAGTAGCAGGAAAAGTCACAGACAACACCAAGTTCATAATCACATATTTTGTAATAGATGTAAAATCAAGAGCTCAAAAATCAGGAACCCAGGTCCCCAATTACAGATATTCACTTTGGCTGCCCTTGCCTAGAAACAACGGCAAGTGAGGGTGAAAAGTACTGCTAAAAAGTCTCAACTTGAGGATTTGGATAATGTTAATTTATTTAAAACATTTTCTTTCTGTTAGTTTCTATTTGTCAAGAGTGTGTTGAGTAAAATAATGTGGTTCCTGCCCTAATGAAACTCAGAGTATAATGGGGAAAAAAAGTGTCTTTAACCATATAATAACCACATAAATGAAGGTAAAATTACAACTCTCATCATCGCTACAAAAGAATGGTAAAAGGTTTAATGAGAGATTATAATGAGCATGCTCAGAAATTTTGTCTTTATCCGAAACACTATGGGAAACTTCTGAAAGATTGTAAACTGTGTTTTGGAAGTAGGGGGTAAATTCTAATTTCAAAGCCTCTGGACAGAGAGAATGGAGGAGGAATTAGAAGCTAAGGCAGGGGTGGGTAATATCAGTGAAAAGATTATTAAATCGTCTTGGAAAGGGACTATGGTTTGGATTAGGACAGAGTTGGGAGCACATGGAAAAATGGATGGATTCTAGAAATATACAGAAGGTACTACGGACAATCACATAAGGCAAATCATTCTCATGAAATCAAGCCTAGACTATATTCCTAGCAAAAAGCGAATTTCTTTCGTCTGACTATGATGGGGACTTTACCCATGTATTTGAATATTAATTAATTTTGAACCTGCTTAATAATATAAGAAAAGTCGGTGCCTAATGGGATGCAATGTGCCTTTTTATGTGATTTTTTTCTAAGTGATTCTAGTTAATACCAAGTAGCAAAAACTATTCAGTTCAAATTGGCTAACTTTATGATTGAGAGAGGTATGGGCTCTGTAGGTGTCTCTGATACGCAGAGAAACTGAATACATAGTTTGTGCTCCTTGTCCAGAAAGGAGAGAGAAAAGTAGGGAGGGAAGGCGGGAGGAAAACTTCATGGTTTTTCTTCAGTGTTTCTGGCAAATGGAGTGACATATGTACTTTTCTCTTTCTCGGCCAATTTGGAACAAAGCTCCTCATGTCAGATGTCTCCCCCAGATAGATGACATATATCTATGCCTATACCACATCTTATATATGCTACACCTGGCTGGACTGTGCATTAAAGAACAATGGAATTGTTATTTATACCATACTACCAAGACAAAATTAGCTCTAACCTGTATGTATCGTACAAAGGTATCATTGCCTAGTAAAATAA
Source organism: Pteropus alecto (assembly GCF_000325575.1). Taxonomy (NCBI): domain Eukaryota; kingdom Metazoa; phylum Chordata; class Mammalia; order Chiroptera; family Pteropodidae; genus Pteropus; species Pteropus alecto. Next base: position 6,675,283 of record NW_006443570.1, read on the forward strand.
TTTGTGTCTTGTCAATTCTGAGTCCTCTCCACCACTCTCGCTCTCTTTCTCTTTCTTAAAGTCACAAATTGACAGTATCCAGTGAAGAGTGAACCTTTTGGCCAACAGATCTTTTGTCAGGGGCTAAATAAAAGGCAGATTAAAAACAGACCTTCAACTTAGAATTCTCACACTTTTCATTAACTTCGTCTTAGACTTCTTTCCACAACCTGAGCTACTCTTTTATCCCTCCAAAATTACTCACGTTTTTACTATTGGCCTTATCTCATCCTTAGGATTGCACTTTCCAGATGACAATCTCAGTTCCTCTCCTTGATCATAATTGATGTTCTGTCTCATAAATGCTACCTCATGTCACTTGGAGAAGGAGGCAGAAGAGGAAGTGGAGAGGGGGGAGAAGGAGTGAGAGTGATGATGATAACAACAGAGTGATATCTCTCTACCAGGCATTACACTGAGCACTTCACATATATTAGAGTTACAAATCCCCACAATCCTATGAAGACAGTACTGCTATTATCTCCATCATAGACACCAGCAAATGAAGCTTAGAAAGGTCAAGTCACGTACTCAAGGACATACAGCTAAAAGGTAGCAGAACTGGGATCCTGTGTGAACCCAGAGCTCACGTGCTTAACCACTGGGATACCACCTCTAAGAATACTCTCTCTGCTTCAGTCTGGCCCCTGAAACTTCCTCTTGTGGGCCCTCTAGTCCCGCAGGGCCCGGGCAGGCAGGAACTGTCTAGGTGCAGTTCTATCTGTATGTACAGTGAGGGCCCGGCCCAGAGTCAGCTTCTATTTAGTGTTAAAAATGATGACAAGAAAGCAAAGGTCTACTAACAGGATGAATGTTGTAAGCTGTAAGTGTCAGCAGACACTAAAAACTATGAGGATCAAGAACTTGAGACATTCTCATAGGCTTTCTGAGATCCCAGCTCTAATGCTCATGCACATTACTGTGAGTCCAGTATAGAATGACTAAGAAGAAAAAGGAATTATTAGCATCATATTATTTTTTTAAATTATATATTCCTTGCTTCTGGGGAGGTTTTAAATAATCATGACAACTCCTTAGCATTTTGGAAAAGTTTATTAAGGAAGGAATTAGCAGTGCAGACCTTATTCTCAATATCTAAAAATTCGGAAACATCTACATGTCCAATGTAAGAAAACATTAAGTAAACTATGATGATGATGATGATGATGGTCATTATTGAGAACAGCAGAAGCTAAGATTTATCTAGTCCTTATTAGGAATCATTAGGAATAGATTCATTCTCTCATTTTATTTTCACATCTTATGAAGCTAAGTTATATAGTCAGTATAAAATAACGTTACTGGGAGTTTATAATAAAGTGGAGAAATAAACACTAAGATATAAAATTTTATCTTTTGTAAGAGAAAAACTACTTATTAAAAAATACTGGAAAGAAATACAGTGTAATATTGGTTGATTCTCAGTGGTGGGACTCTGAATTTTTTCTTCCTTCTTTCCTTTATTCCTTGTTTATCTCATAAGCTTTAGCAATAGGAAGAATACAAACTTTAATTAAGATAAACTAGCAATGGGGAATATTTCTCTTCTGGAGATGAATAACTGGTCAGTATTTGATCTCAAAAGGTCTTTTGGAGCATCCAGGAAACCTAGGTTAGATTTTGTTCTGTATCAGGTAAAAAAGCATTTCCTACTGTTCTTTCTTGGATGCACTACTTCAGAATTCACCAAAAGAGAAACATAGTTATAGATTTGTCAGAGATGCAAAGATGCCTCTGGTGAATCATAAAGTAAGGAAATAAGTCACCTCAGGTGTCTATGATGATTTATACTTTTCTCAGTAACTTTATTTTTATCTTTTTTCATGTATTCCTCACAAGAGCCCTAAGAGATGAGGACACCAGATATTATTTATGTCCATGTTACAGAAAATGAAGGACAATGAGAACAGTTAACTGCCAAGGTCAAGCAATGAGCTAGAAAAAATCCGAGAATGGAACCTGATCTCAACTCTTCATTCAGTGCTCTCTTCAGTAACAACTGTCTCTGCAGAGTCCTGATTACTCTTGGCAGGAAAGACAAGCTCATCAGGCTACCAGCTATCTAAAATATCGATAGGTGAAGGTTCTGTGTAATGCCTGCTGTAAATTCAATACAATACAACTCCCAGCAAAATCAAGGAATACGAATTACATCATACCCTTTTATTCAGCCATTCACGCAACACTCTAAAAAAAGCCAAGCACTATGAAAGTCCTGGGAATTCAGCGGTGGTTGCCTTTAAGTAGCCTATAGTAGGGAAGCAGACAGCGAGACCTAGTAGCACTGGAGTGAGTAATGTGAACGAGACATGATGAGGTGTCACTGGCTTTCAGAAGAGAGGCATGCTGCTCCTCATTCATTCCCTTACTCATTCATTCAGTAAATAATCATTGAATGCCTTCTTGTTGCCAAGCTTTGTGAGATCTATAGGAAAGAACATGAGGTCTTTATTCTCAAGGATTATTTTCTAATGGGGAAGACCATAATTAATCAAATGAGTATGCAGTCCTATATTAAATCAGAAATCGAGAAATGTGGCAAAGGATAGTTCATTAGTCCTACAAAATCATAGGATCTACATATGATCTATACTTTTGATTCAAGGGAGAGTTTCTTGGCCACTCTCTACTAGAAACTGAGAAATTCTGTAGTTCCTCAAAGGCACGGACATTTGTAGGACAGTTTTGAGGTGCTAACTGGAAGTAGCCAACCTAATGCTTACACCTTTATGGTAATAAGTTCATAGACTATTTCTTATCTCACTGCTACTTAGTTCTCCCCTCTCTACCACTGCGTACAGTAAATGCTTATCCTCTTGTCCTCAGATATGGATGCAGACTGAAGTTGGACTGCTCCTCTCTTCCCAATAAGCCAGGCACACACTCCTGGAGAGAAAATGGCAACCATATCCACATTATCCATAGTAAAGCATTAACTCCTAAACTGAAGCTTCCTCCACTGGGGGTAACAGATGGCATCTGGATGCCCATGTTAGAAGAAATGAAAACCTGATTATACTTTTTCTAATTGTTTTCCTCCTACGTGAAGCATGCTATAGTCAACTTGTGGAACATGGTGATGTGTCAAAGCTTAATTAGACAACACTTGTACCCTATCTCTATTATGCTGGAAACAATGTTTTCAAGAGCAAGAGAAAAGACCTCAAAGTATTCTGGCAGGAAGAGAATTCTGAAAATACAAAGGAGACAGAATAATACAGTAAGCTATTTTCTATTACCAAGGCCTTAATTCTTTCTTGGATAAGCAGAAGCAGGAGAAAATTTCTTGGCTCCCTGGATACAGTAGGGCTGGCATATCTTCTGCACAAAAATGGGAAATCTACCACTTGCCATGTATAGTTATACTTAGAGGGGGATCAGGAGTTAGCCTCTTTGAAAGCAGTATAAGTTCTCACATATATGGAATGCATCATAGGGGGACTGACCAACCACCCTGGTTTGCCCTGGAATTAAGAGGGTTTCTGGGATGCAGGAATATCAGTGCTCAAACTGGGAAAGTCCCAGACAAATTAAGCTGTGTTCATGACCTTCAATGCGTGTAAACTATGGTTATAAAAAAGTTATTACAAACTGAGAGGGTCATGTCGACCAAATCATAGGTTGCCTCTGCTCTGTCCTTTGGCCAATGTGGAGGAATAAGGCTGATTATATACAGGCACATCAGAGGAGGTCTCTTGAACTGGCTCATCTGTCCACATTCTCCACTCCTTTCTCACCATCTTTCTTCTCCTCTGGCCCAGCTCCCGGTGCCTTAGCTGCAACCCTCAGTGCTTTAGGGCTGAATACAGTCACTAGTTCACCACAGCATGGCAAGAGTCTCTCAGGCCCATCTATCCTCTGCTCATGAAGTAATCCCTGAGCTCCTTATATGTTCTAGGGATTTTTAACCAGGGAACAGAAAAAAAAAAAAGAGATAAACTTCTAAAATGATAAAAAAAAAAAAAAAAAGGCCTCGAAAATCTCACAATAAAAATATACTTTTGGAATTCTCTAATACATGCATGGAGCAAGTTATAGCTCCGTTTGCTTATTTACTAATTGTATACCTGAGAGATTCAATCCCTCCTCCAACTCATCCCCAACACCTCTTTGCTTCTGCGTTAGGCTCCTCCCACTTCTCTGCCTCCCACAGCCACAGGAGGCAGTGAATGTAATATAAATCATATGGATATTGCAGTTCTCTGTTCACAGCTGGTTTCAGATCCTGGATCTGCCACTTTTTAGTTGAATGTGCTTGAATGAATTACTTAATCCCTCTAAATCTCAGTTTACTCATTACATTGTCACAGAGATTTAAAAACCTTTGAAAAGTTATATTTACATGTTCCCAACCTTTTAAGGAGGCTGCTTTGTTGGCTCTGATGTTCAGGATGATAGGAAATATAAGACACACAAGAATCTCAACAATCATAAGAACAATGCAAGTTAAGTTCTCTACATTTTGTTCATTAAAGCAAGTAAGTAGCTGAAAATTTGCCCAACATTGGAAATCAAAAGGCTTGCCCAGCAATTGCAGTTGACTCTCCCCTGTGGAGCAGAGACAGCTGTAGAAGCAGAAAATGGGGCTTAAACATGGAGTTTAAAGTGTTGGGGCAAATAGTTTGCACCAAATCTCAGGTGGGGATAAATCCACCTGACCTCACCAACTTGTGAGAATTAATTGAGAATGGTTCTCAAAGCATGGGGCATAATGTAAGCTCTCAATGACTTTTGGTTAAGTTGGGCAAATTTCCTTTTCCCTTTTGGTAAAGGAATCAAAACGTTATATGGCTAGTAAGTAGCAGTTCTGTCATTCCCTTGCTTCCCATCTTACCTACTTAGAATCCACGGTTCATCACCACAGTGAATCCATTACCCAACAACTCAACCTCTTTGCTCTCCTCTCCTTTCATAAAACTTACCTGCCACAATCTATAGCTGGTTGAAACTAGCTTTCTGCCTACTTTGTTCCTGCCCCCAACTACAGAGTAATTTTGGATAAAAACATACAACTACTGTACATTTTCATCTGTAACCATAACTTTCAACTATATCCTCTATACTTTCTAGTCAAGTCACGATTCCACATTCAGGAATACCTATTTTATATCTTCTCACTCTCCACAGATTTCCCATTCTCATTCTTCACTCTCAGTTAATGACTGATTATTTGAATAAGAACATAAAGCAATCAGACACAGAGCTACTTCATCTTCCCATAACCAAACCTGCTTCGCCAGCTCTATCTACATCCAGACCTTCCTCATCCCTCCAGTTATAGGGGTGAGCTGTCCCTTAACCTACCTATGGCCAGCACCTCCTTTTTTGCAATGGATCCCACCTTCTCTTTTTTAAAGGATGACTTGACACCTAAAGGTAACGTGTCTTTCCTTAGCAGTACAAGTGAATTGGATTATTACCATCAGTGTACAAATATGTCCTAATATCTCCCATCTGGAAAAAAAAACACACCTTATTTTTATCCCCATTCCTCTTAAACTATGTATGTATATTGTATATATGTGTGTGTATGTGTGTTTAATATTGGTTGCTGACCAATCCCCATTCAAGGCTACAGGACTTACAACCCCGACTGCTATGAGTGCTGGGCCTGGGACTCCTCAGCTGTCAGCCCTCTCCTAGAATTCCTGTGAGCTGGCAAGAGCCTCCTGCTCAAGAATATGCCCCCTTCCCAGATAGCCCTGTCCGTGACTGGCTTATGAACCAATGTAAAGGCGAGGGGCCCTTCATCCTAATGGGGGACCATTCTGAAGAGCATTCCCAACTTCAGAGCTTACCCTGGGGTCACCTACTACCATTGTCAAAACTGCATCACAGCCTACCTTCTCTCTCTGCTCTTTCTCCCTTCTTATCCCTCATAGGAGTTAAGCTGCAGAGCTCTTTCCAATTAACTTCCTGTACACAAATGTCTATCCTGGAGTCTTTTCCTAGAAAACCTGACCTGTACTTCCATTAAAATGTAAGCTCCACCAGTGTTGGGACCTTATCTGTCTGGTTTTCAGCTGTATGCCCAGAGCCTAGATACCTCTTTGTACATAGCAGGTGTTCAAGAAATAGTTTATAAATGAACGAAGTGGCAGAGCTGGTATCAGACCCAGTTCTGCAAGATTTCAAAGCCAGTGCTCCCTGCCCCCTAAAATGCTATCATGAAGACATTTCCAACCTATAACTTTGAGATCCAGTTCAATTTGAAATTCTGCCTTAGCAGCTACATGCACCTGGTACCAGACGAAACTTGCATTTAGCTAAGGCACAGAAATTAATTGGAAGAACTCATTCTCACAAATGGTGAACCTGGGAGAGCTCATGCATGGCAGTGTAATTACTGTGGTGGCATCAACACATCAGAAGGCCCCTGGAGAGCCCAGGATCAGGCTCAGCCTGAGAGGTTTCCATCTTAACTTTGAATTTCCTTGGACCTTTATCACTTGAAGTCAAGCAACATCATTTTAACAAATTTTGAGTGTGTGAATAATTTCTCCTTTTCTTCTGCCCTGGTATGTAAGCCGGTATTAAAGACTAGAATATTTATCATGTTGACAGCTCCTGCCTGCTAGATTAGATTTTGTTAGGAAGCTGAGTTTTCCTCTGAGAGAAGTCAACTCTGTATTTTCCTGTTCTTGACTTCCACTTTAGCCACTTTTGGTATCAGCTAGCTCTACACCAAAATAAAACGAGAGGCAACCAATAGAAATCGTTGAATATATTGGCCACTTTCATTCCAGACTATTGGGGAAATATGAATTCAGTTACTAAGTAAAAAGCCAATTCGGTTAAGAAATGATGCTGTATCTTCCAAATGACTCCTCCTGTCGCATCCACTGGATTCAAACTCACAACATCACAGCTCATAGTGTATAGCGTTGTGTCCACTACCCTACTTTACCAAATCACTGGAAAGACTATGTGCCGTGACATCTGTCCAACTGCAGAAAGAATCAAAATCTGACTACACTGATCTGACATCAGTGCAAGAACATTAGTGAAACAGGTTACTCTCACTGAATAAAATATCCTTGGCTTTCATAACTAATTTCTTGACTTGACTTTATCTGGCCCTCTGTAAAAGCCAGAGATACTGTTGCCTTTACATCTCAGGTAAGGCCATAATTCAAGTGAATGCATGCACAAGCACACACAGTATTTCAGAGTAGCCATGCTGGGCTTTTCCACAATCAGTGTAACTGCAGCCATTTTCTAGTCACAGGTGAGACAGAAGGTGAAAGGTGTACTGAGATAGCTCTTTTATCTTCTGTTAAAGATAAAAATTCATTTCCCCAGTTAAAGCAATACGGAATAAGACTAGATGCAATCTCTGTTTCTGCAAAATTGCAGTGAAGGGGAGCTCAGACTTCTCTGGAACTGGAAGTCAGGCCTGCAGAATTAGTCGCTATTTATTTATCAACAGACCAAGCACAGAGCTTCCTATCATGATTTCAGGAAATGAAAGCCACACAGGCAAGTAAAATTCAGAGGTAAACACTGGCAGTTCGAAAGAAACATGGTGTCCTCTACTCTTTCTACTGAGTTATTTTGAGATGTGGCAAAATACTGCAGAAACATGGAAAATATTAGAAATGAAAAGCAACCCCTTTTATAAGATCGAAATTACGAGAGGTCCATTCTGTTGAGACGAGAATGGACCTGTCAGTTTCCGATTATCCATTCAAAGGGCAACGAACCCATTTCAGGGACTTGTCTACAGATGCTCTTTTGATAACTCTTTCTTTAATAGTCAACTGGAGGCTCACCTTTTAATAATTCGGTTTCCCAGAATAAGCATCCTCTTCTCTCAGACTATTCAGTACATCTGAGATGTTCAGAATTCACTCTTGTGCAAGGTCCTCATCTCATCGATGTTAACCGTGGAAGGTAACAAGAGTGTGGAGAAAGACCCCTCGCCTCGGCAGCCTAGAGGCCGCCTCGTAGCCCTCGCCTCTATGTTCACCGCCCGGGGTCTCTTAAACTACCGCAAACTCATCCCCTCTGCATGCAACTGGGAATATTTTCCGCCTCAATTTTTGAAATCGTAGACATGTAATAATTAATGTCACCCTGCATTGTTTTGCTTAATCCATCTGCTCCTGCTTATGTCTGTTGTTCTTTCTTTTCAAATCCTGGTGACTGAAGCCATTTAAACCAGACGGAATACTCAGAAGCAGGGTGAAATAAATTAACAGCAGAGGGGGAGCTCATGTCCTTTTGTGGGTTCAGGCTGGAAGGTGGGGAGTGGGAAGGCTTAGAGACAATACATTAAATCCTCTCTGATCCTGCCCTTGAGCTCTTTTAGAAAACTTAATCTCCAAAGATTTAGTTTAATTTTGATTCTGAACAAACAAAATATCTTTATACCAATGGTAATTAATAAAATGAGAAAGCAGAGAAACAGACCAGTTGATTTCCCTCTTCTTACTTAGATACTCCTGGACAGCTCACCACTCTGTTTAATCATTTGTTTTGTTCTTCCTTCTACCTGCCTGGAAGCCACAGATGCCCATGCAACTTGGCCAATGGAATATGGGTGGAAGTGACCATGGCCACTTTTATACCTAAGATTTCTGTGGCATTTGGGGCTTCCATTTGCCTGTGTGGGAGTTTCTGATAGCCAAAGGACATGCCCTCTGTAGTTGTTGCCACCTTCGCTTGGGCCACAGAACACATCTGACCTTGACTAGAAGCTTGAATGAGACCTGCTCCAGCAGACCTGAAAACCTATGAGCGAGAAATACATGCTTATGTTTTATACCGTCAAGATTTTGTAGTTATTTGTTAAATAGCATTGTTGTGGCAACAGCTTTTTAATACTCTGTCTTGACTACTTTACAAAGTTGTGAAGATTAAGTGAGACAACGATCAGAGACATAATTTGCATGTCCAAATTTAATGGGTGAATAATAATTGTTCACTTCTTTATGTTGATACATGGCTTATAGAGATTTCAGTAAACCTGCCTGGTGCTTGCTAGCAAAGGAACCAACCCTAGGACAGACAGAGACCCAGCAAAGAATGGCAAAAACTTGGGAGCAATATTACAGAATATGGTTCATTCTGCCTAGTAGTACCAGACCATTAATTGACATCTTATATGGACCCTTGTGTATTGCAACAGGTACTGTCTGTATGTGTATATTTGGCCCATCACACGTGGATGGAGGACTGAGTTGAGACTGCTGGCTGGAATGATGCAATCCAGAAGAAGCTCACAAGACTAGAATGAAATAGTCATGAGCTACCAAGAGAAGTTTGAAAACTCATGTGGAAGTCTGCTGGTCTACTGTTAAGTACTAATCATTTGATATGACTGATAATACTTTGTTCAGTCAGTAAAATTCTGAATTATCTACTTGTTCTTTCCTGGAGGTACCCATAGGAGATGTAATGATAACCCCCACATCTTATTTACCCTACTTTGGTTATCCTACCCCAAAGTAAACGCAATAAACATTTATCAAGCATCTACCAACAATTTCAGTGCACACTTACTGGGCACTTACTTTGAGCCAAATAGTATGTGACCACAGAAATAAACAAGCAGACCACCAGAGATGGTTAAATATAAGCCCAATTATAAAATACGTGAGGACTGTACTTCATGAAGACTAAGAAGTACAGATAACACTGACAGGGACCAGGACATGCCACTCCAAAATATGTCACTTGGCATGAGAATTATTTTGAGCTGAATGCATTCGAGTTCCTGAAATCTCTTATCTGCCTAAAAGCAGAACTTCCCCAAAGAACTCAATTGTCATAAACCCCCTTCCCTGGAGCGCTGTAATCTGCTCTTTGGGACAACACCACACTAGACAGATACCGTCACGAACAGTATCTCTAAATTATTCTACTAAGGGCCCATTTATCTTTTCATTTGCTTTTGTATAAGTGCTCTTTCCTCCTTCACTTTCCTTTCCTAAGTTAGTTATACAGACCCCAAATCCTAACCACCTTTTTGAGTTACTGATCTCTGGATACTACCATGTGTTAACAGGCTCAATGCACATATTAATAAACTTCTTGTTAATCTGTCTTTTGTCAATCTAATTTTCAAGGCCCCAGCTGGAGAACCTAGAAAGTTAGAAGGAAAAAGATATGTTTTTTTCCCCTCCTTACATCACAAAGCTTATGATCTACCATGTGTTATATGTAGCACCTTTTACCTCTTTTGTGTACTAAAAAGTATACTAATACTGATGGTATAAATAACAACGACTTTAAATCCCAAGCTTATTATTACATGGGTAGCCTCTGTTGACATAATTTCCAGGATCAGCTATTTTACTGTTAAATTAAAAATAAATCGTGGAAACACTGTGTGCTAGGCACAGTGATGGGAGCATTCCAACAAAATGACCCTCACCACATTTCTTTAATTATTAACTCTACTTCATAGGTCAGGAAACAGGCTCAAGGAGATAAAGTAACCTGTTTAAGGGTTGTCGGAGTCAAGTATGTTCCTTTATTCTATGCATCCTTCTACCTTCATAGTTTATTTACTGTGCTCCATATGGTGCAGTCACTATAAAGCAAATGGCAATTGGAAAAAAAAAAAAACTTGCCTGCCATTTCTCTTCTTCATAGCTAGAGAAACAGTTTACTAACATCAGTGTCAATGATCATAACACAAAAACGTCCTAAGCCTTAAATTTGCTTTTCAAATACCAGTATTTCAGAGCCAGATTACCTGACTCCAATAATATGCCTCAAACCTTGCACTGTGTGTGCAGTGAGAGGGAATATTTTCATCCATTATAAGAGGCTGTCAGAGGAAAACATTTTCCTGATATTATACCCAAGAGAACAGCGTGTGAAGCAACATTATCATATTTTACAGAACTTTTATATACTTCATGCAGTAAAGCGTATATTTTACCTTTTGAAAAGCCTTGGTAACAAAAGGATAAAATATCCATCGAAAACTCAACGAACAGTCTAATAACGCTGTATTCACATTAATAACATTAAAGAAAATTCACAGGGCTCGGTAGCTAGCGTGTCTGTACGAGGAATGAATATTCCTCAGTTGTAAGAGGAAACGCTCAACCTAGTGGTGCTCACTCTCAGGAAAGGGCAAAGGGAACTTTGGAACTGACCATGAGAATCTCGAGAAAAGCGAGGAGAGGGAAATGTACCTATTTTAGGTAGTTGGGGGACTGAAGGCTGGGTGAATTACTCTGAGGTAGAAGGGAGTCTAAATGCATATGTCTTGGGTGAGACATTCTTTTGTTGGTGCATGAAAGCAGCGATTCTAATGTCCATCAGCTGTGGTCACTCAAATGCCTTCCAGACAAGTCCACAGGTATCTCATTTTAAACTTTTTGTCAGAGGCTCCCATGAAATTGGAAAAGTCATGCTATCTTCTGGGAAACTCAAAAGAAGGCTGAAGCCCCCTCAGGTCAGACCATTCAGGGTTGGGAAAAAGGCTTTTACTTGTTTTGAAGAACTACCAGTGTCAGCATGGGAGCAAACTCCACAGGCATCAGCCCCCCAGGACGCATGTGTCACCAAGACCACGCAGAAGGGAGGGCCAGGGAAAGCTGAGGTAAGCTCTCAGCAATGGTCTTGAGTGGAGATGCTGAGCTAAATACCATTGCAATTGCAAGCTTTTCATTTGATTGTCCTATTCCCGGCGTGACTTAATAACTGAAGGTCACCTTTGAATTCCTTTCAGTCTTAACACTGGATGTGGAGAAGAACAAACTTAAAATTTCCATCCATTATCATCATTATTATCCACAGAGAACTAAGGGCAGACTGAGAAATGAATGGCAGGGATGTGTCAGTTTTGCCCCTGTTAAATTATGCACATGATATGAAATGACTTAAAGGATGACTGCCTAGGATAAACAGGAACAGGCCATTTCCATCGGCTGGCCAGTCCTTTGAGGCTCATGACTTTAAAGATTTTTCTTGATCTGCTCTGAGGCCAGTGGAACTTAGAAACATGTCTATCAGAGTTTCCACAATGCAATTCATGTTCTTTGGGGAGAATAACGCAGATGCAGAAACACCAAGGTATGTCCTCATCGCAAAGTAAGAGAGAACAGAGGAGCAAGAAAACAGAGATGACAGAGAAAGCAGTGTCACCCTCTATACAGAGAGAAAGCACACACATTTGTGTCCTCGAAATTAAAACTGTATGTCTTTCCCTTGACTCTATAGCTACCAGATCGGGTGCAGTGATGACAATAACTATCTTGGGCATTTTATTTTTCACGTGGCACTTTTTTGATGAAGAATGTAGGAAAATTCACTACCCATTCAGAAACGACATTCAGTTTGTACTTTGCCACTTTGCCAGGGAAGAGAGTGGCAGCCAGATAACAAAGCAGACCTATAGCACCACCTCTAAGGATAAAATATGTATGATGCCAGAACAAACAGGCTGCAGAGATTCAATTAACAGGCTGAACACAGTGAAAACCCGACATAGGGTACCACCTTCCCTCATTCTTTCTAATTATGACGAAGAGAAGGAAATCAGGTGAAGGTCAGGGCTCTTTTGATCTCATGCCCTCTTCTTCCTAAACCCTTGATATAGATGGAAAATATTTCTCCCCTGTCTTGTTGCTTTAGTGCAACATTCTGGAAAGGAATACAGCGTCATAGTCAGATCACCTAAGGCTGAAACTCAGCTCTTTTTCTTGTCATCCCTGTAACTCTAGGTACATTATTTAACAACCGTACATTTCAGTTTCCAGTTCTATAAAACTGACCATCTCAGGTTGTTTGGGAAATTAAATGAGATAAAATATATGTGTATAAATGGATCCCTTTTCTCCCATCTGTTTGTGATGGCAGGGTCTGGGGCATTTTTTCACTCATCTATTTATCTCTTCATTCAGTACACATTTATTGAGTACTTTCTTCATGTCATGTACTTTGCTGCTAACCAGAAGCTGTCAGCCACAGCCATAGAAATTAGAGGGCCAAAAGAACCCAGACTGCAGGTTGAAAGGGGCCACCGTTATTCAAGATCCTATGCCTCATATCTGTTGCTGCTTTAAGCCCACGATCCACAGCGGGGAAATACCAGATCACGTGGTAATAAGCAAGGACAATATGGTCAACCAAACAGATTTCGCAGCCCCTACTTGAATCTGCATCCAGGGCCCCTCGCTCTTGTAAACTCACCTTCGAAAGACGATCAGCGTGTACACTTTTGCTTTCGGCTATATGGGTCCCGGTCTATGAAAAGGCAAATTAAAGGTTTACCCAATTTTCTATATTAGATATAGAAAATTAAAAGGATTGTGAAGATGGGAGAAGGTCCAATGTTACACTGACATTGGACCTTCTCCCGTCTTCACAATCCTTTTAATTTTCTATATCTAATCACAGAAGGTAGCAACATGGAACAGAAAGAACAGTTGACTATACAGTATTTGTGAAGTTACTTATTTATACATTATATGTAATCACTTCCTTTTCCCCATTACATTCTTCCGAGTGAGCAACTTACAGTTATTAACTTTCAGGAAGCCCCTATATATCATAGCATCATACCGTTAAGCCTTTTGGAAATTCATCACAAATCAGTATACAGATGACATTGATGTCTTATTGCTATTCATTCCTCCTGGGCCGTTTTTAGCAGTTCATTTTTTATATCCCCGCAGTGCTGAAATATGGCTCGCTCCAGTATCTGTCCTTTTTGTAATCGCAAAAGGAAAGCTTGGCAGTTGTCGTATATTACACTCTTGAGAAAAATGCTAGTAATACTCCGAATTGATTGAACAGCATGGACTCAGGATTGCCTGGCACAGGGCTATTTCCTCACTCCTATTTAGATGTTTTTTTCTTACTCTTACCTTTTTGGATTCAGAAACGGTGAAATAATCAATAAGCAATGTGTTGAATAAGGATCACTTACTTGGAAAGGCCTAAAAACTTCTCCTTATTTCTTCCCTTTGGACTTTCGAACATGTTTATAGTATGTGTTTACAGTGTTGCACACTATGCTGTTGGTAACAGTATCACCGACGAGAAGCTGGTTCGGGGAGCTGCGGTTGTGCAAGAGCCCAGGATGGTTTTAGAGTACTACTGGTTTAAACTGGAAAAGAAGTTGAAAATGTTGCTTTGTGACTGCCAAAGGCATCGGGCAAAAGTTGAACCCATATGCCAACCTTGCCTTAGGAGAAATGTCGGCTCAGGAGTCAAGCAAGTAAATATGTGTTAAAAGAAGAATTAGGATGAAAGAAAGTGAAAGTCCCATATAATCACTTCCACGTACCCCCTGCCCCCCGACTCCCCTCCAGTTTGTGGTGACTGGGTTGGAGCAGGGGCCAAATACAGGGCACAGGCAGCTCAGTTTGAGTGATACTTCATGGTCACTGGTGTCATTTCCAATACAAACATTTCTAAAAACTCTAACACTTACTTTTCAACACCAGCTGTAATAGATGCTGTTCGTGATCCACCCAGATCCCCTTTCCTAGGCCAGTAGATAGGTCTTCCAGCCTCTATGACTGTTGGCCGCAATTGACTCTCCCTCTTCCTGGGATCTGCCCGTGTGCTGTAAGAACTGTGATGTGCTAGTAAATGTTTATCAACCAGCTCTCTAGGGGGAGCAGGGGGCCAGGGCTGGGGGGAAGCCCCGATGTGTATCATTTGCAGATTTCTGTGGTGTAAACACTGCTACCAAGGTGAATTTCACATTACAAACTTGATGTTACCGAATATTTCAGAGGAATATGCTAATTAAGAAAATCTCTGCTCTTCAGATGTGATGTGAAACGTATTTGTAACATAAAGGTGGGCAAAAATATTTTTAGGCTGGTGAGATGCTACTAATTCGATAGGTTTCTATTGAATATGACACACCAAACTGTGTGGATACGTATGGTTTCACTTACTAGTAAAAATGAGATCATGAACTTTCATCACGTATTATATATAAATATGTTTTGTGCATATGGTCAGAGTATGCGCATTTTAGGACTAAGAGCCAGAACTGACTAATGCCATATTAAATGTCGTATTAAATGATGAAGATATGGGTAAAAAAAGGAAAAGAATTGGTTGGATAACGCTAACAATAAAAAAAATGAAACACCTTACTGGGGAGACACTGAGTTTACCGTATGTGAGGCTGAACTAGCGAACCTTTAGAAAATTTTTATTTATTTATTTATATTTGTATATATTTATTGCATAAAACATGATGATTTGGTATACATATACATAATACAATGTATGTCTACGTCAAGCTAACGTATCGATGTCCTCGCATAGTTCCTGTTATTTTGGTTGGTGGTGGTAGTTGTAAGAGCACCTGAAATCTATCTACTGAAATCTGCAAATTCCCAGTACTCGACAGCATTATTACCTGGAGTCGTCATGCTGTACACTGGATCGCTAGACTTAGTTATCTTACGTAACTGCAGCTTTGGGGCAGGGAGGTGGGGGAAAACAGGAAGATGAATGGGCTAATCCTACAGTGTGAGTTTTGGCCCTAGCATGCTACGGAACCAGGGATTAGAACATTTACATTCTAAAATGATAAGAATACAAGATACTAGAAAGATATAAATTGATTATTTGAGTTATTCTTAATCCTTCACACAATATTAATAAATCTGTATCCATATGATATTAAATTTTCATAAGAAAAATTAAAAGTCTGATAGTTGCTCAGATGTTCAATTAACCCCTTACCTGGGCTAATTGCCTTATTTCCCAATCTCAGCAACATCACTGATCTTAATCCTAACACTTAAATAAGAAGTCTTCCCATTAATGAAATGAAATGAAAAGACAATCTACCAAATAGGAGAAGAGTTTCACCAATGATACACTGGTGATGCTTGGACTCCCCCAAATCATATTTTTGATTCCAGTTTTTAAGTTTTAAATCTAGTTCTTTTATTTCAGAAAGACAAAGCTTAGAAGCCAATTTGCATTTTAAGTCCTTCAAACAGAATTTACCTCATTTTTTTTTTCCTGAGGTGATGAGGAAACTTTTATTTAATTAAAATTTTTAGACCAAAGATACCTGATTTCTAGCCAACGAGAGCCTTTTAATAGGACTCAAAGTCTCTGAAGTTCATATAGGGAGAACTTTGCTGGTTCATCCAGCCAAAGGATTGAGCTTACAAGGAGTAGATTGGCCAATTTCAGAAGCTTCTTGGAGAGAATGCATAACTGATGCCAGTTTTACTTAACAGCAAAGTCTAAAACGTCTTTTGGATATATGATTGTTTCTGTGTCACCTAGGTACTCTGCCTATTTTATTTTTTTGATGGTGATGGAGACACTTGTTCTGGAATGTATGAGAAATGAGGCTAGCTGGGAGGAAGTCTGTAAAAATTAGATCATGTTTTTTCCTTT
>NW_006443570.1:6691725-6728201 GCF_000325575.1 Pteropus alecto
AATATATGTGTAAGACATTTTGTTATCTATTTTTGAAAGTACAGTTAATTTGTAAAATGCCTGTTAGTTTCATCTGTGGAACTATGTAACCAGAAAACTAAGATGATACCATCTCACAGATACTTAACTCCTACGATTTCTGGAGGAAAATCTAGGAATTCATGTACCTATACATTCATTAAGCATCTAGAGTTAATTCTCTCCATAATCTCTTATAAAAAATTGTGCTTGACAACTTAATTTTTTTTTTTCATTTAAGTGTTGCCACCAAAACCATACAATTGTCAGTCTTTCTAAAATGTATGAAAGGGGAGAACCTGTGATGCAGAAGAGAGAGGACACAGGTTCCTCGGGCATATGTACTCAGGACCAGGAGAAAGGAAGGAAGAAGGGACAAAGAGGTAAGACACAAAGAGAGAGAGATATTGGAGAGATGGATGGGAGAGGCAAGGAAATGATAGGTGAGCAAGTCAGAGAGACGGAGAAGAGGAGGGAAAATGAGGAGTGGGAGAGAGAATAAAGGACCGAGAGGCAGAAAGGGAAAGCGAAGTCTTTTCTAATTCTCACCAGAGGAGGAAAGAATGAGAAAGAACTAGACACATTTATAAAATACCAAAAGCCAACATCCAGGTGTTTCCTTGGGAGACTTGCCTAATTACTCTGACTTTATTTTCTGGGTGATGTCAAGAGGGACACATTAGAAGAACTGTCAAGACAGAAAGCAGTAATCTTCAGCCTGCATCTGAGCTAGGCGATGGTGCACGAGAACCTGATACCAATGACAGAACATCTTCGCAGACTTGGAAAACAACATCTTAGTCTTTAGCATTTTGTTATATTTTATCACCTTTCGATGCTACGTACTAAAAACTTCTACTGCCTGTAAAAAGCTCCACTCTGAGCAGAAACACAATTACCTTGGCTTCGTTTTTATCTTTAATCAAAGCCCTTTCTTGTAACATTCATTTTTTCCCCCCTCAATCTTCCATTCTAGCTACTCAGAGCAAAATATCTTAAAGGTGAAAGAACTCTGTATGCAAAACTTCGAGGAGTAATTTTGATAGAGGATGAGAAGAGAATGGATATTTCTCCTGAACCAGTGCTAGGGCTTTAAAGAGAGTTTTCCTTTAGAAGAGGGTTCACAATCTAGTTAAATTTTCATTCTGGGGCAAACCTCAAACAAATATGTTCCACATGTCCCGTGTAAACACAACTTATAGAGAATCAAAGAGCTTCAAGATTGGAAGTGGGTTCCCAGGTCAAGTCAAGGCCCTCGTCTGATGCTCAAGCTTGTTCTCAGTCTCAAGTGGACTTCAGCACCTACCAGAACCCTTTCCGTGCTGGGATTCTCACTGAAACACATGGAGGTCGCTCACTCACTTTTCACACAGCTTGAATTCTTATTTTAAATTGAAGTCTGGTCTAAGCCACTTCCAAACACCGGGGCTAGTTCTGTGTCTGAAGCTGCACAGGACAGGTACTATTAGAAGGTACCTGTGATTACACCTTAAAATATTTCCCTTTCAGATAGATTGATAAAATTGAAGATAGAACATTTAATTCTTCTCATCATCACTTGGTTCCTCTTCTTTTGTACTTTGATTTGTCAGTGTCTTTTCCATGAGGTAATCTGACCATCACCCCAGGGCCTGGCTGCCAGATCTCAGATACTGTGAAGGATACAAGAGGACAATGACTTCACTGTCATGGATGCAGTCCCTTCTGTAGCACTATGGAATTAGGCTGAATTCGTCTCTCAGCATCTTCCCTTTGCTATTTACCTACAGTGAGTACATTATCCATTAACTTCCTCTACTTTTATGCATGTAGTGATTTTACAGCAAATCTAGCCCAGCCTGAATCTGTGCAGCTTTTTACAAATATCTTCCTGAGCAAAGCTTTGTCTTTATGCCTACTGAATTTCACCCTTTTTGGATTGGGGGATCCTGGCAAGGTGGTTCTGAATTCTAATTCTGTCATCCAAAGAACTGCAATCACTTTACTTCTCAGCATATCGGTTACTGATCTGAATATGAATATTCATCTCTTTGACAGAGGAACTCAAGTGGGAGTTAAGTTGTGTTTTCTCGCTGACAGCAACATCATCTCTGGTGATTGTGGCTGTGGTCTACATGTTTTGTCTCCCCCAGACTCACAGGTTGAAATCCTATTCCCCAAGGCAGTGGCATTAGAAGGTGAGGCTTTTGGGAGGTGATTAGGTCATAAGGGCAGAGCCCCCCACAATCAGAACCCTTATAAGAGGTCTCGCAGAGCTCCCTAGCTCCTTCTACCCTGTGAGGACACAGCCAGAGGGCATCAGCTATGAACCAGAAAGTGAGCCCTCACTAGAATGAGACAGACCACGCCGGTGCCTTGATTTTAGACTTCCCAGCCACCAAAAACTGTGAGACATAAACTTCCGTTCTTTATAAGCTACCCAGTCTGCGGCTGTTTGTTACAGCAGCCCAGATGGACTAAGACAGTAGCTAACAATCATGGAGCATTTTCTTCTTTGCCAGTCACTGGCCTAATTGCATTACGGCCTGAAAATAAGTACATTATTTCATATAATTCCCTCTAGCACAAAACTGTAAGGTGTGTACTATTAAGATCTCCCTTTACAAATGAAGCAACCAGAGCTTAGAAAGGTTAGGCCTCTTGTATCTAGGTGGTCGGTGGCAAACCTAAAGTTCAAACCCAAAGCAGAACGTCTGTGGCCATCTATCTTCCCCCAAATGGAGGTCCACACTGTCTTCAACGCTCCTGCTTCCTCTCATCGTAGCTTTAAAAAGACCTTCTAATTCCGGAAGTCTCAACTCATCCCGAGCCTTATTTTCTCTGAAACCACTTTGACAGTTTACTTATCCTTGTGTCCTCACCCTTGGCTATAAGCTCTTTTACTCACACCTCTTATATGTTATTTGAAAAAATTATTCCTCGAAAAACTCCCTGTGCAGCCACATTCGTATCCTTAACTCCTACCAGTTCTTTTTTTTTTTTTTTTTTTGTTCCATCATTTTTTATATTACCATAATTTCATTTGTAACAGCTTCCCAATCCTCTAGAGTTATCTTCCACGAAGTAATGAGATCATATCATTTTAGCTATGATATTTCAAACATCTGCCTTTTGAAGGGTTAGGATTCATGTCTGACAATGCTGAACACTTTCTTTTTTTTACCTTGGCTACCATATTTTCTAAGACGACACATTCATTTTCTCCAGAGTTTTACCATCCCTTCCACATCACTCAGCTGCTTTTCCTTGTTGGTTAGAGTTAAATCTCAATAAGAGACTCTTTGTCACTTCCTTCTGAGAAAGGGTATTATCACTATGGCAAGTCAAGGCATTTCTCAAACCACGAAATACAGATAAGTAAACTGCATTCACTAGAGGCTGCCCGCATTCGTTGGCTTGTGGCCATGCATCGCTGTGTCCTCTGCTTCTGCTGTCACGTCCCCTTCTCTGACTCTGATCCTCCGAATACTGTCTTTTCCTTATAAGGACCCTGTGATTACCATGGGCACACCTGGATAATATAGGCTAATCTTTCCATTTTAAGATCTTCAACTTAATCACATCTTCAAGATATCCTTTGTTGTGTAAGGTATTTACAGGTTCTGGGGATTAGGATGTGGATATCTTTAGGAGGGAACATTATTCTATCTACCGTATTTATCAAGTCAAAGTATATTTCGCCTAAAATGGAGAGAGAATATAAAAAACAATAGGTGTTTTACAATCATTAAATTAATGTGTTTGTTGAAAAAAATCTAGAAACTTTAGAAAAGTAAAAAGAAAACAATATTACCCTTAATCCTGGTCTCTATTCTATGCATATTATGGGAATTTTTAAAATAAAATTGGGATCGTTAAGTAGCTGATTTTAGATGCTACCCTTTACATTTAACATATCGTGAGCAATACTCACATCATTAAAACTATCGAGATGTCCATTTTATTAAAAGAGCTGAAAGATGAGGAAAGATGCCAAAACTAATTTTCGTTTAAAATGGTGGAATCAGTTAAGTGATTTCAGATTCAATTTTAATATGTTTTTTTTCCTTTTAGATATTTTAGAACAGCAGAGAGGTTATCTGTGGACTGTGTCTCCTCCATGAGAGCTAAACTCACCTCTTAACCCATAACCCTCCAGGACCTACCTGTATCAGGAATACTCCAGGCAAATATCTAGAGGAATTATCATACCCCAAAATGATCAAGGGAGGTTATTCATATTTCACTGTGGGATAACATTTTCATTTCCTATCTTTACTTTCATATTACCAAGAAGCTTAATTATGAGCACAGCACATGAAAATTAACATATGAATACATTATGTACACTCATTTGGTATGAGTAAAAAGAAGGAAAGTCAAAATATATGTGAATCTGTGTAAGTTCAATTACGGACAAGGGTCTCTATCTTTAAAACAAACAGAATTAAACTGAGTTTAAAACACCAGTCATATCATAATCCAATTTCTTGTATAAAGAAACTTTTAATGATCTGAGACAAGGAAGGAAGAATTATCTCCACCTGCCCCTGTTTGATTCCTGAGTTGATTTAGTAGTTTCATCTAAAATAGATTAAATAGCTCCAAGATTTTACCCCCTGTCCAACTATTTAGACTATTGGGAATTAAATATAATAGGGTCAAGGGTGGGAGCCTGGTTCCATGATAAGATTCTTGTATCTACATGCAGCCCGAGCTTAAGCGAGTGTTGTTTAAAAAGTACTTTTTTTAATGTTTTTGGATTTTGTCCATATAAGTCCTACAAGTCATACATGAACAACTGAATAAAAAATACTCTCCTTTAAGAAAAAAACAAACACTGCTTAAAAACTACCATTGAAAATAAGCAACTTGAAAGGTAAAAGAAATCTCATTGCTCAAGTGAAATGAATATCCTCTACTATATCCAAGACACGATATGTTTTGATTCTCATCTAACTAGTAGTATTCTTTGTATTTTCATGTTCAGGTTGAATTTCAGTCCTCACCCATGCTAAGACAAGCCCTTAGTTCATCAACTGAGCCTATGCCAGGTCAAACACATTAAAATAAACTCAGTAACACAAGTCAGGGACTGTGGCAGAGCTGCTTCATGGGTTTGTAAATAAGAAACATTTCAACATGGGCAGGGATAATGGTCATGGATAAACATGCAACATAAGACCGGGATGCATTTAACATGCAAATAACCAGCTAATCTCAGACTTCAAAATGTGACACCTTGCCCCAATTCTACAAACCTCTCCACCTTACAGGGTGTTTTTTAAGCCCTTTGAGTTGAAAACACATTCCTTCAAGGCAAAACTAAATGTGGACAGTGATTCGAATCCTCACTTCCAAACTAAATCTGCAATTCATTAAAAACCACCTTTAAAGAGATTGCCAGCATGATTTAGCTATTGTCTATCAAACTTAGGCAGTTCAATACCAGTTATTTTATCCTACTATCATCTATATTTTCTTTTCCATCTTTCACAAATGCAAAAAGAAACCATGAAACAGTTCTCAGCTCTTCAAATAGCTGACAACACAAATCGTGCCAGATATAAATATTTACATCATCAGAAGTAAATATTTTCCAAATTCCAAACTCCAATGCGTTTGAAAATTGATTTGGATCAGGTGCACTTTACTGAACTGGAAATTTAAAAAAATCATCTGTCAACAACAAAAAACATCAAAACAAAACATACATCTGAGTGATTTTTAACACCAGGCTATCTCCCAGTTCCTTCTTTCCCAATAAATTTTAGGGAGCAGCTGTCTTGCAATTAGTTTTTTTCCCCCTGTCACATCAAGTTTTTCCTGTAAGATGGTCGAATGAAAAGTGAAAATTATATATCCATTATTTGTGTTAGCTTGCCTCCTTTCCCCTCCCACTCTCTACATACCCTTTACCTAAAAATGCTTCAAACGCTTGCTATTTAACTCGTAGGGAAAAGACTCAGTTCCATGACATGACCTCAGGATTTGGCCTCTGTCTTCCTCCTGTACCCTTACGTTCCCGTCATCCCCTCTTCGGTCTCTGTGCCTTAGCCTTGCTGGTCATCTTTGAGATAATTTCTGGAACTCAGTTACCAATCCTCCTTCTGCTTTGGGCTTTTTTAAAATTGATTTTCCTTTCGCATAGAAAACAATTATTCCCTTGATCACCCTCTCCAAGAAAAAAAGAATTGAATATTTAGTCAAAACTGCAACTTGCCCTTCTTAAATAATGGTCAGTGAACCTATCCATTCTCATGAATTGATTTGAATAATTCCCCTTTTTAGAAAGAGAAACATGTAGAATCCACAACAAGTCCCTTTGAGGGTTTGTAAAAATAAAACTGCAAATGGAACGACAATTAGGGTAAGTTAGATTTCTGTGGAATCAGAGTAATAAACTACATCAGATACACCGGACCTTTCTGAAGAAATGCTCCCAAGACATATTTAAAATAGCACACAAATATTATATAGCTAAATAGTCTCAATCATATGCAAGGCCTCTGATAACCTGCCCTGTGACCTGAGTCAAAGTCTCTAACCACGCTTTGATGAGTCATTAGATTTTTTTTGTGTGACAGGAAAAAATACATGCTAATATATCAGAATGGGAAAAAATCCATTACAAACTGTGGTAAGTAAGGTGAATAGTTATTTTATCCTGCTACCATCTATATTTTGCATAAGTGGAGGAGAGAGCAGAGCCCAAGGAATCGAAATCCTGGAGAATCAGCCACCAGCAATACAAAAGTTGTCCAAAATTTTAACCCCAATTTCTTACACAAAATGATTTTCCATTCCTCTTGAGTTTGCAACAGCTAAATCACCTTCAAACATAATTTTCTCTGTGTGTGTTTTTTTCCACCTTCAACAATCTACTCAACAGTAAAAGGTTGCCAAATAGAAATGAACCAGCAAGGGAAATGTTCGATTCCAGCAATGAGAAGACCCCATGGGCACCGTGCCCTTCCACAAATTGAGGAGGAGCTCCTTGGAGGAGGGGGAGGAGGAAGGGGAGGAGGTATGTTGGTGTGAGAATCACAAAGCACAGCTCAGCATTTCTGCACAGGAGCTAGGATTCTTAGCTAGCAACATGCCCCTAGGAAGATTAATTATTGATATGCTTATAAATCATCTAGGGTGATTTTTGTTTGTTTTTTCCTTCTAGGATGATGAACATCTGATTTTACTTTTGTTAAGAATTTTATTTTCACTTTGTTCGGGTTCAGAGAAGCCCAAGGAAAAAAGGTTTCTGGGAAGGAGGATTTTCCCAGCATGATTTGCAGGGGAGACAACTCTGTGTTCTGACCTTCTTGGGGTACCAAGGGGTAGAACCTCAGGCAACCTCCAGGGGGTACAAGAGTAATTAGAAACATGAGGGTTTGGCTAGCTAGGGAGAAAAAGCACAATTCAGACATAATTATATTTGTTGGCAGTAGGCCTGAGGTCTGTGGTATTTATTCCTAGATGAGAAGACAAACTCATCACAGAGATGGCTTGGCTTTTAGAATCAGCATCTGCCCACTCCCTTCGACTTCACGACGGAAGCAACAGGGCTGCTTACCTTCCTACCGCCAGTATTGATGCGGAGAGGAGTCAGAAAGGGGTCGAAAATCATGTGACTGGTTTCTATGTTGACTGGTGACTGCCGTTTCCCCACAGAGCAAAGATTCCAAGCTGAGTTCACCAATCCCCAGAAAGAAGGAACTAGAAACAAAAAGAAATTGTACAATCAGACTGGGTGGAAGGTTGGGGAAACAACATAAAAAGAGCTATGGTACAAAAGTGGTAAAATCAAAGAGTCATCCAATGTTTCTCACTCGTAGAGATTTTCGGGTGTTCTATGGTATTTTCCTGGCCTGAATCTTAGTTGATTTCTGAGTCCTACCTTCATGATCTTTATGATCAGATTTTCTTGTTTCAGATCCATTCATCCTATGGCCTCTTTAATAAGTACTTTTAGCATTAATGCCTTAGTGGGAAGATGGCCTAGCCCAACTCTATCTCCTTTGCAACATGTCTGAAGGATACCAAATATTTAGCAATTCGTGAGTTGATGCTCTGCTTTCCCATTTGGCAAGAATGATGTAAGACTCAATCTTGTCCTATACACAAGAAAGTGGCATTTGATACGTACAAGGTGTGATTCTCTTGGTTGTCGAGACCAAACTGAGGGAAGGAATTGTTTTTATCACTCCCAATCAATGCGAGACAGGAGCTTGGCTACTTGACTTTGTCTTTGTTGAGTCTAACACTGTGTTATTAACCTAATGTACCAGCAGCTGAAGAATTTGTTCATTTGATATATCATCGAGTGCTGACTGCAAATTTCCAAAAGAAAACTGTCTACTCATCTTCAGTGTCACAATAAAACATCTATTAAGATAAATCTCAATGGCAATTTCCATTCTTACTTTCTTTTGTTTAAGAAAGTTAGCAGAGCAGGGGGAGCCAACCTACTAATTTTATATCAGTGAAGATTAGAAACTATATCTTCAGCCTTTTCCTGCCTCTCTCAGCATTTCCATTGAGGCCCTGGATCCTTGTGTCCTCCGCATGCCCCTGAGATTAAATGGCCGTAATTCACTCGTCCATCCATAGCATCCATCAGCAGTATAGTGAGCTCCCACTGAGTGACCAGTCCTCGGTTAGGTTAAATTGCAAGGAAGGCGGATACACATAACAACCATGACCCCACTGGTGGGAGGCGTGTCAGGTTAAGTCGAATGTGTTATGAGACTCTAGATGAAGGGCATTGAACCCTGCAGCAGCAGAAGGGGATCCAGGGAGTGAATCCTAGAGGAGATGAGCCTAACAATCAAATCATAACCCTCTCGAATGTACCTGTCCTCTCAGGAAATCAAATTTAATTTAGTCTTTCATTTACAGCAGCTATTGTTCCTGCCCACGTCATGGATGGAGAAAACTGAGGCAAGAGAGGAGACTGGCAAACACTTGCCAAACATTCTATATGAGAGACCTATAATTCAGGGGGGAAAAATGGGGCGGGAAGGTCTGTCTAGTCCCATCTAACTCCAAAATTCTCTGACCCTTTTATTTGTCATAGGCAACCGTTGGGCAGCAAGGGGGAGAAGAATGGAAAACAATTTCCCTGGATTCTTATAAGAACGCTTCAGTGCCAAAATAATATGGGCTTCCCTGTGAAATAAGGCAAATACCTAATTTGATTTAACCCATAACAATAAGTAAGCCTCTGGTGGCTCTATTTCCTCTAAAGAGTTTGAATTGGCTTTCCGGCATAACTGATTTTCAAAATGGCAGCAATGGCCAGGGTTACAGAGGAAGAATGAGAAGGAGGGGGAGGAAGAATGAGAAGGAGGGAGAAAGGAGAACATATAGGCGTGCCTTCTTGGCACTCTCATTTCCCACCACTGTTTAAGCTACGCTATCACCGCAAGTCACTTAACATCTTTAGAAGGTACCACGCTTTAGAAAAATTACAATATTTAAGAAAGCTTTCGCATTCAAAATTTATTTAAAAAAAATATAAACTTCTGTCCTCTAAGCTGCTCTGTTTAAATCACTGACTTAATCCTATACGTATTCCTCAATTGTTTCAAGTTTATTATGAAAATAAAGCCTCCATCGGGATATGCTCCTACCCCTCTTTGTCAGTGACGCACACAAACATGGCAAATGTAAGGATGCTGGGGATATCGTCATGGCATTGCCACAGATTAGCTATGACCTCAGATGAGTTATTGGTCTCAGGCCTGGGCTGCTCTCTATGGTTCCTGCGGTAGGCTGAATAATGGCCCCTCTTTGAAGATGTCCACATCCTAACTCCAGAACCTGTGAATGTTATCTTGATGCTAAAAGGTACTTTGCAGGAATGATTAAGTTAGGGATCTTGGGATGAGTAGATGAGCCCAGTGTAACCAGAAGGGTCTTTTTAAAGAGAGAGGTATAGGAAGGTCAGAGAGAAGGAAAAAATTCAAGGATGAAGAGCGAGGTCAGAGAGGACAGAATATATTGGCTTTGAAGATGGAGGAAGGAGACAGGAGCCAAGGAGTGCAGGTGGCCTCCAGAAGCTGGAATGGACGAAGCGACAGATTCTCCCCCAAGAGCCTCCAGAAGGAGCACTGCCCAGCTGAAAACTGATTTTAACCCCATGAGAGTCATTGCAGACTTCTCACTTTCAGAACTGTAAGATAATAAATTTGTGTTGTTTTAAGCCACTAAGTTTTGAATATCTGTTATAGCCACAATAGGAAACGAACACAGTCTCCTTTTACCTTTAATATTCTGCAAGATAATAATCTCTTTGACAGTCAGGACAGCTATGATGTCTGGGGGGCCTTCTCTTGAAGGCAGCTGCATGATAACTGTAGTTACAGCTGGTATACATTGAACTTCATCTGCTCCCATGAAAACCATTAACAAAAATAATTCCAACCCTATAAATGGATTACGAGACTGCTGTTATATAGCATCATGGGTAGGCAGATACCACTGTGCCTTACTAATAAACTTCACACCGCAAAAGCATCTCCACTAAAACACAAAGAGCAAAAACTTTATGCGAACATCTGCCTTGGCTTTATTGGGCATGGCGCTCTTTATGACAAACAGTTTCCAGGTTTTATGCCCCTACTATCAAGACCTATGTGCCTGGTTCTAACCACCTGCTCAGGCAATTGAAGAATAACTGAGAAATACTCACGCCTGCTCAGCTGTGTCCCTCTTTAGCTCCTCTCCCGAGGGGGGTGTCTAAGTCTATTTACCACTGGATTGCTGATTTTAAATCACTCTTAAATTAATAGTCTTTCAGAAGTAGATGCCGCCTTAGAGCTCATCTGATCTAAATGCATACGTGAAATTGAGGCCATAAAGGAAGAGGCTAAAGTCCTCAACCCAAGGCCACACAGCCAGATAGAGACAGGGAAGGACAGAGCAAGGGCCCACGTCTCAAGATTCCTAGTGCTTCTGCACATCCACTGCTCTCAATCTCCTCCTCCCCATCAGCCTCCACACACGAGTGGACTACTGTAGCCGTAGACTTTCAGAGTCAATTGTAGCCATGACCACTGTAAGACTTTTGATACCATTTTTCTTTTGGTAAATCAAGAGTAAATAACATTAGTGCCTATTTTCCGTTAAATTAAATTTCAAGTGCGAAGTTTCAAATCAAACTGCTTTAAATGTCAATCATCCCAAATAAAGTTAGGATTTTTAAAAAGCCATACAACTTCAGCTGGAGAGAAAAAAGGCTTTAATTCAGGCAAGAGAGAATGTGTTTGTGTCTCATCTGCAGGAGGAGGTCCCCAAGGAGACCTGATGGGGACGACTGCTCACAAAGAGCTGCTCCACGGGTCACGTTCTGGGGCTGGCTGGACTGGGCAAGGTTCTAGCCCAAATGAAGGCAGTCGATGCTCTTAGAATCAGTGTTAAGTGTTGGGACAATAATTAAGGTGTCAAAGCTAGTACAGGGACCACAGGTGCCAAATGGACCAGGAATAGGTCTGCAAATGTGGTGTAATCTAGGTTTTAGGAAAATGCATTGGGAAAGAGGCTGTGAAAACAGGAGAGGATGGAGTGCCCACACTTATTGGGGCATAAAAGTGAACCTACAGGTTTTACCTGCAGAACGAGGCTGGACATAATGAACCAAGGTTCGGGGTCCAGTATATTATGAAAGATTTAGAGTAAGAAACTCTCCCTCTGGACTGTGCAGAACTCCCAGTTATTCTCAGGATTCTGATACTTAACTCCCCTCCATATTATTGATCCCACGTCACCCCTGGGTATAGAGGTGGCATTGCAGAAAGCTATGGCACTGCTTCTATTACCAAATTTAGACAATTATTGTAGAATTATTTTTTTCTCTTAGTTTCTGGGGCTGTCCCAATAAATCGACTTTTCAAACTTTCTGTCACCTTTTTAAAGCAACATATATTATGGCTTATTAGCTAATACTGTGTCTTTTTCTATCTTGACCAATACAACTAATTGTTGAGAAAAAAAGTAAATGTAAATGAAGTAAAATTGAGTGAGAATCACTCTAATTCATGGACAACCGGTCTGAAAATGTTTAAATGGTATCATCCCTGGCATCCTTTTCACACAATCTTCTAGTTGACATATAAACCAGAACACACAACAGACCTGGATATTTTTGCAAATTAATTTTCACAGAGCCTAAACCGTGGAACTTAATGGCTGAATCACTGCTATGTGTTATCTCGCCAAAACATTTTCCATGACAATGTTTTTGATGTTACCCTAAGCTACAAATCCCAAATGGTCTCTTGGCTTGGGGTCCGGTGAACTATGAAAGAGGCCCACTGACTGTGATTTTCGCCGCTTAAAATGTGAGCCTTGGAAAACCTATCGCAGCGGCTTGTTCAAACCCAGTGAAACCAAAAAAGTTCAAGTTCGGTTTATTAACACAACATGGTAACTCCCAGACAAAAACAAAAAAAGTCTCACCAAAACAAGAAATAGGTAAAGAGAGCAAGGAACCAGACGGATCAAGTCTGACGCTGAGAGCTAAAACTTGCCTCATTGACATTTTTATCCTAGAGAAGATGCTCCAAAGTCAGGCATTCTCCTCACTCATTTGTCCCGAATTGTCATTTGTCGTCTCAGCTGAGACCATGCTATTAAAGTCAGTCTGAGCTTTTAGGCATTCTCCTCACTCATTTGATCCGAGTTGTCATTTGTCGTCTCAGCTGAGACCATGCTATTGTGGACGGGGGAGTTCAGCACTTGGAATTAATTTATGTAGCTTATATAAATCTATGCAGCTTAGAAAAATTCTATAGGAACAAGACAAACTCAATTAAAAAGTGTTTACTGATAGCCTATTCCATGCCTGGCATTAGGCCTGACACTGAGAATTCACACAGCAAATATTTACTGAGGACCTACTATGGGCCAGGCACTGTCATCAGCTTTGGGTACTTAGCAATGAATGAAGCAGATATGGTTGCTGCTCTCATGGATCTTGCAGTCTAGCGAGGAATGTGGGAGGTTTCATTCATCCCCAAGTTTATATATGTATATCTATATAATTAGAACTTTTGGTAAGCGTGCTATATAGACAAGATGATAATAAATTACAGAATAAAGCATGGAAAGGGAGATAACCAGGTAGAATGGTCAGGGGTAATTTCTCCGTAAGTGACAACTAGTAGATCCCGGAAGGACTGAGAGGAGTCACTCCTGAACAGTGGCAGGGGAAGGGGTGTCCAAGGCAGAGTTGAGGAGCAGATCTTGGCAGAGAAAAGCCTGATACGTTCAAGGAACAAAGAAGCAGCCAGTTTACTTGAACCTGATGAACCAGATGAGAAGAAAAGTGAGATGAGATGAAGTTAGCCAGGTAAACCGAGGCCAGATGGTTCGGGGGTCTGCAGACAATAGTAAGGAGTTGGCATTTTACTCTAACGTATTAAAAAACCACTGAGAGTTTTAGGCAAGGGAGTACTACGGTCTGATTTATGAGTTAAAAGCATGTATCTGTCTTGGCTGGAATACGGCCAAGAGCAAGCTTGATCATCCTTGGCGTAGTCTGAGTGGGAAAAGAATTGATTCCCAAGCAACAGTTGGATTTTTACACGAATTTAATCCTATTGCTTTGGGCTTGTTTAAATTCTATCTCAAAGGCAGAACTAATTGAATGTTTTAAAAACTATTCTCTTCAACATATGTGCCAATAAAATAGCATTTTCTTAGGATCCAACTAGTGCTTTCCTTAGAAGCCATCATTTAGAGCAAGGAATATTTTCACGAAGAGACAGCTAAGGCAATCTATTCTTGCTTTTAAGCAATAAACTAAGTCCTCAACTTTTTTGACCAAAGGAAAGCAAATGAAAGTTGGGAAAATGAATACTGGCATAAAACATATCTTCGGTGAATTCAGTCCTACAAATAAAGCCTTCCACTTCAATACGGCCATCTCTACTTTAGGGCTATAAAGCATATGAATACATTTTAAATAAGAACTCACATCTTTCTCTTGCTCTTTTCCTCAGCAATGCTGATTTACTGTCTCTTTCCTTTTTTCTCAACTGTAATAAATCCTCACTTTGAGCTATTATTAATGAGCATGCTTAAAATACCCGCCGCTGCAGGCTTTTGACCCCTTGATGATTTCAGATTTATTTCACAGGGGGAAGTGGCTTGGAATAACTCTTTTGCTGCTGGCTTCTTCTTCTGTTGCTGGGCCTCTAACTAGGGCTCCCCATTCTCTCACTTGGGGACCTTTCAGGGCTTGCAGATATCCTATTTAACAAATCATCATGAATTTGTACATTCGCCTAAAAAATTAAAAGAACATCTCAAATGAAACACATAAAAAATGCCCCCACTCTTAAGGACGCCCCAATCTGCAAGTTAACAAATAGTTAAAACAAAACATGGCAAGTGTTATACTCAAGGTGTGTGCATGTTAAAGCTTAAATACAGAGGCGGGAATAAACAGACTCTGATCCTTTTCTCAAGTACTGGGGTAAAGCCTTCCTAGAAAAGGAGACACTTGAGTTTGGTCTGAAAATATAGCTATAGGTTGCAAGCCAGGAAAGTACTACAGCTACTTGAAGGACTTAAGTTCTTTCTCACATGGACAGACATGCTGTTCCTAGCAACTGATACCAATTATCACTGGGATTTGAATAACTATTATGTAGGGAGAATTTAAGCCCCCGGATCTTCTGACATCTCCAACTTGGAGAGTTATTACTGCATAGGAGAAAATCATGCATTAATATGTATCCTCACCCTAGAACCTTGAAAAGGTGGCTAAACCTCCATAGCCTTATTTTCTGCATCTGTAAAATGGAGATGATCATTACTTCACAGAGTTTTGGGGAAGATTAAGTGAGAACATGTTGAAAAAAGCTCTAGCATAATGTTGTTTCTAAAATAGGTATTCAATGCGTGTTGGAGAGGGAGTCAAGTGAGGAGATGCCAGAGAAGGGTATGGCCACCGACAATGAGATTCCACCACTGCAGCAGGCCAGGGACGTCAAGGGTGAAGGACCCAGGCAGGAGGGAGAGGAGAGGCAGCTGTCAGATGTCCACACGACCCAACCTGGTCCTCGGTCATAGGACTGGTCGCTTAATTTCGTACTTTTAATGAGCCATATGCAATTATTTCTTGGATTCCTAACTCTAGATGTCTGGATGAATGGAGGGAGGGAGTGGCAATATGGGTCAATCACAATGGTTTTAACTCCCAAGAAAATCATCTTAATTTAGCTTTTGGAAGTTGCTGAGTTATATGTTTGTATGGCAGCGTCATACTCCTGTTTTGCTTGGCTTCAATGTGGTGACTGGTCTGCATCCCTGAAGACATATCAGATGATGGTGAAGGAAGGAAACGGGAGTGTTCATTTGCTGATCACCCACTATTCAATAAGCCCTGTGCTAGGGACTCGACACATCATATGTTGCTGAATCCTCCCCACGACTTTGTGAGGTAATAGTACCATTATTTTATAGATGAGAAAAATAAGATGTAAAGAGGTTATGTAACTTCCCAAGGTCACCCGGCCAGTAAATAAAGGACCGGAATTTGAGGTCAGTCCCTTTCTTTAAAACAAAGCAATGCACGTGTGGTAACGTATCAAACAACACACAAGTGTACAGAGCAGGAGGTAATCATCTCTCTCTCTCCTCCCAGTGATACCCCTGAGGTAATCAGTGTGAACAGTTTATTAGGCATCATTCAACATCTTTCACTGTGCTCAAACACACCCAAATATATATACATATACTTAGAGAGGTTCTACTTAAAAATATTTTGTTTCAACTAACAATATGCCAGGAATGTCCTCTATGTCAGTCCTTCAGAGAGCTAGCTACTCATTTATGTGTTATGCTGCAGAGCTACCACAGTTTAAGGCACCTGACTTTTCTCAATCATTCCCTACATGAAAAATATTAAGGTTATTTCAATCTTATTTTACCATGAAAATCAATGCTGAAATAAATAACCTCAAATATACTTTTTTGTACCGGTGCTTTCATTTCAGGAGGAAAGATTCCACAAGGTAGTATTGTTCAGTCCAGGAACGCACGTGCTTTATTTCACTACGCACTGACAGATTACTTTGAAAGATATCGGCAGTATCTATGAATATTTACACTCCTATCGGCTAGCTCTGTGTGATATGTCCATTTCCCCATAATCTCCATAGCACTGGATGTTATTTATTTATTTGTGGCAGTCTACCAGGAAAAATAGAATTTCATTGATTTAATTTGCATTTTCAAACTACCACCGAAGTTGAGTATCTTTTCATATGCTCATTAGCCATTTGCATTTCTCTTCTGATCATATTTCTTCACGTATTTTTCTCTGGGTTATTAGTGTTTTTCATATAAACTTTATCTGTCACTTAAACTGTAGAAATATTAACCCTTCGTCCTGTGATATAAACATTCTGTTAGCTGATTATCTAGCTTTTAATATTTTTGATATTATGCTATAGAGGGATTTTTAAATGTTGTATAGTTAGATTTATTGATCTTTTCCTTCATAAAGTTTCTTGGTTTCCTCTATTATTTAATATTGCATCTCCAACTATAAATTATATAAATATTTTCCTAAATATTTTAAAAATATTTTTGTTGTTATACCTTTTATCACTTGATCTTTAAAATCTATCAGAGATAGTTTGTATATGGTATGACGCAGGGGTCCAAGATTTTTCCCAGATAAAAAATGAATAATGCCAGCATTATTTATTAAATAAACCATCTTTCCTCATCAAGTCGAATATTACTTTTATCACATATTAAGTATCTATATATATGTATTCCTATGTCAGTGCCATATTATTTTGAGTATAGTGACAGATGCTAATTTATAAGATCAAGCTTCTTGATCAAAAAGCCTTCTCTCTTTCTCTGCTGCAGCTAAGAAACCATACTTGCCTGAGCTCCGAGGAAACCTGCTAGGATTAGTGACTTTAGGACTTTAGAACAGAGGCAGTATTTTGAGGACACTGGAGCATTAGAGGTTGTCTGGCCCATCTTCATATCTTCAGTGCATGCCCTTGCCTCAAAAAACACTAAAAGTATAAAAAGCACACTCAGAGAAGCTCCAAAGTTGACCCCCTGGAAGACAGCAGTGTGACAGAAACAGCACAGTATTTAGGGCCAGTAGAACAGTCCTGGTTCTCCTAATAATCATCATATTTATTGAGTGCTTACCACGTGTTAATCACTACCCTAGATAGTTTCCATTCATTAGCTCATTTGATCATCCAGGAGGTAGACCTTATTATTATCCTGATTCTTACAGGATTTCTAGGAATCTGAGGCATAGAGGTTTTAAATAACTTGCCCAAGATTTAAACAAACAAACAAAAAACAACTGGCAATTGGTGAAATCAGGATTCAAGACTCAAGCTGTCTGGTCCGGATCCTCGGTTTTAACTCTTGTATGATCCTCGGTTTTAACTCTTGTATGATCCTCGGTTTTAACTCTTGTATTATATAATTTCCTTTCTACCCTGGTGCACTGACTTGAGCCTCACACATTTTCTCTTGAGCTTCAGTCTCCTCATTTATAAAATCAAGATCATAAGAACATACACTTCACTGGATACTTGTGTCCATCTAAGTGACAGTGAAAATTAAAAGGACAAAAATAGCAACAGTTATCACAGCCAGTTCCATTTACTGACTGAGTCATGGATTATGCCACTGGTGGTACACTGGAAAGAGGCTAGCTATACATCAAATTATTCATAGTTGTAGTCCTCAATAATGAGTTTTATTAGTCCCATTTTATAGAGGAGAAACTGAAACTCAGAGAGTTGAGTAACTTAACCAAGGACATTTAACTAGTACATAGCTGAGCTGGTGATTTGAAGCCAGGTCTAACTCCCTTCCTCATTCTGCTCTCATCCATTCCTCACAACCAGCATAGAACTGAGATGAACTAAGCTGCCAACCTTATTTTCTCCTCAATATGTTGCTTTCTCAGAATTTACTTGCCAGTGAATCAGGATGACTTGTTCTTGAGAACACAGAAAGTCAGAAAACAGTCTGGTTCATGTAGGCATTAAGCTCTGTGTGTCTGTCTTATGTTTAAGATTTAGCCTAACAATAGTGGTAGGTATTATCCAATTGCATTTCAGTAGACATCCTTCTTGCCCCACGTAATTACTGGTACTTCAGATAAAATTTGAAATTAGTCTATTGAAGCTGGTAATTGAAACCACAAAGAGAAGAATGTCTCAATGCATGTCAATAAACCAGCCCATTAATTATTTTCACCTACTCAACTTCAAAAAAAAAAAAAAATGACCAGGATGATGTCTCTGGATAACCACATGACCTGCTCAAAGTTTATACTAAAGCTGCATCCTCTTGGGTTCAACAAGCACACGTCAGTAATGATGAAACTGGTTGGGGAACAAGAATTAAGCAGCAGTTAAAAAGCATAACATCAATGAAAGTAGGTGATCTGCTTCAGCCTCTAGAAATTCCGAAAAAATTCACCAACGCAGCATCAGGCAACGATTTCCTACAAATTTAAACATCGGGTGAAACATTTTAAATTCCTGCAAAACATCTGGGTATCCCAAAATACACTGTCCTTTAGCTATTGGAGGATGGGAACACCTCCCTCTCCCCCTCTCCTCCTAATTACCGCTTTCTCTGTATGTGTGCCCCAAATTATCCCCTTATATAAATGTCAAAAGTAGGCAAATGATGAAAGCCCTGATACCCAGATGTGTAAGGAGATCAGCTGAGCCTAGACTCACAGGCCATCCCAGTGGTGGGTATCTCAGTCTTTTGTAACTTCTCACTGTGTTCACATTTGTATAATCCAACAGAAACCTCCAGCTGTTCCAGTCTGTTTTGAGTTTGACAGGCATTTAGGGCATTTTCTTTATCATTTGCAAAAGTAACAGGGCTCAGTTATCTTCATGATACATTAGGAGAAAGAATCGTCATGCCATCACTGAAACTCGGGGCCCAAACACAACAGAATCAGTCACCAAACAGAAAACAAAAACACACAAATGATCTGTTGGTCTTTTCTTGATTTTGTACTGGGATGGATTATCCAATAAGTCTGCAGTGTATTTTCTGTTGAGATGCTATATTTATTTTCTATGATATAGTGACTTCTCCAAGACATTAAACTTCTCTTGATTTTTCTATTTGACTTTTGCATCAACATGCTTCTTATTAGCAGGTGAGAAAAGATGCAGGTATCTTACTACATGTAGATGTCTATCATCCTCAAAATCTTATCAACAATCAAATTTGGGTGAGCTCTTTGCTTACGAATGCTCATGTTCCACCTAGTAACCACTAAACTAATCCAGGTTCCCACTGCCATGTAGCTTCATTTTTGCAACAATTCTTTAGGTAAGTTCCCCAGCTCCAGTTCAACATCACAAATGACAAGAGAGTTTGGTAGACAGGGAAAAGTCAGGACTGGAAGTTGGGTTAGAACTGTGGTCCACAACAGAATTTAGTGGATGGCAATGGTCAGGATTACGTGACTCTAGACCTGTGTTGCCTTGTAGACCTAGAGTTTGGATTCGATGCCACCATTATATCCATGCTTCCCATTGCAGTGCTTGGCACAGAGTAGGCACTCAACAACTATTTATCAAATGGGTAGATGGATAAGTGGATGGATGCATGAGAGAAAGCTGGACTGCGCTACATGCTTTGCATACCATTTTCTCCCCAGTGTTTGCCATATTACAGTCCTTCAATACAATCTGTGGAATGAATGAATACACATCATTCTGTTTCATTTCCATACCCTGAACAAATCAGTGCGTTCATTCCTACTTGTGTGTTCTCCCCTCTGTCATACCAGCTTCACTGAGGTATAATTGCCAAATAAAAATTGTATATATTTAGGTTGTATGACATGATTTTTTAAGGAATGCAACAGATTGATTTAGTATACATATATATATCGTAAATTGATTACTACAACCAAGTTACTTAACATATCCATCGTCATCTTGTTTTGTGGTGAGAATTCTTAAGATCTACTTTCTTAACAAACTTCAAGTATATAATACAATATTATTAACTATAATCACCATGCTGCTTATTAGACCCCCAGAACTTATTCATCTTATAACTGAAAGTGTGGACCCTCCAACTGACATGTGCCCTCTCCCCTACTCTCTAGCCTGTGGCAACTACCACTCTACTCTCCACTTTTATGAGTTTGAATTTTTAGATTCCACATTTTCATTCTTGCTTTCTCTCATGAAACAAGACAAATCCTACACATCCCACCATTCCTAATTTAAATTCCAATCCCTCCATTAAGCCGTCCTCTACTATTTCTAGAGAGCTGGTTAGATGTCAGACCATTTCATACTTAATTATGCATAGCTACATTGCTCAGTGCTTTGCAAATGCATCAGTATCATTTCCTAAGTAGAAGCGAGCATCTCTAGATCAAGAACTTGAATATAGCACCTGATTACAGGGTCTGGGCCTATAAAAGATGATTCATGAAGTGATCGATCAAGATTAAATCTCTCTAAGGGGCCTTTAAAGAAAAGCGTTTGTATTTGAAAAGACACTGACAGTGAAATGGATTTAGTGATATTTTGACACTCCTCACTACCTAGTGCCCAAACATACGCCCAACCCTAGGAAACTCCTTGCAGTTCCAATAACATGCCTTTCACTGCCTAGAATGCCCACGCAGAAAGCACATGCTCATCTTTCAAAAGGCATGTCAAGAGACCCCTCTAAGACGCTTTTCTCATCTGCCATTCCCTCTACTCTCCACTCTTTCTGATGGAGCCACATGTTCCCCCTCTCCACCCCAACCCAGGCACCTTGGGCACCCCTCTATTTCAACATTCACATCTTGTTATTCTGTACATTCACATCTTGTTATTCTGTACATTCTCCCTAGCTATAATGAACTTTTTTTGAAAACAGACTTCTGTCTCTCAATCAACACTGTTAAGCACAGTGCCTAGTATATAGTAAACTCATAGTCAATGTTGTTTGAACGAAAAAAAAAAAATTTAAAAAAGGGATATATACCAGTGGGGGAAAAGGCAAAGTGGGGAGGACTGTCATTTTATTAAGCATAAATTGACATTTACTCAGGATGTTTATTTAATGTCTTATGACTATCCCCAGATGAAGTGGGAGATAAGCCCTGATCCCAGGGACATGGTATTATTTATCCAGGTTTTGAAGTATGAACACCAGCTGCAGTAGGGTTTTGAGGTCATTCTTACCAACACAAAAATCTAAAGTTGGTTTATCAAATAGAATAAAGAAAAAAGAATAATTGGAGATGCAAATCAAAGGAAGAAAGTAGATGAGTGAGGGGATCTGCAATGACCAGTAGGAAAGGGAATAACGGAATTTTGTGAGTCAGACAGTAAGGAGACAAAGAAGCATTTTATTCATTTCTGTGTCCATGAGCATGGTATGCTTTGAGCTTTCAAAAATATAGCCCTGGGGCAGATATTTGATCCGTCCTTGTGCAAATCATGAAAGGTAGATTGAAGGCTGCATCGAATGATCAGATTGGAAAAAGAAGTAAAATAGAACCATCACAGGAGACCCTGACATTGGTCAATATGGTTTTAAAGCATAAAAGAATGCTACCTATGCTGGTACTTACATTTCCATTTTTAAAGGCATTTCTCATTTCCCTGCTGCGCTGTACAAAGGTTCAAAGATAAACGAAACTTTTACATGTTCTTAATTATTCACTTTTACAAATGACCAGTACGCTCTTGGTCAGTTGGGTCTTGGCATTTCAGTTCAATTTTACTCTCCTAGCAGGACAACTCAAGTTCATGTACTAAATACAATGCTTGCTCAGACAGCATGGATGTTTGCCTTTTCCTTTATAGTGGTTTCCTAAGGAAAAAGTATGGTGCTTGACAAATCATACTCCAACTTGCAGCCTCCCCAGGAGAACCGTGGGCAATGCAGCAAAAGAAGTTCATGCCGATCTAAGTAAAGCTCCCTTTTAGAGACTGATCCAGCTTAGAAGACTCTCTCAAATCAACGGCTTGGGACATTAAAGCCTGACATCTCCTGTTTGAAATAGAGAGATTCTAAAGTATCCTCATTATAGTTGGCGGCTCCTTGGTCTTTGCAGAGAAGAACTCAAAGTGCCCTGAGGAAACACCAGTTCATGGGGACAAGAGATTAAAAGAGAATTTGAGTTTTAAAGGCCCAGATGCCTAGGACAGTCAGCAAGGCCTGCTCAGAAATTTAATCAGCAGTGAATACATCCTTCGAAATTGCTTTTGTAAGTGGTCTGAGCCTCAGCTCACAGTTCATCATAAGGCTGCCCCCTCTCGCCTTTCTGCCTTTGTCTATATATTGGGAAATCATGAAAATCAGCAAAGCCCTCACTTTTGCAACACTTTAAGGTTTATAGAGCATGTTCTCGAAACTTGCAGTTCCACTACTCCCTGATGTAGCAGTACAGGATTTCATTAACAATGTGGTGGTTTAACAAAACAAAACCCTTGTGCAAGAGTCTGAGTCACAAAACATGAGAATGTATGCGCTCCTCTCTCAGAATGGGGCAACTCTTTACATATCTCTTTGATCTCCTGGAAAGCAAATCGCAAAACACAAGTCTGGAAGCAATCAGAGGTGATGGATTACTGATCACTATAAACACACATGGATGGAGCCTTAATGAAGCATTAATTT
Organism: Pteropus alecto; assembly: GCF_000325575.1. Classification (NCBI taxonomy): domain Eukaryota; kingdom Metazoa; phylum Chordata; class Mammalia; order Chiroptera; family Pteropodidae; genus Pteropus; species Pteropus alecto. The sequence goes on from NW_006443570.1 coordinate 6,714,391, forward strand.
GGGGGCATAAAAAGAAGCTATGAGCACAGGAGACACTCACTTCATATCAGTTCGGTGAAGAAATGGGGAATAGATTAATGTTTGAAAAGAAAGGGAGACAGGGAAAGATAGAGCGTCAACAGTCTTTGTAGGGAGCTATAAATGGAGAGTTGGCCAAATGCCATGGTTGAATAATAAAACTTTATTAAGTGCTAAGTCCATTCTAGGCCCTGTTCTAGTGTTACATATGTATTAATTCATTTAATCCTCACAATGGTCCTATTGATGCAAGACAGAGCTAATTCCCCCAAGCAGGGAAACTCAGGCCCTGCACCGAGAGGAGGGGGATCTTGGTGGAGCGTAGAAACAATTCAAACACACGCCAAAGTTAGAGTCAAAGGGATGTTTACCAGAGAAGGAGTAACGCTCCATAGATAGAGCGTGGTCTCCTCTCAGAGGCAGAGAGTGAGAGAGCCTGAGAGACAGAGACGCTAGAGAGAGACAAGGACAGTGAGAGAGACAGAGCGAAGGCATCGAGAGGGACCGAGACAGAGCCACTGAGAGGGGACACTGAGCGTGTCCGGGGAATTCAGTTTCTATGTCATTCCTAGTTCCTGTGAGTTACAGTTTACAGACATTGTTTACCCATTTCCTTCGATAAGGACATACAGTGAGGAAGAATAAGAATATGTAGCCTAAAAAGGTAAGAACACGTAGCGTGAGAGGCCCGCTGGCAGTTCCCAGCCTTTAATCCATAGGTTCCCACGGTTTTAGCCATGGGAAATGAACGATTTTATTTTGTGTAAGCGTCACTTAAAGACTGTTTTTCCTCTTTTCCCTTCACGGTGTTGGGAAATGGGTTGTTAGCAATCCCCGCAGAAATCTGGCGTCACTTAAAGACTGTTTTTCCTGTTTTCCCTTCACAGTGTTGGGAAATGGGGTGTTAGCAATCCCTGCAGAAATCTTCATTTGTTCTGCAGATTTCCTTGTGGTCTGGCTGCAGGGCTGATCGGCATATTGCAGTCTCTGAATATAGCTTGATTTAACATCTTGGTTCTCTTGCCTCCTCCCGCTGTTATCATCATGTGGATGCAACTATTATCCCCATTTAACAGGTGAGGCCACTGAGGCAGAGGGAGATTAAGTTTCACAGATAGTAAGTAGTCGGGCCAAGATTCAAAACTAGAAAGTCTAGCACCAGAACCGGCACCACTTAAACACCATGGGATCTTATTCACCTTGATTCTTGATCTTTAGGAATACACAACAATCAAATGGGGAGCGTCACAAAAGAGCTGATTAGGGAACCAGAGATTCTGATTAAATTAATCTACTGTGGGATCCAGGGATTTGCATCATTAATAAGCAGCCCAGGTGGTACTAAGGCAGGTTGCTCATAAACCATAATAATGGAAACAAACTGAAATAGGGAAGAGGTATGAGAATTAAATATTTAATCAGGCTGTATTCAGAGCCTGCTACGTGCTCCCTGACACGAAAACCTGGCTGATCAGCATACAACCAGACAGGAAGGTTCCCGCTGAGATGACCAAAAACAACTTCCCTGTGCCTTTATCACTGCACACTCATCCTCAGAAAGGAAAATAGATTTAAACTGAATTCTTTGAACACTCGGGATCTAAGTCTCCTCCATTCTCTGCCTCTGAGAGGAGACCACGCTCTGTCTATGGAGTGTTACTCCTCTGATAAACTTTCCCTTGGTCTCTCTTATTTTGTCTTTGAGAGGAGATTACATCTCTTTCTATGGAGCGTTATTTCTTCTCAAATAAACTCTCCTTTTGACTCTAGCTCTGGCGTGTGCCTGAATTCTTTCCTGCACACAATCAGCACTGTCATCAACTCTCTAGGCTCAGGATTTGAATCCTCACCGGGCTAGGGGGGTGGTATTCGCCCTGTCTTGCATCAAAACCAGATGATAAATTAACATATACAGGGAAAGTAGATCCCCCAGATTCACAAGGTCAGCAGTGTGACCTGACCAATGACAGATCTAAGAATAACATGTGAACTAAGGCTTAATAAGAAAGAATAAAACGGATAAACAAACATCCACCTTTTGCTTCTGGCCCTGCCTCATGAGAGAGGCACAGAAAAGTGTTTCTTAGTGGGAGTTGTAATAGTTCCCCAGGATTCACCCTAACCCTCAATTGTATCTATGTTCTTTTGTTTTAATTCCTAGTCCACCAAGCAACGCTTGGATAACCGTTCTCAAGCGTTCTAATCTCAAGGAAGAAAAAAAAGTAGTTTTAAATGGTTGACAGGAATTGCTCTGCTTATGGTTGGGAGAAATTTCCCAATTTCCCCGTTATAAATTGTCTTGATGGCTTATTCATTGTCCTGTGCTATTTGAATGAACAGCAATTAGCCCCAAGGGCCTTACCATCTGTGGATATACCTAGAATATCTTGTTTCTGGGTTTGAGAATCTGCGCATCAGATATTGGGCCATGAGGTTTTTTAACCAGCATGTGGCCTCCAGCAGGCACTGCCAGCAAACAGACCACACGCATCGAAGGCTTATCTCTGTAGTAGTCTCCCTACCCCCGCCTCGCCAGAAGAGAGTCCACACTTATCATTTCTTTTTTAGAAACCATAAACTTCATTTAAAAACAAAAAATGATTTGTGCATAAAGATGTTTGCCAGAACATAATTTACAATAATGAAGCATTGAAAACCATCTAAATATGCAACAATAATAGGAGAATGGTTTAGTAAATTAGGTACATCCATATAAAGAATATTTGTACAGTCATTAACATAAATTTTAACTATACAGCAAATTTTTATATAGAAAATTGTTTCAAATATATAAAACAAGTACATTGGAAGGAAAAATAACTAAAATGTGATTGAAGTTATCTCTGAATAGTGAAATCATAGGTGAAGATTAATCTATATGCAAGTGTGTTTACATGTGCCAAGCTTTCTACAATGGGCAGGTAGAACTTTCACAGTTAAAAAAATTAAAAAGAAAATACTGCTCATTTGGGCCAAATTTTAACACTTCCAAGAATTATATTTCGTTAAATTGAGATGAATTTTCTTATCATGTCTGTTGTCAGTGTGGGAATGATAAAGGAATATTGTTGGCCTTGCACTCCCTTTCCAAATTTCTGGGCCAACGGGGATGATGTGGGCACACCCAGGAATAAATACAGGTGCTAAGCTTTCCCCTTATAAGAAAGGAGAGAAACTGTGGTCATACTTAGCAAGTACCAAACAGGAGCCATGAAGAATCTCAATGCATAGAGTAGGAATTCTTCCCTTTCATCCCTGCCTTTGGACATGAGAAATTAATAGGTATTTAGTTAATTGGCTGGTTTTCATCCTAATTGCCTATAGAATCTATTCCAATCTCAAGAAAAACCAAAGAGGAGGAAGCAAATAACAGGAAGATTCAGCTGCTGATTGATGTTTAAAAGAGCCTGCATTTTAAGTGTCTGCAGGTCCGAGGTGCTGAGGAGGTCCTGAGGCTCAGCGCATTAGCTCCCTGGGGAGCGGGGGCTTCATCAAGGAAGGCGTGAGTGTCCCTGCTGGGACACACCAGGCCTTCCTGTCTCTTTGAAGAAAAACAGAATCCGATGGCACACATTTGGTTCCGTCACTTAATACTGAATTCAGCTAGAGCAAATGTGGACTCATTCTTGGCTGAGAACAAAACATACAGCAGGGCTGAGGCTCTTGTGCCATGAGGGTTCCCAGGCGTTCAGGAAGGTGCAAGTTAAACCCATCTAAGCTGAGTCTGCTCATTCTTTCCCCACACCAATTAGTTCTGCCATTTAACACAGGGATTAGCAAGCTCATTTCCTCGGGCTGTCATCAAAGGATCAGAATCACTACTTAAGCGGAGCGAGCCTTCTGCAAATTTTTGAGGCCTGCTAAATTGGTTTTCTACATCTTTTCACCTGTCGTTTAGGCTTCCTTCCCACCCTGTTTCCTTCCTAGATCATCTGTGTTTCCCTCTCTCACTCCCTTTTCAGTCCACCTCCTCTGCTCCTGATAACAGATATTACAGGTATTGCAGCCATACTGTCTGAACCACATCGGCACTTACGACCAGACACAAGCAAATGCTCTCTTAGGAGGGGTGGCAGAATACTTGAAACTCGTGCTAGATCGGAAATTCAGGACTGTATCCAAATGATCCCCCAAAGAAGACAGAAAAAGTAAAAAACAAACCAACCAAGTGGAAAGGAGTAAGAAAAGAAAGAGCATGTGGTAAGAAGAGCTAACTTTCCACCAACACTGACCTCAAGGCCAGCTGACAAAGACCCCAAGGCTCAGGCCACCCATCCTTAACAGCAAATGAAAGGACTCGAAAACAGTAGGTGGGAAAACCCAGGATTCATGAAAAAAATTAATTCTGCCATTTATGAAAAAAGAAGAAGAAGAAGAAGAAGAATGAAGTCCTTCCTATGTTTCTCTCCTTCCACTCCTTTTATACATCTTTTTAACCTTCTGGCTAATCTAAAATAATCACTCACTAAGAGGTCTTTATTTAAACTTTCAGTTTTTTCCTGCTTCTCTTTCTCTGCCTTGGATGTAGCTACTTCTACCTGCTGATCAGATATACTTGTAGCATCTCCGGGTATCGAGAATTTTTGGTGGCTCCTTGTTGCTACGAGTACATTGAGGCCTCCTTTTGTGTAGCTTTCAAGACCCTCCACTGTCCAGCTGCAACTTGTCTTTGGGGCTTATTCATGCACTTCAACCTCCAATGAACAAGAACATTGTCATTCCCTGTGTGTCCTGGGTCTTTCTTCTCTTCATCGTACCATGCGTTTTGCCTGATATGGCTACTCATTAAAATCCTACTCATTCTTCAAGGCTGGACTCAAGTATCTTCTTTTGAGAATTCCCTAAATGTCCCTTTCTGCCTCATGAAGTGGTACATACTCTCTTCTGTCTCCGAAATTCTATCATATCCAATGTCTCTCTTTTGCCACTTCTTATAATGTCTCATAATAGTGGCAGACACCACATTTTTATGTCCTAGTATTCTTTGTAGCTAAAAGTGTGATAATGGAATAGCAATTGTTTGATGAATAAATAAGGAATTTGACCACAAATGCTGAGTAAATGCCACCACACCCCACTGATAGATCTTTCTCTTCTTGCTAACTTCCTCTTGTTCTCATAGGTGTGTGCGTGCACGCACACACACACACACACACACTCACACATTTCTGTCAGTGAGAACAATTCAGATATCTTAATTAAAAAACAAAAGGTTGATATGCAGAAGGAAAAAAATGGAGTAAAACAATAATGATGAATGCTTCCCTTTTTTTCAAATAAGACAGATCTTTTTCTACATGATCCTTAGAATGTAATTATTTATAAATTTCTGTATGTTGAATCCACCTCGGTCCACAGAGGCCATTGGGCACTTTTTCCAGAGCAAAATCTTGATTTTCGGATGCACTGTCATATGGCAAAAAATAAAGCAAAGACTTCCTTTTGACTTCCTAAGCCACCTTTACCTATGTGGTGATGAAAGACTAGAAGCAGCAGCCCAGATTTCTGTAGAATGGTAAATGCGAGGGTCTCATGAAATCTGATAGAGGTTCACCTACCTGAGATTTGTAAACAGAGCATATGTTCTCCTTGGTGTAGACATGACCTTGTGGTCTCTTTGCAGACTATATTAGTGCTGTGCAAATATTCCTACTCAATTGTAAAGGCACATTATGCTCAGGGAAATTATTCTCCCAGCAAACAGACAGATGTTTAACTTCACTTAATATGACACTATAGTCTGAATTCTTAATGTGAGACAGGGGTCCTTTTTTGAGCTAGAGTATTATGGTGTATGCCATATTTTGACAATGCAGTGCTTTGCAGTGCAGATTAAGTCATTACCTCTTTCTGACTAAAAACTTTCTGCGCCTTCTTTCAAGTGCGTCTCAGTGATATCATTTGCAGAGGCACCGAGCAGACCTTGGTAATCATGAGATGATGCAGGAGGTGTCTGTGATGACATTCATCAGACTCTCCGAGAACTTTTAAACACTTCTACTTGCAAGTACCTACAGGACAACACAGCATGACTTATTTCCAATTGCAGGAGTCTGCTCCCAGAAAAATAAGAAACACACTTTTTCCAAAGATACTAGGAAAGCTTAAGAAATTTGAGGAAAAAAAATAAAAGAGTGGGCCAGGTTAGAGCAAACACACATATCTAGATTCATTCTTGGGGGCTTTGGCCCACAATGACAGATCCATCTGTCTGCTGGTGGTTATCAGTGATAATTGGCCTTGAGAACTTCAAGTAGAAGGGGCTAGAAAATTGAATTACACCTGAGTTTAGACACAATGGGATTTCTTTTAATGCTGGGACTTTAGCAACAATCCCAACAATGCTGAGACTTGAGCCTGAGACAACCACCCCATCTGAGGTTCTTGCAACTTCTAATCTGTTCTTCTACACTCTGCCTGCTATGCTGCTGCTGAGCCTCAACAGCTGCACTTGGGCCTTATCTGCTCCCTTCTGCAGACTCCGCCCCTTGGGAAATCTAGAGGGGCCCTGGAAGGACCCGATCCTTCCTATTTGCATCCTGTTCCTGTTGGCGTTATCCCAGAGATGGGGCTTCACTCTGCAGCAATATTTGGCTCCACTTTGGAGGGCTTTCCTTCCATACTCTCCAAACCAGCTTCATCATACCCACTCTGAGATTCCAACACCAGCCAGCTGGCAGCACTCCCCAAAGGTCTGGGTCCCAGTTCACAGAGGCCTCCTGCGATCTCCAGAGCCCTCAACTGCAGACCTGCTCTGAGTCCCCACTTCTGAGGCCTCCTTCGCTAAGCTTCTAAATTCTCGTCCCAGTCTCGTCTCCTTGTTCTCCCAGCTGTAGGGTGGTAGCCGATTGATTTTATTATGATTCCTATGATACACCAGGGTCCCTTTTTTCCCCTTTCCAACCTTCTGATTAAACAATTACTTTATATTAAATTACATCTGTTGAAATGATTACATGGTTTCTATTTTCTTGACTGGGCCCTAATTGATATAATTTATTACTTGAAATGGAGTTACACAGACTTTTACAATATTGTTAATATTATCTTTATATTTTGGAAGGTGCATTCATGTGATAAAAATGTAAAAATATATGGATAAACTGCATTTGTTAAAAAGAACGTGACATCAATATTACCATCCTGAAAGATATCCGTGATATATTGAGTGATAAAAGCAGATGTTTTTATAAGTGGCAAGCATGTGTTTTATAATTAGAGAAAAAATAAAGGAAATGGTTAAAGCATATAAAATAACCGGATACTATGATCTCTAAGAGAGTACTTTATTATCCCTGTTAACATAACTCTTAAAATATCTTTAACATATGTAATCAGGACAGTATGATTTTTTTGCCCATATTTAGCTGGGATTGCAAAAACTATAAAACAATTAAGATGCAAGTTTTTGATGCTTTTGCCACAATTTGAAACCCAAAACATTTATATAATATGCGTAATTCAAAGTCATACATGCTACCGCATTTAAATTTTAACTTTTTAGCTAAATATAGCTAAAACCAACTCACATTAAAGTCCACAGCTGGGAAGAAGACTTAGCAAAAACTTTAATTATGGTCTCATTTACACTTCTATTTTCAAGCCCATTCATGAATTAATTTCAACTCTGTGCCTCTGCCTTCAATCAAGCTGTAAGTACCTGTCACAAAATGACAGTGTTTAAGTATGTGCACATATGTTTGAAATTTCTACAGCTTGATTCCACTGTCAAAATTTCCACTTAGAGCGGTATGGGTGAGGCTCTACAGCAGAGTCAATGAAGTAGGTCTCTGAAGGTGGCCAAGATCGAACACTCTCTGGTGTAAGCCAAACTGAAGTCCTTATTAAGGCAGAAGACCTTCAATACATGATAGAGCAGGAGGGGAAGTTGATGTAAGGAAGCAAATGTTGAGCAGGAAATTCAAGAGACTGGAGTTCAGGGCGCTGGTTCTATAGTGTGACCTTAGGTTAATCTTAATCTGTAAGACGGGTGTTGGACTAGTAGAGCTTTGGTGTCCCAGTGCATCCTGCCCTTATAATAAGATCTTTTAACTGTAACATTTTAAAGCTAAGGCAGTGGTTGCCAAAATTTTGGATAGCATAGCCCTATCAGTGAAAAAAAAAGTTTAAAATGCAATTCCCATATAAAATATTTATTCATAAATTAGATGCATATGCTATTTATTATTACTAGTACTGGGTACCTTCTAAGACAGTGCCTGTCAGCTGGCATCCTCTCCCATTCGCTTGCTGCCACACTGACCTCCTTACTGACCTGTGACCTTGCCAAGCATGTTCCTACCTCATGGTCTCTGCCCCGGATGCTACTTGCTTCACACCCTCACCTACTTCATTCAGGTCTTTGCTCAATGTCACTTTCCCAGAAGGTCTTCCCTGACCACCTTATTTAAAATTATCATCCTTCCTTGTGCTGCCCCTTCCCTACCCTCACCCCCTTCTTACTCTACTTCTTCCCAGAGCACTCGGGCTGGGTGTTCTCCATTTACCCTGGGGACACTTCTTCCCCCTTCTCCATCCTCTTCTGTGCCATTGATGCTGTTCTGCATGGATTACCTCAACTGGGCCCCTTTGCACACTGGCTTCCAGCTGAGTCTGCCTAATGGGAGGCACCAGCAGGGCCCTGGAGGGCGAGAGGAGAGATATTTATTCTCTCAGCAACTATCTGTACAGGGCCTCTGACTGGGACTGGTAACAGCTGCTCAGCTCTCCCAAGGCCCCCTCCTGCTGGGCATCCTTCTCCTACATCCACAGCTGCTGCTATCTCTTGATTTGGGTCCTGGCTCCCACCCCTAGGGGAGATAGCTCCCTACTACTGGTAGCCCTGGGGTGTTTCAACATTCTTTACGCATTTCTTTTAAACAATGCCTAGCCCTTTACAAACAGCTCTTCCTTAAACTCTCCTCCATTACTTAATTTGGGTGTGTCAACTGTTTTGTTCCAGGACCCCGATACAATACCTATCACCATTAAATATACCACATATTTATGTTGATAGTCTGTTTCCTCTTTTTAGAATATAGAATTCCTGAGGGGGAAGATTTTTTCATCTATTTTGTTGTTGTAGTAAGTATTCAGGTAGTTGCCAAGTAAACAGATGAATAATATTTTCCTCCTGAATCCCTGTGGATTGTCTCGAACATTCCATTTTGGAAATCGCTAGTTTAAGATACAAATATACAGTATATCATTCTTTGTCTGATTTTACTAACTCTTGGACTAATTTAGCCTAATTCCCGTATAATACAGAGCTCTGATTATTTTTAAATCACAAGAAATGTAATTTAATATCAAACTCTCCTCGAAGATCTTGCCTCCCACGAGGTTCCTATAATAAAAGCCCTAACAGATATTGAGCCAATCATGGGAAAGATGCTATTAGTTCACCTTTCTGTGCTCTGAGTTAACAGATTTGTCCTTCTCCATCTGATTTCTGCTTTCTATCTTTTCTTCCTTTTTTTTCCAATAAAGAAGATAAAAAACTGCCCAAGGAACTATAGACTTGGCTGGCCTACTTTGTCCCTACTCATAACAGGAGAAAATCACTCAATATCTTGTTTCCCCAGCTTACTTACTTAATTTGTGTACAATGCTCCATTATTTAATTAACTTATACTTCTAGGGTTTAGTTGCCCAGATTGGACTTAATTGTCTTTAGTAACGACATCCCTTAGAGCAGAAAAGCTAATTAGACAGAAAGTGAATTAAAACACAAAAATCAGAAACACATATACATCCTTTTTTATCCTTCAATATAGAACGTGGGTAATTGTTTCTCACAGAATTACCATATGCATATTATACAGTATTTTACTTTTAGATAAACCATATCATTTTTCACATGCCTGAGTTTTTTTTTTTTTCCTCAGCATTCATCGATAAATGCAGCTGCGTGCTAAGAGTCGCTACTGTTCTGAATGAAACCTGATCTCCGAGACAACCCATGGAACCTGCTGAGGTTGCTTTGGGAGCGAGAACCTAAGTGGCAAGAAACCGCTGAATCCTGCATCCAGGAGGAAACATTTTGTAAATACAGTAACTTCCACATGCATGCAGCTCCATTTTTAAATGCTATGCTCATCTCCCAGCTATATATAGTGGCATGAATAAGAGTTTTCTCATGTGGTTTTAAGTTTCTTGAGCTGCAAGTCAAAACATTGTGATGTTCAAACAGTCTTTGGGAAGAATAGGAAATTAACTGCCAGTGCTATTAAAATGAAAACTCTGCTTTCCATTGTAAGCAAAATGAATTAGCTTGCACAAATAGTTACGTTCAAAAGAAGATACAATTTTCTTTCACTTGAACTTGAACATTTATATTTCCCCACTGTTAGCAGTGGTCTGACTCTCTACGAACTGGGTGATTTAAACAACAGACTTTATTGTCTCATAGTTCTAGATGCTGAAAGCCCAAAATCAAAGTATCAGCAGGGTTGGTTCCTTCTGAGGAATATAAAAGAGAATCTGTTCCATGTCTCTCTCTTAGGTTATGGTAGTTGTCTGGCAATCTGGTGTTCCTCGGTTTCAATGCATCATCCCTAGCTCTGCTTTCATCTTCACATGCCGTTCTCCTAGTGTGTAAGTCTGTGTCCGAAATTCCCCATTTTATAAGGAAACCAGTCATCTTAGAGGCCCACGTCATTCCAGAATGACCTCATCCTCTCTTAATTAATTACATGTATAATGACCCCATGTGCAAACAAGGCTACATTCTGAGGTTAGGATTTTTGACATGAATTGTTTTCTCTTTTTCCCCTAAGGATGGGGAGTCTACAATATAATCCATAACAAATGGTAAAAAACATACAAAAAAAAAATTAGGTCTCAAGAAGATGCTAAGAGACCACTTTGCTCAACCCCTTTGTTTTTTTTTTTTAGTGAGAAACAGAAAGACAGTGATTTGTTCAGGGCTTACTGGCAAAGTTAGCAACACAGACCCGGAACACAGAGCTTCTGGCTCAGATGCTGGTGCTTTCCTAAGCACATGAAATTGCCGTTAGTGTCACTCCTCCTGAAGTGAGATTCCTATGCATTTACAGAGGGATAAGCAGCAGTGACCTGTCCTACTGTAAAACCTGCCCAATGACTGATTCGACATGGCTACACTAGCTTGCTTTGTGAGGGTCATTTAAACAGGAGGATTAAGAAAGGGAAAGCTAGGTGCGAATACTGAAAAATAAATCTAACTGAATGCTAGAGATAGAATCTGGCTCTTTCTCTACACTCTAAGAAAGTTTGAATTAATAAGTTAAACTAATTTTAGTAGTGAACACATTACAAGCATTTAGAGCTTCTTTCACATAAAGTGTTTTCCAATCCATTATCTCATTTGTTTCCTGCAAACTCTAAATCAAGCAACTCTATTTGACAGAAAAAGAAACTGAGGTTTAAGGATAAGTGATTTTCTTTTTTAACTGCAGTGTTACCACCAGACTTGATAAAGCTTACATGTTATTTCAAGTTTTGATTCAAACTCCAGTGCTCTTTAGTAAATTCTTTTTGTTTTGAGCAAAACTAAATCAAAAATTTTTTTTTAAGTTCATAAACTTTGTGGCATACATCTTCAATGTTTATCTACTTCTCCTTTGAAATGTATATTTGGGCGAACTTCTCACAGGCCAACCATCTCTCTCATATAGTTCCTACAAGTACTTGAGGCATCTACTGCTTTGTACTAAAACATGGTAAGTGATGACAGTCTATCTTCAGACCTTAAGGAGTTACAGAGTCACATCAACCTAGGATTTGGATGGACTAAGTGGGTTTCTAAATCATGGTCTCTATTTTACAGATAAGGAAGCCAAGGTCCTATGTCCTAGAGCAAGTTAAAGTCCCGGACCCAGACTCTCAGGCCAGTGTCATGATGACTGTAGGATCTGGTCCCTTTTCAATGAGAAAATGACCAACTGAAAAAAATGTCCTGACCAGACTGCTTTTATCTCACTTTCTCTTGAAGGCAAGAAAGGTCATCAAAGATGCACAGGAAAAACTGCAAATGAGTAAAATACTGTGCAACAGTGATATTCAAAATTATTAAATTGGCGGCCTCAGTGCCCTTTGCAGGTACAAAACAGCCCCTCTATAAGGGAACGAAAAGAGGCTGCACATCGCAGGATGAGGCTTCTTTCTGTAGAGAATACATTACAGCTCCAGAGGGAAGAACATTAACTCCTTCCAGGGAGTCTGTGTAAAAGATAATGTATGCTTCTTTCCTGGCTGTCAAGATTCACAAAAGAGATAGGAAGTTTGAGACTCTATTACTGATGACCTTCTCATAGAATATGCTACATCTAATTTTTAAAAATAGCCTCACAGCTGGGTAGAGTATTGGATGGCCTTCATAAAGAAATGAGAAGTTTCGGCAGAAGTCTTGAAAGGAATAAAGAAGAAAAAAAGAGAGAGAGAGAGAGAGGAAAAGGAAGAGGCAAAGAAGGCCAGGAGCTAGTCTTATTGCTTCTGGATCTTTCTGGACCTCAGGGCCTCATCACTTCTGATCAATTTTCTGGATGGCGTCAACTCATCTCTGCACTCTGCACACCACTAGACAGGTTGGGTTCTGTTGTCACCCAAGGAAACCTTCGCTGTGTCCACACTGTAAAGCCCGCCTCCCTCAGCACGGTGTGCCAGGCTTCTGCTCCACCACTACAGGTAACTCATGTCTCAGCCACACTTGGCCACTTGCCACTTCTCAAACACATTACTTGTGGCCGTCATGTTGGGCATGCCCTTTCTTCTTTCCTTCTTTAACCAGAATTCTCCCTGAGAGTCAAAGCTTACCTCAGAAGCTCCCTTCTCTGGGGAGTCTTCCAGTGAGAATGAAATACTCCCCAACCCATGCTCTTTCTCTAGGGCTCGGCTCAGAGCCTTCTAATTCAATCTTTGGTTCTTTGGATTAGACCTAAAAACATAGCCTTTTGTAAACTGATGTCAGATCTAAGAATTTTTTAAAACTTCTGGACCAATTTTAGATTTACAGAAAAATTGCAGAGGAAGTACAATGCGCTCCCACCTAATTACTTTTAGAATCATAAAATGTTTTATAAAAACATATATAGGGTAGTATGACAAACACCTATATACTCACATCCCATTTTTACCAACTCTCAACATTCTGCCATTTTGCTTCAGATTTTTTTTTAAAAGACATAAGCTGTTACAGTCAGTTTTAAAGTCCCCTGTGTACATCTCCCTGATCTCACTCCTTTTTCCTCCTCAGAATGAATCTCTCTCCTTATTTGGTGTTCATAATTAATTGGCATTCTTTTTATATGTTCACTACATAGGTACATATCCCAGAAGTTATATAGGATTGTTTTGTATGTTGTCAAACTTTATACATAGAGCATCATTCAGTATACATCAACCAGTTGTACATATTTTGCTTTTTCATGTGTTTGTTATTTTCTAGCTCTCATTTATGCATTTAATCTTCTGTATAGTAATGTATTCTATGGATACAGAACTGTTTATTCAATTGCTAGACCTTTCAGTTTCTCATTTATTTTTTAGTGTCAATAAGGAGAAACATACACAATGCACATTGCAGTCCCGGTTTTATTAACAAAACCAGGAATTGGATCTGGATTGATCCATTAACTTTTAAACTTTTCCCCCTAGGGCACCATTCAAGTTCTTAAGAAAGAAAAAAATTAGAGACATCAAAATAATATTTCTGTCAGTGGTGAGAGGTTTCTTGTTCCTTTTAGTTCAACAAAAATCCTTTTCCTCTTTAGATACATAAAAAAAGTGGGATGGGGGGAGGCTATCCACATTTT
>NW_006443570.1:6728220-6743910 GCF_000325575.1 Pteropus alecto
GGAAATACATATATAACAGCTTCCGTTAGCCTCTGCCCAGCTCTTCCAAATCTCAAAAATAGAGGTAGGAGATGTCGTTGGTGGGATTACACAGAATGGTAGAATTAAGTCCAAAGAGTGCCTGGAGTCTTATCTCTCTAAATTCTAGTTTCTTGTATCCAGCGCTGGCCCAGATTGCTTTAATCATCCCTTGAAATAATAAACTCTTAAAAAAAAACCCAGGCTACACAAGAGATGATTGTTTCCCCCAAACAGCTTTAAAATATGCCTGTAAGTAATTCTACAGAAAAGAGGGGAATAGGGCAGCTCAACTATTTTGTGAACTAATTAAAGCAGAAGTTGGATTTTATTTCTTAATGATTTTATACGAATTGCAAAGAAGGCGAGCAATGTGATTACAAGGTGTTCAAGAAGAAAAATAGATGCCTGATATCAACTCAGAGTTCTCTCTGGCTCCAATGGGACATTCGTATTTATCATCTTTTTTTTTTTCCTGCTTATTATGAATATCAGTCTCGTAGGCATGGTAGTAAGATTGGGTACACTGGGATGAATATGATAGTGTCCACTCTTAAGAAGCTACTAGCCATTCCCTGAATATGTGAAAACATAATTAAAATTAAAAAGAGAGAGCAATTAATGGCATGGGTCTCTGGAGGGAAGCAGGAGTTTGAGTGGAAGTGCTAAAAAGTAGGATAGGAAGTGCATTCTACACGGAGGGAGCATGTGAGCAAAGGCATGGAGTAATAACAAATTATCACTGCCTCCAGGAACACCTGCGATAACACAGCTACTTGGAACCGAAGTCCTGGTTCCAATAGTTTGGTCAATTCCACTACTACCCCAACCACAATGTAGGAGACATCATACAACTTGGCTCAAGAGAATAAAAACAAAATGGAGTGCATCACACATCGGCTATACTGAACCATTTCCTATCCCCGAGAAAGCCATGAATTGTCCAGCCCCCAAGCCTTTGTTATTTCCCAGCTCTGGATGGCATTCTTTGCGTGCCCCACTTCTCTGTGGCTGAACTCATCCTTAAAGCTCATCTTAAGCATCGTCTGTCTAGGAAACCATCCTCACTCCCTTGCATCTCTGTGGACACTCCCGGGGAGGCTGCTTCTGTCCCTGTAATGTACAGCATTCCGCACAGCCTGACAAACAGCCTTGTAACTCGTGCGGGCCTCGGTGTCCTCTACTCTTAGAAGACAGGGATTCATCTAATTTACCTTTGTGGTCCCCTCCCTCAGTACCTGACGTAGTGCCGACAG
This sequence comes from Pteropus alecto, assembly GCF_000325575.1. Taxonomy (NCBI): domain Eukaryota; kingdom Metazoa; phylum Chordata; class Mammalia; order Chiroptera; family Pteropodidae; genus Pteropus; species Pteropus alecto. The sequence continues at coordinate 6,729,495 of NW_006443570.1, forward strand.
GTAGTAAGTGTTTAATGTAAACTTCATTAAATGACTTGCATAGCCAAAAAGGAAACGTAGCATTAGAAATGGGAGTAATCAATGGATTCCAGAAGTATAATTGCCTTAAACTCTGTGTCGATATAATTCCTGTGACAAAACTGTATGTATGTATGTGTGTATACCTATATCTCTATCATGTATTATCTATCTATGTATCTATCATCTATCTATTATCTATCATCTATCTTTCCTTCTATCATCTATCTATCTATAATTGGCACTGATTTCCTCAGTTCTACCTATACATCCTAGATTCAATTCCCTGTGCAAGCAATGAAGTTATGTATGTCTGAGTGAGTGCATGAGGGTATTCCTCAGGGATCTCTTTTACAAATTGTGCTCAAAGTAGACCATTTCCTGCCAAATTCCTCACCTTTCCTAGACAGCATTTGGTGAAATGTTTATTTTCATTAAAGTGAATAAATAGTTCAAAGTATGTCCAGGAAAGAAAATTTAGAAGGCAAGAAGAACAACACTCGACATAGAGCTTAAAAGGGTGTTATTTTTCCATCAACTTTATGGTTTAATATATTTCTTGAAACAATGGTGAATGAGTTTTCCTTAGGTAATGTTTAGGGTTTTTTCTTCCCAATGAGAGTATCATTAGAAGAAAAAGGAACATGTAATTTTGTTTGGTTCCAAGGCTATGACAAAGTAAGTATACACCACTCTACATCTCCCACTGATTACTACTAGAAACATAAAGAAGTCTATCTGAGGACTCAGAAGAGTAAATAATAGCAGAAGAATTGGGGAAAAGAAATCAAAATTGAAAGTATAACAGATATAGCGGTGAGTTTACTGGTATTTTATTATTATTTTTTTCTAATCTCCCAGCTTGGACTCCGGGGCAGTCAAATCCCAGAACCGCACATCAGGCACAAAAAGGAAAAAACACCAAGGAAATTTACTTCCTATTTTTCTTTCCAGAAGAATGGGAAGGAAGAGATGGGGACTGTGAAGGGAAATACCTTCCCTTCCTGTTTGTTTTTTGCTTTGCTCACTTGGCTTAGTCCCAGACAAGCTGCAGCCATAAAGCTGTATGTAGTGGATGCAGCAGCTATGCACATAACTAAAAATCTCAGAGAAACTCTTTCACTTTGAGTAGAGGAACTAGAAAACTAGGTCCCTCAGCCCAAAGAGAATGTATGTATGTGGGGGTGGGGGAGGAATTCCCTTCTCTCTCATTACTTTTCTCTCTAGGTGAACAAAGTCATAGGAAGTGTGAAATGGCATGGGAGACCTAAAATCCTGACTTTTAAGACAGAAGTCATGAGAGAGGAACCTTTTGTGACTTGAGCGTGAAGAGAAGTCATGAAGAGAAAGATGGTGGAGAGAAGAGAGCCCCATAATCTGTGTATGAAGTCCCAGGCTCACCACTGAGTTGCACATACATTAAAATTGCCCAGTGTAGCACAGCAGACGCTTCAAAACCTGAACTGTGGTAAAACAAAGAGTTGACCCCTGGGTTGTGTACATATGGAGCAGACAGAATCGCACTACAAGTGCTTTGAACACTAAACTGACATAAGAACTACAGTCTGCAGAAGACAGGTGTGGCAAGAATCATGCCAGGTTGACTACCGGCCAATGCAAACAAAACACAAAACAAATGAAAAGAAAACACTCTCTAGAGGATTTTAACAGGACCAGAGTAACAAACATATTTCTCAAAATGTCCATGATATAATCCAAAATTCTAGACTTAAAAAGAAACAGAAAAATCTCACCAACTCTCCAAAGAAAATCCAAAGAGAAAAAGACAATTGACACCAATCCCTGCGACGATCCATATGTTGAAATTATTGAGCAAAGCTTTTAAAGTAGTTATTGTAACTATGCTCCATGAAGTAAGAGAAAAAATCTCTTGAAATAAAGGAAAGATAGAAGTTCTAAGAGAAGAAATAGAAAATATAAAGATTAACCAAATGAAAATTTTACGAATAAAAAATATAACCGAAAATTTTACTGAACGCACTCAATAGCAGAGTGGAGAGGGCAGGAAAGAGCCATTGAACTTGAAAATAAATCAATAGAAATGATCCTTTCTGAATGAGAGAGACAAAGAAGAAAATTGAAAAATAAGAGCAGAGTCTCGGGGACCTGTGAGACAGGCCTTGCATTTATGTCGCTAGAATCCTAAAAGGGGAGGAGGGAGATATCGTTGCAGAAAAAAATGCAGCTGGAAGTTTTTCAAATTTGATGAAAGTCATAAATGTATATATTTAAGAGTCTGAGAGAAGCCCCCAAAGGGACACGTAGTGACATCATAATCAAACTGCTGAAATACAAAGATAAAGCAAAAAATCTTGAAAAGAGCATGTAAAAACTCCAATACATTACCTATAGGAGAATGATTCAAATGACAATATATTTCAATAGAAATAATGGAAGCTAGAAGACAGTATAATAACCTATTGTTATTATAGGCTACTGACCTTGAAAGAAAAGAACTGTTAATTCGGGATTCTATAGCTACCAAAAATATTCTTCAGGAAAAAAAGGTGAAATAAAGACATTCTTAGGTGAAGAAAAAAAAAAAGCCAATAGAATTCATAGCAGCAGACCTACTCTAAAAGAAATGATAAAAGAAGTTCTTTAGGCAGAAGAGAAATGGTACTAAAGGGAAATTTGGAACTTCAAGAATGAAAGAAGGGCAACAAAAATGGTAACTACCTGGGTAAATAAAATAGCCATTTCTCCCCCTCTTCAGCTCTTTAACATGTATGACTGTTGAAGGTAAAAGTTATAACATTGCCTGATACAGTTTTCGATTTGTTTGTAGATGCAATACATTTGGACAACTATACTTTCCAAGTGTATATGGTGTATCCACCAAGATAGACAATATCTTAGGTCATAAAACCAACCTTAAAAAACTTAAAGTGATTGAAATCATACAACACATGTTCTCTGACAATAATAAAAGTAAACTAGAAATCAATAACAGAAAGATGCTGAAAATCCCAAAATTATTTTAAAAATGAATAGCACACTTCTAAATAATACATTGGTCAAAGAGAAAGTCTCAAAGAACACTAGAAGAAATTTGGAACTAAATGAAAAAGAAAATAGGACATGAGATGGTCAGTTTTATGTGGTCAGCTTAGCGAGGCTACAATCTTGTTATTTAATCAAACGCAAATGTAGGTGTTACTGTGAGGTGGATATGATTAAAATCTATAGTCATTTCACTTTTAGCCAGAAAGATAATTAGTTGAAAAGCTAAATTAAGATACTTTAGAACAGTGTTCCTCCAAAATATCTTCTCTGAACTGCTGTGAGAATACCAAGTGAAAGAATAGACTTGAACCATAAGAAATTGCCCAGTTCTTTTTTGAACTCACCTATATGATTATTCTTACACCCAGAAGGATATTTATTGAGTATGCCCTGTGTACCAGGTACTGTGTTAATAAAGGTTAGACCAAAAATTAAAATGAATGAATGAATGAATGAATGATTCCTTAAGAAACTTTGATGTGCATCTTAGAGAATGAGTATAGAAGAAGCAGACAAATCCATTCCAGGCAGAGGAAAGGGTATAAACAAAGAAATGAAAATAGAATAAGAAAAACTATGCTCTGAGGAACTACCTTTCTGTCCCTTAAATTCTCTTTGTTTCCTTTCGCAGGTCTCTGACAGTGAGGATTGAATGCACTAACAGTGGTGAGGTGACCAAAGCATATGGAGCTACTGAATGGGCTGTTGGCAGAGTAACAGAAGTTCACAAAATAGCTAACTAACCTAGGGAGTGGGAAGGGGGAAAATGAAACACACACCTCAGGCCAATGAAGGTTTTGCACTTCCCATGGAATTTTTATAGCATTTTTAATTTAAAAAATACTAGGCAAGGCTGGGCAAAAACTTGTCCAATTGCAAGCTACCCAGGCTACATCTTTACTTCATTTAAATCCTATTAAAGTACAATCTTCTCAAATATCCTTTTATGGTATCTATAAAGTCTAATTCTTCAATTTAATTTTATGGGAGTGTGGATTAAGAATGCATATGAAAAACATAGGAAATTACCCAAAGAAAGGCATTTCCTTGAGAGGAAAAAGAAAGCCCTACACAAAGTAAAAGAAACCTTTTAATTTTATTTATATCTTTTTGCCTCTTATCAATGAGGAATAGAGAATGGGAAGTCTAAAATACGAATTAAAAGCTACCACTGCAGAATATTTTATATTTTATGCTATATGGCTTTTAACAAAGGAAAGGTGATTCTATTATTACCCTGTATAATTTTTGGAGAGGAAGCATAGATGTAGCACTGCTCAATAGTGAAATGACTATTTAGCTTATTCAGAATTATTTGATGTATTAGCTCACATAGGATAAGTATAATAAGCATTAATCCTTTCATGATCTAACTCACTGGCTTTTCCAAAGTTACTAAGGCACATTCTTCAAAGATTTTTACAAATCTTATTCTAAAAGTATTCATTGTTTTGCGTATTCTGCTCATCAAAAGTCACAGATAAGTTTCATTTGTTCTATTACTAGATCCTTTTAAAAATAAAGCAATACTTGCACTGGAAGGTGAAACACCTCTGTTCCAAGAACGAAAAAGAAATACAGAAGAGTTGAGAAGTAACTAGCAATAATAGGTAGATTTGAGGCTGGGAAGGGAAGCCGCAGAGAAAATAGACAAGAAGTGATGAAAATTTACTTGACTACATCATGGACCTGCATGGGAAATCTTGCTCTAAAAATTCCATATTTGACAGGTGTTATGTGGTAATTAGAGTTAATTTGTTAATGGGTGGGGATCTAAATATGGATTTCAAAATACACTATAAAATAAGTTCTAGATCAGATTTTTGACTCCATTGGAATATCATCATGTAGGATTTAGTAGCTAAGGACCTAGAGAGCTGTTCATTGGAGAGTCTCAGACCAATGATGGAGAGTCTTAAAATGAACCTGGAATTTAATGTGCATTTTATAGGCAGCCGTGAGCTTACAGTTTCTTATCCATAAATGGTTAATTAAAATTCTCAGTTAATATGAACTGTTCTCTTATTCTAACAAGATTGATTTTTAATTAATTTTTCAGACTATGCTTCTGACCAAAGTAGAGGGATATTTTAAAAAAGAATCCAAACGCAATTATTTATCTCAAATACCTTACAGTCTTGAAGGAAGAAAAAGATATACACATGTGTAATTGCGAAACCAAGTAGCATCAGAAATTACAGAAAATGTGGAATTAGAGTTACAAAAGGAAAGAATGCTATTTGGGGAATCAGAAAAAGAACAAGTTTCTGAAAAGATGTGAGATTTACTCTGGACTCCTCCCTTCTTCTTCTTCTTTTTTTTTTTTTTCCTGGTCTGGAGAGGTTCATACTACAGACTACAAATTTTTTTGGAGACCAAATGAAAAACAGTGTTGTGATCAGCATTTGTTCTCATTATGTTCACTGATATTCATGAATCTTCGATATGTAGTTTCTGTAACTTGGAATACTCAAGATTATAAATAGTATTCTAAATTAAGCTTCTTGTACAGTGCACTTTGCTGAACATCAAACATACCTGAAGGACAGCAGTAGTGCTATTGATATAGAGATTAATAAAATAAGACTCCTGCCCCAGAGGGCTATCATCCACCGAAGAAAGTAAACTCATGAATGGATACGAATTTAACATATTGTAATAAGAGAACAAGGTACTAGAGGAGCAAATGGAGAGTGTGTGAAACTGACATGCATTCCTGAAAACGATTATCTTAAAGTAGGTGGACAAAACATAAAATATTACCTAGCATAAAGTGTTACTCTTTTCACCTCTGAAGACAATGGAAAAAATTAAGGAACTAAGGGAAGAAGTGATAAAGAAAAAACAAATAAACAAAAATACACAAAAAAGTCCCACAATAACAAAACCATGTTAAGTAGTACTGAAAGAGTCAAAACGTGATGACCAGCTTTATCTCTTTTGTGTGACATCATCTGTAGCATGTGATTGCTTAAATCAAGGGACCATCCAAATACCACCTAAACAAAAATGAGGACACACTGCAAGTATAAGGAATCAAAGGGAGAAATTTCCACTTACCTAATTTCAGAATGATGTGGCTAGATACTGACTGTTCAAATAAGTCAGAAAACACTGCAAAATCAACCTGTTGATGCGGTAGCATTCTATAGGGTCTAAATCTAATAAAGCATAAGGCCTTTCAGTTCCTAATATACCAGAGTGATGAATATCAGACTAAATTTCCTGCCATAAACAACTGTACGACTGGGAGTAAATATTTTCAGATATTGACAGGACAGAACACAAGGCTGTAATCTTTGAGAAGAAAAACGCAAAAAGCGAGTTCCATATTTACACTGAATTTCTGTCAGAAGGTACATTCCAGGCCTTGACATACAGAAATGGAGGCTAACCAGAGGGGAGGAAGCAGACATTGGACTACAGGGATGGTGAGAAGGCTGGAATCTTTAGGGCAAGGTGGAGAAGAGGAGGGAGCTTTGCCAATAAAGCTCCAGAAATTGACCTTGGAGTCTCTAAGACATGAGCAGGGCAAGAATTCATGAGTTCTGGCAGAAAATAACTTCTGAGGAAATGTGAGCTTAATGGTTTCTGAAGGTTGCATAATGTGGGAAAACACTGGAGTTCTGGTCAGTCAGAGTGGGAAGACTTCACTTAAAGTCCTAAGCATTCAGTTAATAACTCATAAAAAACACAAATGAAGAGTAGGAATACACTAGCCCCAAAGCATCCTTTAGAGCTATCTTAATGAAGCCCCTCAAAAAGCCTTGCCAACATAAAGCTGATTCTCCAGTAAATTAACTAGTTTCCAGAAAAAAAAGAGTCAATGTCCTTTAAAGAAAGATAATAACAAATAGATTCTAAACATGAGATAACCACAATTAACAACACAATTTAAAAAATTACTAGAAAATAAAGCAGGGAAATATGATACATAACTAGGAAGGAAAACATCAATAAAAGAAGACTGAGCTATGACAATAATATAAATACCAGATAAGGACTTTAAAAGTAGCTCTTATAAATATGCTCAATATTTTTAAAAGATTAAGTAAATAGATGGAGAATCTTAGCAAAAAAAAAAAAAAAAATAGAAACTAAAAAAATAACTGAATGGAAATGCTAGTCGAAAATAAAAAAAAAAATTCAACAGCCTTAAAAGTAGATGGACAATGCAATAGAAAAAATTAGAAAGATTAGTGAACCTAAAAACAGAATGGAAGAGTCTATATAAACTAAAACTCAAAAAAAAGTAGAAAAAAAAGCTTGAAAAAAGAAATAGAACCTCAGTGACCTGTGGGAAAATCTTGTGTATAAATGAAGTGCCAGAGGAGAAAAGAGAGAGAGAGTGGGTAAAAATATGTGTAAAGAATTAATAATAAAAATTTTCTAGATTTGAGGAAACACTTCAAATCACAAATGCAACAACCTGAACAAATCCCAAGATAAATAAACACAAAGAAAATTGGATAAAGTTACATCATAGTTAAGCTATTGAAATGTTATTTTACTACTGTACTAAAAGTAAAATGTTAAAAGCAGTCAGAAAAGTCACATTACATACAAGGGGAAAATGACAGGAATTATAGCTGACTTCTTATCAGCCTTATTCATCATCATTCCAAACCGAAAAGACCCCGAATGACCATCAACAGAATTGATAAACCGTGACATAGTCATACCATGGACTATCGTGCAGGTATATAAAAAAAAGAACTATTGCTACATGCAACAGCATGGGTGAATTTAGACATTAAAGCCAAACAGAAAAGAGTACATACGAAATTACTACATTGTACAAAGTCGCAGAAAAGGCAAATCTACGACGAAAGGAATCAGAGCACTGGCTCCTTCCTGAGGGATGTTGTTGATTGGCAAGTACACAAAGAAACTTTTTAGGGTGATGTAATGTTGTAAATCAGGATGGACATGTATTATATAAGGTATTTACATTTCAAAACGCAATGAACTTTATGGTTAAAGTATATGCATTTTATTGTACATAGGTTATACTTCATTTTCTAAATGATTAGTAATGAAAGCTGATATTTGCTTCTTTTTTTTCTGTTGCTGAGAGGTACGATGTACATCGAGTGATCATAAAAATAGCAGATTGGGACAATACTGAAATTGGTCTGACTATGGGGTATATAGCTCTAAAACAAAATAACTCATTTAAATGTTAAGAAGGAATGGGCTGAATTCAGAAGATCAACTGAATTTATTTATAGCCTCTTTTCCTTAAGATATTCCACAGATAAGCAGAACATACTATGTGAAGGTATTAAAAATTTAAGGCAAACTTGGAAAACTGCCATTCAGCTTTACAAGGGATTAAACAAAAAACAGAAGCAGAGCTAGATTCTCAATCATGAATTTTAACTTATAATTCACTGACAGGGTCTAAAAATTCTTTTGAACTTTTTCTCTCTTTTATGTGCAACCCTTAGAATTAGGGTGGCTAGGTAAGCATCGACACACTTCCCCTGGGGTGGCACTGAAGGCAGGTAAGTAAAAAAGATTCTAATCAGTATCATCAAGAACAATATGTTCAGTTTCTTTGTTGACTTAATTGGTGTGATCAGGGTCCACCCATGTATTCAGCTATATTCTGTCAAATATTATGGAGCTTTTTGCATCTCTGACTTAAAAGTGTCCAAGAAAGGAGATTTAATGCCCTGATTCATTTCAACCTTCACGGGTAAAGCATTAAGAAGAGAAAATACTAAAGGTGATTCCAGTTTCACATGTTCAACCTTTGCTGGGACCGCTTTGTAATTGCCAAGGCCATTGCAAGCTATGCATGGTACTTGAGACTCACTGTGCTCTTTTATCTCTTTTTGTCTATTTCTAATGTTCCATCCTCTTTTCCCCGCTGGTTAAAGTCCTGCTCTTCATTCAGGCTGTGCAAAAACCACAGCCTCTCCCCAAAACATTATCTCACCAACTTTAGGCATTTTAAACATATTTGCTCACATTTCTGTCTCTTCTAGAGACCAGGGGAGCTCTTTGTAATATTAATCTTTATGTCCTTGTGGTCTAGCTCACAGTAGGTGCTAAACAGCTGTTTGATGAAGGACCAAATGAACTATATGAAGAAGCAATTTTGGAACACCATCAACTTCATGAGATACTTTCAGTTCAAGGTAGTCAGTTATTTTGGATTGTTGTTGGGTTGTTTTTTGTTTTTTTTAACTGACCCCTCCAGTAATCTTGCTTTTTATCTTCAGCCTAATCTGGTTTCACACCTTTGAGTTGACTTTCAGTTTTGCTATAGCAAATGATATATTTTTTCTATTTTCTTGATTTCAAACTCTTTCGTGTTTTATATCTGGTCACCCTTAATAGAGTATGTCGTTTATCCACCATGAAACTAACTCTGTCCACATTATTCACTGTTTAGTGCTCCCTGTCAGCTTTCTGGGCGGCAGGAAACTCGAGCACTTTTCAAGCTCTATTCCTCTCTAGGACATTCATAACAGAGAGTGCTTTCTGCCATCATGAATAACTTTCCTTTCTCTCCTAAAAACAAATTGGGGATTAATGTACACAATCTCTCTCACATCAGGCTTTCTGATTTGTTTGATTGATTTCTTCCACTATATTGTGCAATATCAAAAGTACCATAGAAATGTCAATGAATTATCTGCACCTAGAGTGCCTCTTCTCTGTCTCTTGAATTTGCAATAATACACTCTACTTAAATAACTCCAAAAATGAATGGCAGGCCTTATTACTTTTCATGGATCCTAGCTTCTCTAGTTTTTTTTTTGTCAGATGACTGCATATGTATTTCACCTTTTATTTGTTTACTTTTTATTGATTTAAAATCTTATGCAAAAGCAAAACAAAATAAGACAGTGCCTATGACTGTACATCAGCATGTAAAGAATACTATAATTAAGATAAAATTTCAACAAAGAAAGCTCCAGCAACAAGGTAGTCTAGTTACCTAACAATGGAAACAAAATTGATGACTATTTGTTATTCACTTATACTGTCGTGACTGAAAAAAACTATATCTAGGTACATGATTAAGGGTATGTATATGGATATATTTTTTTAAAGCTATGCCAATAAATAAAGAACATTTAACAGTAGGATCATTGTCTGGGTGACTTGTCCTTGTGAAAGGTCAAAAGAACCTTTTGCAGGACAATTTTCAGTGGCACATGTGCTGCCATGTTCCCCTGGATTACTGGACACGTCTGTTACACGGTCATCTTACCACTGTGATTATAGGAGCTTTGTGGTCAGAATATGGTGAAGGATGATTAAGAAAAAAAGGGTATGTGGAGGTGAAGCAAAATATCATCTATGGCAAAAAAGCAACTGGACTGATGGGGAAGGTGAAGATGAAATTAATTACATCGAAAGCCAAAACAAACTTAGAGCTCAGAGAGGGAGGGTCTCAGAGAAGGAGGGGTAGTTTGCCACATAACGGGGTGAAGATTTTCCTCAGCTGCTTTGGTAGGAGCACCTTGACTTCTGTTCTGCTTGGCAAATATTCCCAACCTGAAGTCTCCATGTGAGGGTTGACCGTGATTAGTCTATTGCTTTTCAACCAGTTTTCCCCATAGTATTCCTCTTCTAATACTTCTCAACCGTTAATGGATTCCGGATCCATTAGATGGCTGGCTTAATAAAAGCACTGCACCTTTCACCAAAAAATGTGCATCTACCCATCTATGATTATGTATACTAACATGATAGACAAAACGCACAAAGCAAAATGCAAACAAAAAAAGAGTCAGTGCCACAATATGAAAAGAGGACCAAGTTTGATTTAAGGCAAAAAGTATTTAACTGAAAAGAGAAGATAATTTCGTGGGTAAAGTCAAAATTGGAGCCATGATTGTTCTGGACTTTTATATACTAAGGAATATTGCATTGAAATATCTAAAGCAAAATGATGGAGAATACAGAAAAATTGTAGAGAGAAAGTTAAGGAAACAAAGTAGTAGAGGAGAATTTTATATCTCTTCCTCAGTTTTTGATTGATTAGAAAGACAAAGTGAAGAAAGAAAATGGAGCGTCTAAATAATAATTTGAAAAGTTGATCTAATATGTGTGTTTGTGTGTGTGTATAATTCTATACTCAGCAAACAGCTTTTGAGTATCCATGGATCATTTGCAAAAATTTACCATATATTTTTAAGCCCAAAACACCTACAATAAGTAAAAACAAACGTAGAACTGGTTAAAACAGAGACAATAACAAGCTACTTAAAATTAAATCTTTTTACTAGTTCTTGTGTCAAAAATAAAATTAAACTTTAATGAAAGACTATAGAATCATTGAAATATTACATATTTGACCTATGAAAAATAGCTTAAATCCATTTGGAGAAAAGTTTAGAAAACTATATTAATAAATCATAACCTATGAAAATACAAAAAGAATAAAAAACATGAAGACAGATTTACTTAAAAATCTATTGAACAAACATTCATTCAGAATCTTCTATGTGCCAAATAAAAGCAGAAAATAAGAAAATAGAAGACAGAAAAACTGCAAATTTGTGGACTAAATATGATACTTTGCTCTATAGAAAAAAAAGTAACAGCAATAATAAAAACATGAAAATAGATGAACTATTCACCAAGCTAATTTAAAAGAAGTGAAGCACAAAGACATAAAAATTGAAATTTAAAAGAAAAATGAAAATCGAAGGAATCTATCAACAGCAGATCTATTGTGCAAGAAATATTAAAAGAATTCTTTAGAAGAAGGACAATGATATAGGTCAGAACTCAGATCTACATAAAGAAAAAAAAGCACTAAAGAGGAACACACGAAGGTAAAAAATAAAATATTTTATTTTTCTTATACTTAATTACTCTAACAGATAACAGTTGGATCAAATAATAATAGCGATGAAGTAGTCAGTGACTATAGCTAATGGATAAGTAAATCTAATGACAGCAATATTTTAAGGGATGGGATTGGAAATTCTCTGAGGAACTTGCACTACCCATAAAAAGATACAGTGTTTATAATTTGAAAGTGGACTTGGATTAGCTGTAAATGCATTTTGCAAACTCTAGGGCCAACCATTAAAAAAAGTAAAATAAAAAAATCTGGGTAAGAGATAGAAATTGAGAATCAAGACTTGGGTTTTAGATATATTAAATTTGAGAAACTTTTTAAACTTGCAAGTCTAGTAGGTGGGGAAGAAGAAGAGAAATCAAGAAGGAAAATGAATGAAAAGTAGTAACAATGAACTAGAGGAAAAACAAAGATAGGATGGTTTTCGGAATGCCAGTGAAGAAAGACTCTCATAAAAGAAGATTAAAAACTATATTTTAAAATGTATATAATATTAAATACATATAAAACAGAATAATGGTGGCTGTTTTAATGAAATAGGTTTGTGGGTGATTTAATTTCGTTTTTTCTGTGTCTATCTTCCAAAACTGTTCTGCAATAACTATACAACATGGTGGTTATAACAAATAAAACAATGAAAATTATTTTTAAAATATCAGCTCTTTATTCTAACTCAAGAGTATATATTCTTTATGTCTACTTTTCTACTAGGGACAGCTCCTAAGTAAATATACTTAAGGAGATGCACATGTGTACAGGGAAACCCGTGGGTAAAAGTGTCTTGGAGCGGCACTGTCCAATAAACACAACAGGAGCTGCATATATAATTTTAAATTTCCTGGTAGGCACATTGAAAAACATTATAATGAACAGATCGAATGAGTTTTAATAACGTATTTTATTTAACACAGTATATCCAAAGTATTAGTGTTTCAACACATAACCAATATAAAAATACAAATGAGCTATTTCATCTTTTTTCCCTAGGTCTTTAAAATCCGGTATGTATTTCACACTTAACAATACATCTCAACTCAAACTCAATCCAAGTGCTCAATAGCCAGTTGTGGCCCGGGGCTTCCATAACAGACAGTGAAGTTGTATATGGAGAGACCAGCAGCACTGGCATCACCGAGGAAAGTGTAAGAAACGCACAGTCTCAGTACCCGCTCTCGACCTACTGAATCAGAATCTACGTTTCTAACAAGCTGTCAAATGATGCTGGTCCTCAGAGCACACATTAAGTAGTAGCAAGACTATCTATGTCCAGAAATTCCTCTAGAATTTCTACAGTGGTTCCTTAATATTTCCTCCACTATTCTCTCTTCATCTCTATCAATTCTCCAAATCCCACTTATGTGCTGGTTACTGTGTGTTAATATTTTACGAATCCTTTCATGCTCATTTTACAGAGCAGAAAACAAAGGCACTGGAAAGTTATGTAATGTGCTCAAGACCACCTCGTAACTGGTGGAGCTGGGATTTTAAACCAACTAATCTACTTCCAGAATCCTGTGTCTTAACCACAAATATCTGTTTCTCCTACTTGAGATACATCCAGCTCTTCAAGGACATACACACTTTTGCACCATAACAACTGCATAATACACTAAATGTTTTGGAAGGAAGGGGGCAGATCTCTGCTTGTACTACTAGCACAGTCCTTCCAGGACCAAATGCCCTGGAATATAATGCATGTTTCATTATTTGTGTCCAACCCCCGTCCCGTTTTCGGGACACTAGTAGACCTATTATCACTGTGTGGCGAGTGGTGGTCAAAGCACCAGTTTTGTCTGTTATTTGCGTAATGTTACGCAAATACTTATGACAGTTATGGATGCTATCCAATTTTCGCTTAGAAAATGTTTCTTCCTAATTATATAAAAGACAAATTTTATCTAACTGATGCTCTAACAGGTCTGAGTTCTACGAGTAGAAGTTTTGAGTTCTAATGAAATGATCATAAAGTAGGAGATTTAAGGAAGAAGTAAGATGCCTGGATAATTACAAGTTCAAACAACCGCCTTCTTCATATGAGGGTGGTAACTTATTGCTCATCCATTAGCGATCTTCTTTTCAGATTCTCTTGCCTTTCGTTCTAATCTAGTTAATCTAATTCTACTTATATTTTCTCATTTATCATGCCTTCCTTTTGGAAAGGGTTCATTTTTTTCTTCCTCCTTCCTTTGGCACTTTTAATTCTCTTTAATTTCTCAGTTGACCACATTGAAGTGGCTGAAATGCTTTCAAGAACATGGAGTTGTGGGTAAGGAACCACTTTGTGCCCTTTGCTAGATGCTCAAGCTGGTTGCTAACATCCAGCTGCTTTTCCAAGAAGATCTTGCCCGAGTTAGTAAAACCACCTGCATTATGGATGGCCCTAGCTGTCTGTCCCAACAAAAGCAGACGCACAAAGAGGGAGAAGAGTCTGTTCTTTTATGAAAAGGTATAGAGATCACTATGGTGTGAATATACATTTTTCTTTTCTTTTGTTAAAATTTAATTTAATTTTTAAAATCTTTTTAATTAAAGAAATGATTT
>NW_006443570.1:6743953-6751593 GCF_000325575.1 Pteropus alecto
ACCCCCCCCCCCCTCTCCCCTCTAGTGAATATACTTTCTACTACTTAAAAGCTGTGTGTCCTTGGGGAAGTTACTCAGACTCTCTAAATCTTACATAACTGTGCAAACTTGGACTAGATACTTAACTACTATGAATCTCAGGTTTCATATATAACGATGTGGCATTTTTAGTTACATCCTAGGGTTTCTGATAGCATTCACTGAGAATAAAAGATACGAAAAAATCTAGTGCAGAGCCTGGTACCTAGTGAATAGTATCACATGATCATTCTCCTACAGTCCTTTTCAGACATAACCACAAGAGTTTTGAGGGCTCTGCTTGATTTTAGACTTTCCAATGGCCAACCACAAACATTTCCATGTCATCCCCCTCGAAGATGCATTTATTCTTCAGAGGCATTTCATGCTAAATAACATTTACATGCAATGCTCTACTTACTAACAACTACATTGTAAATACCTCTAGAACAGGGTCTGGGTCACTTCCGTCTTCCTTCTTGGGCATCTAATATAATGCCTTTTATTGATGACAGGTGTCCCTAATGTCTTTGGACAACTTTCCATGAACTCCACAGTTTGGCTGCTGCTCCAGCTCTACCCTCTCATCCTACGCTAGGATCCTCCTCTATCACAGACCTCACCTCACTTACTGCGATTCGGGTGGTATTATTATAAAACGCTTCAAACATACAGAGAAGTAAAAGATCCATGCCTTTAACCACTCAGATTTCACAAATGCTGACCTTTTGTCATATTATTCAAGTTTCTGGTTTTTAAAGACCTATAAATATTTCAGATACAGTTGTGAACTTTCCAATCCTATTCTCTTCCTTCTTCCTTGGAGAAGTCACTGTCTTATTAAGTTAGGAAGCTTCATTTTTCTGAAAAATGAAGTTGCTATATCTCTCAGAATTATAGGGTTATGAGGATTAAATAAAAGAAAATATCCAATGTGGCTGACAATGAGTTAAATGCTCAATACTTGGCCATCACTCTCATCATCACCATCATGATTATCATCATCACTGTCATTATTATTTTTCTCTGCACATTGTCTGTCTCCTCCAGTAGAGTTTTGCTTTTTGAGATTTGGGACTTTCTCTCCCTTCTATAAATGTACCGCTTGCCCAGTTCCGGATATATAGCCAGCACACAAAACTCATAAGTTAAATGGGTGCCATAAAGGCTGGAATGACTGATGTCCTTTCTCTAATTTCAGGCATAGTATTAAACCACATTAGGCATAGGCCTTTACAAATTCTCTAAAATAGGAAACTGACCATAATACATAGGCAGTATTCATTCACCTTGAAAAATCCAGTGTAATGATAATCTATTAGTTCTTTCAAGTGGCCCTAATTACCTGTTTGTTAGCATTTCTTATTCTTCTCCAATACCTGACTCCAGAGGAGAATGGGACAAAATTAAGGTTCCTGAAGTTCAAAAGCTGAACTAAAAGATGACCAGGTGTTGGACAGATGTGCACCCAGTCTTCTAGGGTCCTCTGTATCCTTTCAAGATAAAAGCAGCCTTTTAGTTTGCTATAACCCCAGTTGCTGTCTCCTATTCAATTATTGAGATTTGCAGACATAAAAAAGCAGGACTTGCCATTTAAAATTATTTGCAATAAAATTCTATTTTGTTTACTCGACGCTAAATACCAATAGTCAAGGAAGCGGCAGGCAATCTTACTCGTTTCCCCCCATCCACTAATTAAACATTTTAGTGCAGAGATCAGCATAATTAAAGAATTAGGAAACAATGAGGAGTGCTCGGGATAATTTGTAATATCAGTGCACTGATGCATTGGGTCCAGATACCACAATTTGATTGGCAGGACTTTATTAAGTTTTGGCAGCACTTAGGTAGGCTGGGAGCTCCTTTATGAGACTCTTGCACATTAATCTATGCTCCCGTTCTCGTTAATACTGATGAGTGAAGGCAGTTAATTGAATTATGTATGAAGCACTGCTGATTAAATAATATTTCACTCCCCACTATAGAATTAGCTCTGCTGGCTTAACATCCACTGTTGTCTCTGACATTGAATGTCATAAGGATCTCTTCTTGAGCAAATACTTTGATTCTTTTCCATCTGTTGCAACTGATGCAGCATCTTAGATACCACTGGAACCTATTTATCCTTCAGATCTGACATGAGGTCACTTTGAAGAAACAATAGCTATTTATTAGCATCTGTGTAACCAAGAGAAAAATCCTTCCAAGTGCCTCCACAATTCTAAGGATATTATTATTTAAACCCACTGTGGAACATAAAGGAAAATTCTAATAATTTATAATTGTATTCTGCATAGGTAATAAGAGAAAATAATTCAGGGTCTTCTGAATCAACTTTGAAAATTAAAGTATTATTTTGAGCCACATATGTGTTTCTGCCTACATTTTCTGCACCTTCCTCTTCTCATGTAATCCTAATAACTGCTGTTGAGAAAACAGAAGCCTCTCCCTGTGGATGATTCACTCAACATTCTTTCCTTTCTCCTGCCCTTCCTCTCTTCTCTCTTTCTTTTGATCCATCTCACCTCTTATTGTGAAATTACTAATTGCTAGATACTGTGATGGGTGATGGTATGCAGAGAAAAACAAACTGGTTATTCTTTTAGAGAAGCTCACATCTTAATAGGCAATAAAATATGTATGTAGATATTTAATATCATGTGATAAGTACATAATAGAGATATGAACAGGGCAGAAGACGGAGTGACTAATCCTACTTGAGAAGGCTTTGAAATTAAAAGTAACAAATGGAATGAGTCTTGAAAAATGAGTAGGAATTTCCCAGGTACTGAATCCATCAGAAAAAAAGAAAAAAAGCGCAAGGTGAATTAAATGGCATGTACATCCATCATCCACGGCAGTACTCTAGTAGGAATTAGACTAACAAATAATCCAGACGTTTTGTTTCCCCCTATGATTTCGATTAGAGTTGTTGAATTGTTTCCTCAGTTCTCCAAGGAAGATGATATATTACAAGGCACGTGGTATAATGAAAGGACTATATACCTGGCAGGAGGCCAAATTTGTATGTGATCCTTGTCAAATTAAAGCCCTGGACTAGGTTTTAATTTTTTAAACTCCAATGTAAGGCATTTTGTAGGGATACGTGATACTGAAGGTTTGCAGAAATTCTGACTGATAGTGAGGAATGAGGTTGGTCTGTCTCTCAGAGAGGTAGGCTGAAAGCTACCTTGGTGAATTTACTATAGATCAGAGTCTGGCTTTGCAAGTCTGGAAACTTCGTATCAGTGCTACAGAGACTTGAGTCCCTGATTTACACAGATGAAATTTACATGAGATTGAGATAGAGAAATCAAGTTCTTGATTTATAATAAATATTCTGTTGACGTACCTGGAAATTTTCTTCTTACAGAAAAACCACAGGGAAAGCTATATTTTAATCAAAGATTACTTAAGCATGAGCTCAAAACGAAGGAAATTGAGTGATTTAAATATTTGATGACATCGGATCCTGAAAGTCTCCATCTCCATGGCAGAGTTAAATGCATCTATCGCCACGGTAGAGTTCAGTCTGTCAAGAACTGTCCTTCAGTGGGATGGACAGGAACCCCTTTCTAAGGACAGTGTTAAAGAGGCACTGTCATCTTGTACCTCCCACAATTTCTTTTCTTCGAAACCCTCATTACTCACCAATTTTTCTTTCCTATAGAGCTCAGTAAACGTGTATTGTCTATAACTTTTGATTCCTGAATAAAGTCTCCACTACTTTATGGGGCATTCCTTCTCCTTATGATGGTCTATAAGTTGATCTGATAACTCAAGTTGGAGAGGACAATCTTATTTCTCATATAGTAACATTCCTAGAAGTTCCTTATTATCACTTACCTACCTACATATTCCAAATCTAGAATTCTAAGACATATAATCAATTATCTTCTTATGGTTTGCAAAAACTTAGACCTACAGAAGACACTTAAATAGAATTGAATGTGATAGCCAACACAGAAATAAACAAATAGGCATAGTCACAGAAAAAGAAATGGAGTAAAGCTGATGTCAAGTTCATGACTGATATGCAAAGCTATCTTAGAGGAGTAAAACCATGTAATTCATTTTACCTCTCAAGTTCATAAAATACTAATACAAACAAAGCAACCAAGAGAAGAAAATAAAGCCCAACACTCAGCATTTGGATTATTAGAAAAATATCATTCTTTAATTAAAATTGTTAATTGCTTTTATGCTGTGCTTCACTTATCGCAAATAAGTAAAAATATGCAGGAAATAAAATGCCTGAAACACGATTGTTGAATTTTCAACTAAGAATTCCGTTTATGTGCCTCAGCATTTCTTTAAAAAAAGAACACTTGTGCAAATAACATTTTACCTTGTAATTGAAGTTTGATCATTAGGAGAAGATATTGTTCAATCGTTTAAAAAATTTCAAACCCCCCAGCAGGCCCAATTAACATTTTCATTAAAGTTATATTCAATCTTCACATTCACTGGCATTCCCTAACTAAGGGAATTGAGTCTAACAAAAAGAATATATAAATGGAGAAAAGGGTAACTGAGGTTAATATCAAAATTTCTACAACACCTGAAAAAGTTATGTATTCTTTGTGCAAAGATTCTCTGTCTATCCAGTGCTCAGGATGACCCAACTGAGATTGGTGAATTTTCAGAACTCATTTCCTGTGTTACTCTTGCTTTCAAACCTTTCCCATGGCTGCCTTTTAGCAACGGAACCAAACTAGGTCAGCTATTGTGTCCCCTCACATATTACGTTTCTTCTTCTCTTAGGAGCTGTCACTTTTCTTCTCCTCGAAATAAATTCACCTAAAGAGTCAAAGCCATTTCTCGCAATCGGCTTCCCATTATTTTCTCTGGAGCCTTCAGAACTCACCATTGTACTGTCAAAAGTGTGTCATCCACGCATTCACTAAAACACAACTACTTGAAAGTCTAATAATAATAGTAGTTACTATTTACTGAACATCTCAAATATGCCTCGCCAGCTGTGCTGGGGATTTAATGATAAATAAAGCATTTCTGCCCTCAAGGAACTCCCAGTCAACCACAAGAGGCCAACGTAAGCAGATGTTCATTGCAGAGGAAGATATGTGCTACAAGAACACAGATGTGGGAGCAACTCAGATGCAAATGAGGTGACTCTCCCACATCTGTTATCCATGGTGTGATCACCCACCCTGTCCCCAACTCTTCAACATCATCCCCATCCTCTCTTTTACCCTTTCACATAGATGGTGACTTCTACTTCAAATATGTCTCCGACATCTCTTCTCAACAGCCAGGGAACTAGGCCTTCATATCTTGCCTGGAACACAATATAATAACCTCTTTGCCACTACTGTCTTTCCTCCAAAAAATACCACATTCATCTTAACCAGCATCGATTCAAAAACTGCCATCAGCTCTGATGTGTCCACAAGACAGAGTTCAATCTCGTCCACATGGCCCATATAACTTCCCACAATCTGGCCTTCACAGACTTCTTCGGGTTCGTATCCCACATCATTCTTCAGGCTACACCTAACCTTTCTTGATTCTCTCAACATGCCATGTTCTTTCACTCGTCTGTAATTTTGAGCGTGCTCTTGTCTCTGCTTGGCATGCTTTTCTTTCTGACTCCATCTTTCTTGGAAAAATTCTTATCCAATACATCCAAATATGCCCAGTTGGCCTTTTCAGCACCCACCTTGCAAAAGGCTACCAGATGGCCTCTCTCCTAACAACTGTAGGCTATTTCACCCGAGGGCAAAAACTTGACTTTTAAATAACAGCTGAGGACCACATTTCAGCCAAGCACAAAACATTCACATGTGGTAAAAATGTCACTGAGAGAGCGGCTATAAGGTGTTCAATTATTTCCCACAGATCTAAGGATGTTAATACATTTCTCAGAATATCTAACTTTCTCACAGCCAACAGGTGCATCCTAGGTTGTAGAGCATCTAAATGACAGAGATTGAATTATACTCTAAACTTCCTGACTTCAATCTCTCTGCATCAGTTGGTTTCTGCTTATGCTTCGAATTTGAGCTTACATTCAAACTCTTCAAGAAATCATTCTAGATGCCCTTCCCAGGTTGGTCCCTGCTATCATTTTTCTCATAGAATTGGGTTCTTTTCCTTTATAGCACTTACCCTAATTTATCATTACATATTTATCATTTGCTCATTGTCTTTTTCTGCACCATTTTGTAAAGTCCATCATGAAAGGGGTCACCTTTGTTTTACCATTATCGACCAAGTACTAGCTTGGCACAGAGTGAGTTTCAATAAATATGAGTTGGATGACTATAATTAATTCCATGTTGTATCATGCTAGATCACCTAAAAGCATTAAAAAACCCAGTAGTTGACATGTCTACTGGAATTAGAGTCTGATTGCTGAATAAGTCAATAATTGATGAAGGGCTACACATGTCAGGGTACTTAAGTGTTTCCAAAAGTTTTGTCTGCATGAAGACCCACAAGGAAGGCCTGAGAGTAAGAAGGACAAATGAACTTTGAAATTTGCAATCAAGCTCAGCAAAATTCTCTTCAAACTCTCTGAAGGACAGAAAATTCATCCTGAAGTAGAAGAAAATTAAGATGCTTTAGGCTTCTTCCTTGAAACACACTGATTTTTGGTGAGGAAGAAATATTTTTACATGTAGCAATGTGAGGACAATTAAACAGTATCTGACTCAACCTGGGAAATGCTCTCATATTTAAAATAGCATGCTCTAAGGAACTCAAAGTGCAGGGCGATACTCTAGAGATTAAAAAAAAAATGACAAATGACACCACAGAGGATATAGTCTCACTCCATTCTCTCTGAGAAAAGCATTCAGAAAAACAGAAGGGGGTCGACATAAGCTATTTAGCAATATTAGCCTTCAATGGCAAACCCAAGGCTACCTTCTCAATGGGAACCACAGGGACAAAAGTATTTGGGGATTATGGCCTCCAAATGACAAACTGGAGGACAGCATGTTATCTGTAATATCTGCCAAGGTCACTCTGGTCACCCGGCCTGGTGAAGAAGGCCAAAGGAGATGCTAAAAGGCTCAGTTGTTCCTTTCAGTGGGACCTAGGTCAGAATCCATGTTCTTTTACAGAGGCCATGGCTGTCATGTTTTTTGTTCATTTACCCTAAGATGGCTGTATTCTGGAGAACAAGGGTTAAAAAGACATATCATGCAAGAAAATGAAGAAACAATAAAAGTAGTGAAATCATTCTGTGTTCAATTACATGTACAGACTGCAGGTGTTATAGATATTTAGAGACAAGAGAAAGAGTATCTAGAAAAGGAGGAAATACAAATACTTGCTCTCCTGTAATATTTCATGGAGGAAGTCAGCCAAAGATAAATTTAATTTTATTTTAATGCCTGTCCCTGGGAATTCCTTATCCCATAAAACACCAACCTCATAAAATTACAGCACCATCCCATCTTCCTCTGATATATTTTTCTTCCTTTCCACTTCCTTTTTATCAATTAAAAGATACTGCTCTCAACTTTGACAGTACTTTCTCTCACTGTGGTCTCTCCCCTACCCCAGCCCAATTTCTGCACAGCTTATCAATTTATTTATATTTATTTGTCCTAATATATGTATTTTTTCAATTGGTGTCTATTAAGCAACATATC